>NC_141534.1:273600000-273922500 GCF_021556685.1 Rattus norvegicus | reverse complement strand
CTAACCCTAACCCTAACCCTAACCCTAACCCTAACCCTAACCCTAACCCTAACCCTAACCCTAACCCTAACCCTAACCCTAACCCTAACCCTAACCCTAACCCTAACCCTAACCCTAACCCTAACCCTAACCCTAACCCTAACCCTAACCCTAACCCTAACCCTAACCCTAACCCTAACCCTAACCCTAACCCTAACCCTAACCCTAACCCTAACCCTAACCCTAACCCTAACCCTAACCCTAACCCTAACCCTAACCCTAACCCTAACCCTAACCCTAACCCTAACCCTAACCCTAACCCTAACCCTAACCCTAACCCTAACCCTAACCCTAACCCTAACCCTAACCCTAACCCTAACCCTAACCCTAACCCTAACCCTAACCCTAACCCTAACCCTAACCCTAACCCTAACCCTAACCCTAACCCTAACCCTAACCCTAACCCTAACCCTAACCCTAACCCTAACCCTAACCCTAACCCTAACCCTAACCCTAACCCTAACCCTAACCCTAACCCTAACCCTAACCCTAACCCTAACCCTAACCCTAACCCTAACCCTAACCCTAACCCTAACCCTAACCCTAACCCTAACCCTAACCCTAACCCTAACCCTAACCCTAACCCTAACCCTAACCCTAACCCTAACCCTAACCCTAACCCTAACCCTAACCCTAACCCTAACCCTAACCCTAACCCTAACCCTAACCCTAACCCTAACCCTAACCCTAACCCTAACCCTAACCCTAACCCTAACCCTAACCCTAACCCTAACCCTAACCCTAACCCTAACCCTAACCCTAACCCTAACCCTAACCCTAACCCTAACCCTAACCCTAACCCTAACCCTAACCCTAACCCTAACCCTAACCCTAACCCTAACCCTAACCCTAACCCTAACCCTAACCCTAACCCTAACCCTAACCCCAACCCTAACCCTAACCCTAACCCTAACCCTAACCCTAACCCTAACCCTAACCCTAACCCTAACCCTAACCCTAACCCTAACCCTAACCCTAACCCTAACCCTAACCCTAACCCTAACCCTAACCCTAACCCTAACCCTAACCCTAACCCTAACCCTAACCCTAACCCTAACCCTAACCCTAACCCTAACCCTAACCCTAACCCTAACCCTAACCCTAACCCTAACCCTAACCCTAACCCTAACCCTAACCCTAACCCTAACCCTAACCCTAACCCTAACCCTAACCCTAACCCTAACCCTAACCCTAACCCTAACCCTAACCCTAACCCTAACCCTAACCCTAACCCTAACCCTAACCCTAACCCTAACCCTAACCCTAACCCTAACCCTAACCCTAACCCTAACCCTAACCCTAACCCTAACCCTAACCCTAACCCTAACCCTAACCCTAACCCTAACCCTAACCCTAACCCTAACCCTAACCCTAACCCTAACCCTAACCCTAACCCTAACCCTAACCCTAACCCTAACCCTAACCCTAACCCTAACCCTAACCCTAACCCTAACCCTAACCCTAACCCTAACCCTAACCCTAACCCTAACCCTAACCCTAACCCTAACCCTAACCCTAACCCTAACCCTAACCCTAACCCTAACCCTAACCCTAACCCTAACCCTAACCCTAACCCTAACCCTAACCCTAACCCTAACCCTAACCCTAACCCTAACCCTAACCCTAACCCTAACCCTAACCCTAACCCTAACCCTAACCCTAACCCTAACCCTAACCCTAACCCTAACCCTAACCCTAACCCTAACCCTAACCCTAACCCTAACCCTAACCCTAACCCTAACCCTAACCCTAACCCTAACCCTAACCCTAACCCTAACCCTAACCCTAACCCTAACCCTAACCCTAACCCTAACCCTAACCCTAACCCTAACCCTAACCCTAACCCTAACCCTAACCCTAACCCTAACCCTAACCCTAACCCTAACCCTAACCCTAACCCTAACCCTAACCCTAACCCTAACCCTAACCCTAACCCTAACCCTAACCCTAACCCTAACCCTAACCCTAACCCTAACCCTAACCCTAACCCTAACCCTAACCCTAACCCTAACCCTAACCCTAACCCTAACCCTAACCCTAACCCTAACCCTAACCCTAACCCTAACCCTAACCCTAACCCTAACCCTAACCCTAACCCTAACCCTAACCCTAACCCTAACCCTAACCCTAACCCTAACCCTAACCCTAACCCTAACCCTAACCCTAACCCTAACCCTAACCCTAACCCTAACCCTAACCCTAACCCTAACCCTAACCCTAACCCTAACCCTAACCCTAACCCTAACCCTAACCCTAACCCTAACCCTAACCCTAACCCTAACCCTAACCCTAACCCTAACCCTAACCCTAACCCTAACCCTAACCCTAACCCTAACCCTAACCCTAACCCTAACCCTAACCCTAACCCTAACCCTAACCCTAACCCTAACCCTAACCCTAACCCTAACCCTAACCCTAACCCTTACCCTTACCCTAACCCTACCCTTACCCTTACCCTTACCCTTACCCTAACCCTAACCCTAACCCTAACCCTAACCCTAACCCTAACCCTAACCCTAACCCTAACCAACCCTAACCCTAACCCTAACCCTAACCCTAACCCTAACCCTAACCCTAACCCTAACCCTAACCCTAACCCTAACCCTAACCCTAACCCTAACCCTAACCCTAACCCTAACCCTAACCCTAACCCTAACCCTAACCCTAACCCTAACCCTAACCCTAACCCTAACCCTAACCCTAACCCTAACCCTAACCCTAACCCTAACCCTAACCCTAACCCTAACCCTAACCCTAACCCTAACCCTAACCCTAACCCTAACCCTAACCCTAACCCTAACCCTAACCCTAACCCTAACCCTAACCCTAACCCTAACCCTAACCCTAACCCTAACCCTAACCCTAACCCTAACCCTAACCCTAACCCTAACCCTAACCCTAACCCTAACCCTAACCCTAACCCTAACCCTAACCCTAACCCTAACCCTAACCCTAACCCTAACCCTAACCCTAACCCTAACCCTAACCCTAACCCTAACCCTAACCCTAACCCTAACCCTAACCCTAACCCTAACCCTAACCCTAACCCTAACCCTAACCCTAACCCTAACCCTAACCCTAACCCTAACCCTAACCCTAACCCTAACCCTAACCCTAACCCTAACCCTAACCCTAACCCTAACCCTAACCCTAACCCTAACCCTAACCCTAACCCTAACCCTAACCCTAACCCTAACCCTAACCCTAACCCTAACCCTAACCCTAACCCTAACCCTAACCCTAACCCTAACCCTAACCCTAACCCTAACCCTAACCCTAACCCTAACCCTAACCCTAACCCTAACCCTAACCCTAACCCTAACCCTAACCCTAACCCTAACCCTAACCCTAACCCTAACCCTAACCCTAACCCTAACCCTAACCCTAACCCTAACCCTAACCCTAACCCTAACCCTAACCCTAACCCTAACCCTAACCCTAACCCTAACCCTAACCCTAACCCTAACCCTAACCCTAACCCTAACCCTAACCCTAACCCTAACCCTAACCCTAACCCTAACCCTAACCCTAACCCTAACCCTAACCCTAACCCTAACCCTAACCCTAACCCTAACCCTAACCCTAACCCTAACCCTAACCCTAACCCTAACCCTAACCCTAACCCTAACCCTAACCCTAACCCTAACCCTAACCCTAACCCTAACCCTAACCCTAACCCTAACCCTAACCCTAACCCTAACCCTAACCCTAACCCTAACCCTAACCCTAACCCTAACCCTAACCCTAACCCTAACCCTAACCCTAACCCTAACCCTAACCCTAACCCTAACCCTAACCCTAACCCTAACCCTAACCCTAACCCTAACCCTAACCCTAACCCTAACCCTAACCCTAACCCTAACCCTAACCCTAACCCTAACCCTAACCCTAACCCTAACCCTAACCCTAACCCTAACCCTAACCCTAACCCTAACCCTAACCCTAACCCTAACCCTAACCCTAACCCTAACCCTAACCCTAACCCTAACCCTAACCCTAACCCTAACCCTAACCCTAACCCTAACCCTAACCCTAACCCTAACCCTAACCCTAACCCTAACCCTAACCCTAACCCTAACCCTAACCCTAACCCTAACCCTAACCCTAACCCTAACCCTAACCCTAACCCTAACCCTAACCCTAACCCTAACCCTAACCCTAACCCTAACCCTAACCCTAACCCTAACCCTAACCCTAACCCTAACCCTAACCCTAACCCTAACCCCTAACCCTAACCCTAACCCTAACCCTAACCCTAACCCTAACCCTAACCCTAACCCTAACCCTAACCCTAACCCTAACCCTAACCCTAACCCTAACCCTAACCCTAACCCTAACCCTAACCCTAACCCTAACCCTAACCCTAACCCTAACCCTAACCCTAACCCTAACCCTAACCCTAACCCTAACCCTAACCCTAACCCTAACCCTAACCCTAACCCTAACCCTAACCCTAACCCTAACCCTAACCCTAACCCTAACCCTAACCCTAACCCTAACCCTAACCCTAACCCTAACCCTAACCCTAACCCTAACCCTAACCCTAACCCTAACCCTAACCCTAACCCTAACCCTAACCCTAACCCTAACCCTAACCCTAACCCTAACCCTAACCCTAACCCTAACCCTAACCCTAACCCTAACCCTAACCCTAACCCTAACCCTAACCCTAACCCTAACCCTAACCCTAACCCTAACCCTAACCCTAACCCTAACCCTAACCCCAACCCTAAACCCTAACCCTAACCCTAACCCTAACCCTAACCCTAACCCTAACCCTAACCCTAACCCTAACCCTAACCCTAACCCTAACCCTAACCCTAACCCTAACCCTAACCCTAACCCTAACCCCAACCCTAACCCTAACCCTAACCCTAACCCTAACCCTAACCCTAACCCTAACCCTAACCCTAACCCTAACCCTAACCCTAACCCTAACCCTAACCCTAACCCTAACCCTAACCCTAACCCTAACCCTAACCCTAACCCTAACCCTAACCCTAACCCTAACCCTAACCCTAACCCTAACCCTAACCCTAACCCTAACCCTAACCCTAACCCTAACCCTAACCCCAAACCCTAACCCTAACCCTAACCCTAACCCTAACCCTAACCCTAACCCTAACCCCAACCCTAACCCTAACCCTAACCCTAACCCTAACCCTAACCCTAACCCTAACCCTAACCCTAACCCTAACCCTAACCCTAACCCTAACCCTAACCCTAACCCTAACCCTAACCCTAACCCTAACCCTAACCCTAACCCTAACCCTAACCCTAACCCTAACCCTAACCCTAACCCTAACCCTAACCCTAACCCTAACCCTAACCCTAACCCTAACCCTAACCCTAACCCTAACCCTAACCCTAACCCTAACCCTAACCCTAACCCTAACCCTAACCCTAACCCTAACCCTAACCCTAACCCTAACCCTAACCCTAACCCTAACCCTAACCCTAACCCTAACCCTAACCCTAACCCTAACCCTAACCCTAACCCTAACCCTAACCCTAACCCTAACCCTAACCCTAACCCTAACCCTAACCCTAACCCTAACCCTAACCCTAACCCTAACCCTAACCCTAACCCTAACCCTAACCCTAACCCTAACCCTAACCCTAACCCTAACCCTAACCCTAACCCTAACCCTAACCCTAACCCTAACCCTAACCCTAACCCTAACCCTAACCCTAACCCTAACCCTAACCCTAACCCTAACCCTAACCCTAACCCTAACCCTAACCCTAACCCTAACCCTAACCCTAACCCTAACCCTAACCCTAACCCTAACCCTAACCCTAACCCTAACCCTAACCCTAACCCTAACCCTAACCCTAACCCTAACCCTAACCCTAACCCTAACCCTAACCCTAACCCTAACCCTAACCCTAACCCTAACCCTAACCCTAACCCTAACCCTAACCCTAACCCTAACCCTAACCCTAACCCTAACCCTAACCCTAACCCTAACCCTAACCCTAACCCTAACCCTAACCCTAACCCTAACCCTAACCCTAACCCTAACCCTAACCCTAACCCTAACCCTAACCCTAACCCTAACCCTAACCCTAACCCTAACCCTAACCCTAACCCTAACCCTAACCCTAACCCTAACCCTAACCCTAACCCTAACCCTAACCCTAACCCTAACCCTAACCCTAACCCTAACCCTAACCCTAACCCTAACCCTAACCCTAACCCTAACCCTAACCCTAACCCTAACCCTAACCCTAACCCTAACCCTAACCCTAACCCTAACCCTAACCCTAACCCTAACCCTAACCCTAACCCTAACCCTAACCCTAACCCTAACCCTAACCCTAACCCTAACCCTAACCCTAACCCTAACCCTAACCCTAACCCTAACCCTAACCCTAACCCTAACCCTAACCCTAACCCTAACCCTAACCCTAACCCTAACCCTAACCCTAACCCTAACCCTAACCCTAACCCTAACCCTAACCCTAACCCTAACCCTAACCCTAACCCTAACCCTAACCCTAACCCTAACCCTAACCCTAACCCTAACCCTAACCCTAACCCTAACCCTAACCCTAACCCTAACCCTAACCCTAACCCTAACCCTAACCCTAACCCTAACCCTAACCCTAACCCTAACCCTAACCCTAACCCTAACCCTAACCCTAACCCTAACCCTAACCCTAACCCTAACCCTAACCCTAACCCTAACCCTAACCCTAACCCTAACCCTAACCCTAACCCTAACCCTAACCCTAACCCTAACCCTAACCCTAACCCTAACCCTAACCCTAACCCTAACCCTAACCCTAACCCTAACCCTAACCCTAACCCTAACCCTAACCCTAACCCTAACCCTAACCCTAACCCTAACCCTAACCCTAACCCTAACCCTAACCCTAACCCTAACCCTAACCCTAACCCTAACCCTAACCCTAACCCTAACCCTAACCCTAACCCTAACCCTAACCCTAACCCTAACCCTAACCCTAACCCTAACCCTAACCCTAACCCTAACCCTAACCCTAACCCTAACCCTAACCCTAACCCTAACCCTAACCCTAACCCTAACCCTAACCCTAACCCTAACCCTAACCCTAACCCTAACCCTAACCCTAACCCTAACCCTAACCCTAACCCTAACCCTAACCCTAACCCTAACCCTAACCCTAACCCTAACCCTAACCCTAACCCTAACCCTAACCCTAACCCTAACCCTAACCCTAACCCTAACCCTAACCCTAACCCTAACCCTAACCCTAACCCTAACCCTAACCCTAACCCTAACCCTAACCCTAACCCTAACCCTAACCCTAACCCTAACCCTAACCCTAACCCTAACCCTAACCCTAACCCTAACCCTAACCCTAACCCTAACCCTAACCCTAACCCTAACCCTAACCCTAACCCTAACCCTAACCCTAACCCTAACCCTAACCCTAACCCTAACCCTAACCCTAACCCTAACCCTAACCCTAACCCTAACCCTAACCCTAACCCTAACCCTAACCCTAACCCTAACCCTAACCCTAACCCTAACCCTAACCCTAACCCTAACCCTAACCCTAACCCTAACCCTAACCCTAACCCTAACCCTAACCCTAACCCTAACCCTAACCCTAACCCTAACCCTAACCCTAACCCTAACCCTAACCCTAACCCTAACCCTAACCCTAACCCTAACCCTAACCCTAACCCTAACCCTAACCCTAACCCTAACCCTAACCCTAACCCTAACCCTAACCCTAACCCTAACCCTAACCCTAACCCTAACCCTAACCCTAACCCTAACCCTAACCCTAACCCTAACCCTAACCCTAACCCTAACCCTAACCCTAACCCTAACCCTAACCCTAACCCTAACCCTAACCCTAACCCTAACCCTAACCCTAACCCTAACCCTAACCCTAACCCTAACCCTAACCCTAACCCTAACCCTAACCCTAACCCTAACCCTAACCCTAACCCTAACCCTAACCCTAACCCTAACCCTAACCCTAACCCTAACCCTAACCCTAACCCTAACCCTAACCCTAACCCTAACCCTAACCCTAACCCTAACCCTAACCCTAACCCTAACCCTAACCCTAACCCTAACCCTAACCCTAACCCTAACCCTAACCCTAACCCTAACCCTAACCCTAACCCTAACCCTAACCCTAACCCTAACCCTAACCCTAACCCTAACCCTAACCCTAACCCTAACCCTAACCCTAACCCTAACCCTAACCCTAACCCTAACCCTAACCCTAACCCTAACCCTAACCCTAACCCTAACCCTAACCCTAACCCTAACCCTAACCCTAACCCTAACCCTAACCCTAACCCTAACCCTAACCCTAACCCTAACCCTAACCCTAACCCTAACCCTAACCCTAACCCTAACCCTAACCCTAACCCTAACCCTAACCCTAACCCTAACCCTAACCCTAACCCTAACCCTAACCCTAACCCTAACCCTAACCCTAACCCTAACCCTAACCCTAACCCTAACCCTAACCCTAACCCTAACCCTAACCCTAACCCTAACCCTAACCCTAACCCTAACCCTAACCCTAACCCTAACCCTAACCCTAACCCTAACCCCTAACCCTAACCCTAACCCTAACCCTAACCCTAACCCTAACCCTAACCCTAACCCTAACCCTAACCCTGACCCTGACCCTAACACCCTAACACCCTGACCCTGACCCTGACCCTGACCCTCTAACCCTCTAACCCTAACCCTCTAACCCTAACCCTCTAACCCTAAACCCCTGACCCTGACCCTGACCCTGACCCTGACCCTGACCCTGACTCACCTAAGGCCTTCCACTTCCATGTCTTTCTGTTCAAATGTAGATTAGGCATAGAACAGAAAAATGCAATATTTGCATTTCTGAGTCCGACTTATTTTATTTAACATGATCTCAATTTGGCCCTATTTTCCTAAAAGATTTTTCACATTTTTACCATTTTTATGACTGAAATAAATTCCATTACTCATGTGAAGCATAGTTTCTTTATCTATTCATCTCTTGAGCATCTAGAGTGGTACCATTTCCTGATATTGGTGGCAATAAACACAGATATGCAAACGTCTATATGATCGTTTCTTTGGGGTGAGTCCCATGCTGATGTCCATGAGGCCCAGTAATTTGCATTCGGTGATTTGCAGTCAACCCTTTGTTAATAGGAGAGGTCGGGCTGTCAGGGTTTTAGGTTTTTGACAAAGTGCATGCAGTACCCTCGTGTGCAGTGTATGAAAGTCTGTGAAATGTCTCTGAAACAGAGCAAAGCAGGACGGTATCCAGTCAGGGACGGTGCCCTCCTCCATCTGCAATCCTCCTACTTAACCTTAACAAGAAAGTTCCTGCCCTGACGAGGAAGAGGGGCTGCACCGGAGCCTGAGGGGCCGCACTGGAACCTGAGCGGATTCACAGACAGGTGAGCCACGTGACAGGAAGGGAGCAAGGACAGCAGGAAGCCATTTTGACACAGTGACTAAAGCAGGGCATGAATGATTTTCATGATCATCCTGGCTGGACAATTTCACAAGGACAAGCTGAAAAAGATTTCTGTGCCCGTCCTCTACTGTGCATTACCCGTAAAATGACAACCTCAATGTGATAAACCGATCAAAGGATACGTGCAAGCATCCCCAGGTAGGAAGTCCTCCCTTCCCTAAATAGGGCGCCCCCCCAAGACCGAAAGGGGGATCCCCAAAAGTTGTACCTCTGGATAGGCTGCCGTGTCTGCTCCAGGGAGACAGTCGCTATGCATTGTACTTCCCCACCCCTGCTCCTTCCATCCGCTGCACCCACGAGAGGTAAGGTGTGAGGGAAGGCACTGCTGAGGTCTGAAGACTGTTCCACTGGACAGGCGGGGCAGAAAGACACAAGAGAAGAGGAAAGTTGTTAGTGTTTCCACTGTGTGTAATCTGTACTGAAAGCCATGCTGCAGAAGGAGCAACAGCCTGGGATTCATGAAAGAAAGACACACGCACGCATGCACGCACACACACAAGCATGCATGTACGCACTTAGTTTTAAATCGCCTTGACTCCTTAATGCTGAGCGCTGCTAGCAACCACCACCCCCCCCGCCGCGTACCCACGAGTTAACTGTGCTAAGGCTCCAAGCACCAGAGAACAAGGGACAGTAGGAGCCATCACTAGCTGCAGTGCACCCCCCAACATAGATTTTTGACCATCAGTGACGTAAGGGCAAGCCCCAGGCCCCTCCACAGGTAGAGGACATGACCTGTGGTCATTAAGGCTCAAGACAAATCTACATTTTATGAGGCACCTAAAGGACTGGAGGCCTAGCCAATGAGCTTTCCTTCCCAGAGACTCCTCCCTGCAAAAGGTATTTAATCTCAGGCCCACCCTGAGAAGTGGGGTACGGTTTCACACACGCACTTTCCACCATGACAATAAACGCCTCAAAACCTGGGCTGCTGGGGAGCCAGGGAGACCTCCTCCCACGGAGCCACGTCTGATCTCCGTACACGGCCTCTCCACGCTCCCAGACGTGACCACCGCCGAGCCTGAGCCTGCAGCGACCGTCAAGCCGAAGCCTCCCCGAGGGCGGGGCAGAGCTCCCCGCTTTCCCCACCCCAGCACGGGGCCTGACCCAGCCTGCGGCCCCCACTCCATTCTCAGCTCCTCCGCGGCTCCGGGTGGCGCCTGGGTGTCCAGCAGCCTGAGAACCTGACGGCCCCGGCCTCCCTGCAGCCCCCGGGACCCCTAAACCAGCTCCGCCTGTCCTGCACCGCAGACTGAGCTTCCCCACCCCTGGAGCGGTGTCCGGGGCTTCCCCGCGGCCCAGCACCCACTGAGCGACAGCGTGGGGTAAACTCGGTCAGGTTTCCCGCGTTCCGCCCCCGAGCGGCCACGCCCTGAGGCAGAGCGGACGCGGGACCCACAACCCTGCAACTCAATCTTTTAAAGTCTGGACTTCACCTCTGCTACCCCAGGGGCAGTTCCCGCGTCCACTTAACCTGGTTCCCACGTGACTGTGGACCTTTAGGTCTGACCTTCTCCTAGTCAGGGGCTCTGCGCCGCCTTCCTCTCCCAGGCGAACCTCCAAGCCCCGCTCGACTCCACCTGCCCGGCCATTGGTCCAGGGCTCCTTATTGATCGATCAGAAACCAACTGGGGACAAGGACCCCCCACTGTGCACACGGGGATCCCTGCATTTACCAACCCAAAAACACCTTAGACCCAAAAACACTTCCTCAGAGCTTTCGTATCCTCAGACCTCACACAAACCTTAAAATTTACCGTTTCCTCCTATCCAGTCGTTCACCGTGAGACACGGGAGGACGATAACCGGGATCCGTTACGGAAAAGTGAGTTTCTTTATGTAAAGAAACTCGTCCAGTCTTCAAACCCTTCAGACCTGAGGTAAAATAGATTTTACCTGACTGAGCGGGAGTATAATTCACAGGCCTACGTATCAATTAATGGCAGAGACTGACCGGTTACCCAGATGCCCACCGGACTGGGATCCTGTGGTGTCGATGGCTTCACTGGGGACCAAGGTCCCACCGCAAGGTCAGCCTTGGCTGCCAGGCCTGGCAACCCTGACCTTCCTGTGGGGGAGAAACTCGGGAGACCGACCTGACTTTGTCTTAAGCAGCACAAAGCCTGTCCTGTGCCCCATTTGTCCACGGTTTGGGCAGGGTCCTGGCAGTGGGTAAGGCATTGGGGCAGTAACGCCCACTCACCAGTGAACCCCAATCCAGATGGGGTCCACATCTTGAAGGAGTCACAGGTAGGATGTGGGGATCTCTGTCATGGTGAGTTTAAGCATCTTAAATGCCATTCTCAGCAGGTTCTCTGACAGATTTGAGGGCTGCAACCTACCAAGCGTATCTTAATTAAACAACCTTTGTCTGTTTTTAGTTATCTGATCTAAACTGTCCCTGTGTGTTAAAATAAATACCTTTTAAAGAGTAAAGACAGAGCATAACCATAATTTTTGGAAGACAGAAACTAAGTTCTAACAATTGAAAACAATGTGATGCCTTCATAATACCAAGTGGGTTACTATTACGTGACGAGGTTTGGCTGTCAGGACCACCAAGCCAGGTACGTTGCCTTTGTTTTTTCTGACCCATAACAGAGATGGCTGCCAGCCATGTGGCAGCCCTTAAGTCAGTGAAGCTATGACTCCTCCTTTATCCCATAGTCAAGATGGCAACCAGCCATGTGTTGTTTAAATCATTCCTCCTGCCAGCCCGGGTGTAGCTGTCCATGCAAGGTCTGAGACAAACCCAAAATGGATAAATGTCTCAGCAGACACCTGGCAGAATCTGGCAATTGAGGTTTAGACCCAAAAGTGTCCATTTTCTAGTCTTAGCTGGAACCCAAAGGCCTGGGTTAGCCTGGTGCTGTACAGTTGGAAATGAGGGTAGCCTGGGGTCAAACATCTAATCATCTTGCCTCTGACTCCTGAATGCTGGGATTACAGCCATGAAAACCACCATGCACAGCTCAAAAATGGAGTCCCGAATTTCCATTTGTAGGTTTCCACATTTTCTTCTGGTTTTTTTGTTTGTTTTAAGCTTGTTTGTTTGTTTGTTTGTTTGTTTGTTGTTTGTTGAGACAGGGTTTCTCTGTGTAGTCCTGGCTGTCCTGAAACTCTCTCTGTAGACCAGGCTTGCCTGGAATTCACAGAGATCCTCTTGCCTCTGCCTCCCAAGTGCTGGGATTAAAAGCGTGAGTCACCACCACCTGGAATCTTTTTGAGGCTTTATTCCACCTCCTTAGAAACTCTCACATTCCATGCATATACTATTTTGATTTCTATATATTCTTAGTAATTATCCTTTTCCTCCCAAGAAACATCATTCTTCATAATTTTATCTTCTGAGTTCTACTTGGTCCAACATTAGTATAGCGACTTCAGAATTCTATTGGTTAAGGTATGCACCGTAAACATTCTTGTAGACAGTACAAAGTTTAATATTGCTTTTTAACCAGTTGAATACTCGCTGTCTTTTAATTGGTGTGTTTAAACAATTCATGATTAATGTATTTTTGTGTGTTTAATATTAAAATCTGTGGCATTTCTAGTTATAAATTGGACATTTTTATTATTCACTTCATCATTACGGTTGAATTATTACTTATTCCTCGTTATTCTCTTTGAAAAGCATTTTGTTAACATTTAATGAATTTCCCTACATTAGACTTCAAGCCACCAAGAACCACTGCCTTAGTTAGGGTTTCATTGATGTGAAGAGATCCACGACCAAGACAATTCTTACAAAGGTGAACATTTCATTGGAGCTGAATGTTCAATCCATCATCATCTTAGCAGGAAGCATGGCAGCTGCAGGAAGCACGGTGCTGGATAAAGAGCTGAGAGCTCTTGACCTAAAGGTAGCCAGGAAGTGACGTCTTCCACCCTGGGCGGAGCTTAAGTGTAAGACGTCACAGCCCAGCTCTATGGTGACACACGTCCTCCAACAAGGCCAGACTTACTCTACTCAGAGGCAGCTCTACTCTGACTTCCCTGGAGGCTCCAGTGCTGTCCCTGCGGTAAAGGACCACATGATTCTAAAATTTCAGGTCTTCCTTGATCAGCAGGGCATGTTGTGTTCATATGAAAGAGCATCACAATTATTTTTAATACATATAGTAATCCTGGTGTTTACAGTGTACACTTTTTTAAAAAGATTTATCTATTTATTTTATTTATATCAGTACATTGCAGCTGTCTTCAGACACACCAGAAGAGGACATCAGAGACCATTACAGATGGTTGTGAGCCACCATGTGGTTGCTGGGAATTGAACTCAGGACCTCTGGAAGAGCAGTCAGTGCTCTTAACCGCTGAGCCATCTCTCCAGCACAACAGTGTACACTTTTAATGAATCAGAATCTATCTTCAAATTATATGTACTACGAAGACCTTAGCATAATAAATTCTCAACTTTCCTTCCTTTGTGGTGCTATTATTAGTATTAGCACATATTTGACCTCTGAATGTTCTATAAACATATAGACTATTGATACTATTTTTACTACTAACAATTTTCTTGTAGAAAATGTTAAAATAAAAATTATTTAAAATTTCACTTATTTGATTCTTCGTATATTTTTTGCACAGTATAGATCCTGGTTTCTCTCTAGTGTCATAGTCTTTCCTGCCTGAAAAAATTTTTCACGAAGTTGATCCACTGAAAGAATTGAGTACACAGATGATGTGTACTCAACATTTGTTTGTCTGCACAAGTCTTTATTTTCTTTACTTTCTATGTAGAATTATGGATTAGTAGTTTCTTTCTTCATGTAGGCCATGTTAAAGTTACCTTCAAGCTGCTACAAGTTCTGTTATGACAAAGACTATAACTTTTATTTTCACTTTCTGCATTAATGTTGCTATTATTTCTCCGGTTGCCTTCAAAATCTTTTCTTCTCAGAAATTCAAATATGGCACACCTATGTGTATAGGTTTTTGACAGGCTTGTTGTTTCGGGTAGAGATGTAGCTGGTTGGATTTCAGATTTATAGGGTTTTATTTTTTAATTTCCAGAACTATTTATCTTTTTATTATTTTATGAATTTTTAAGTTGTGTAGCTAGTATCAATCTTAATTTTTAAAATTTATCAGCAATTGCTTCTTCAAGTATTTCTCTTTTTTTATATTAAAGGCAGATTTATTGGGAAGATGCCTTCTGGTGGGCAAGTTCACTGGCCCCAAGGACCAAGGCCAGGGAGGTTTCCATGGGGAAAGGGGGTGGGGGCGTGGGCACAGAGAGGAGAGGAGAAAAACAGCTCTTCTTCTTCTTTTTTTCCCCAAATCTTTCTTCTGTTCCTTCATAGTCCTATTATGAATTGTGTTATTTTAAAGCATCTTCATTTAACCCAAGGAGCTTACTGTGTGCTTTCAGCACCTCTGGGGTGGTAATGAGCCACCCCAGGTTAGTTCCTAATGTCTTTTTAAATGTGACTTTTCCTGTCTATATATGTCTGTATGTATGTCTGTCTGTATGTATGTATTATTTTTAAATTTTTATATCACCTATATTCTACTAGAATATAAACTAAAAACACAGTTTTATAAATTAATTGACCAATCTCTCTCTATTTGGGGAGGCCAAAGAAGGGACAGACTGACACTGGCCTCACCTCTGTACTGCAGATCTGTGAGGAAGCAGCTCAACTCTCAGACAGGAGACCCAAGCAGCTTGTCCCTCACTCTCATCACCATGAACTCCTCATGCTTGATTCTGTCTTTATAATATCCGAACATCATCTTAAGTCTTACACAGAGCCTTGTGTGTACAATAACTGTTCAGTGTAGACCAGGTCACTGCATGTTGGTGATAGGATAAACCTTACATTATGCATATTAAGCTGCCTTTAACTCTCAAAAACATTAATTTTCTGTGGCTCAGTCTGGAGGGCCCAGACCATTGTGGATGGGGCCATCCCTGGGCTGGGGGTCTTTTGTGCTATAAGAAAGCAGGTTACACATGCCACATTGAACAAGGCAGTAAGCAGCACTCTTATATTACCATTTAAGAGACTTGATCAGCTTCATTTTCTCTACCAATTAAAGAGTTAAAAGGCTGAAAAAATTTTGAGAACCTGCTGGTGGAAGAAGGCACTATACACAAACTTTGTTTTAAGATGCCCAGCTTTTGTCTAAGGTCAACAAATTAGAGGAACAGAAGAGATGGCTCAGTGGTGAAATGACTTTTGTGCAAGCATGAGGACCTGAATTCAAATGCCCAGAACCCACCTGAAAACTAGGCATGGTGCCGATGTGTTTGCAACCTCAGTATTGTGGAATATGAGGGAGGCAGACAGATCTTCACCAGTCTCACAGAATCAAAAAGGTGTATACAGGTGTGAGTGTGCATGAGTCTGTGTGAGAGCATATATATATATATATATATATATATATATATATATATATATATATATAAGTTTGTGTGTGTTTGTGTGAGTACGTGTGTGTGATGTAGGGTGAATTTGGGTATAGAAGCAAATGGGTATAAGCTTTCTGAATTTGATAAGGAAAACAGCAGGCATTCTACCCATTCCGAGTTTTAAGCGTCTAAGATAAAATCAGAAGCTCTGCAATCAATCAACAAAAGGAGATCAAAGGGATATAAATTGGAAGGGAAGAAGTAAAAATATCACTATTTGCAGATGATTTGATAGTATACTTAAGTGACCCCAAAAATTCCATCCGGGAAACTACCAAGCCTGATAAACAACTTCAGCAAAGTGGCTGGGTATAAAATTAACTCAAAGAAATTAGTAGCCTTCCTCTACTCAAAGGATAAACAGGCTGAGAAAGAAAGTAGGGTAATGACACCCTTCACAATGTCACAAATAACATAAAATACCTCGGTGTGACTTTAACCAAGCAAGTGAAAGAGCTGTATGACAAGAATTTCAAGTCTCTGAAGAAAGAAATTGAAGATTTCAGAAGATGGAAAGATCTTCCATGCTCATGGATTGGCAGGATTAATACAGTAAAGATGGCCATTTTACCAAAAGCGATCTACAGATTCAATGCAATCCCCTTCAAAATTCCTATGGAATTCTTCTTAGAGATAGAAAGAATAATTTACGAATTTATTTGGAATAACAAAAACCCAGGATAGGGGCTGGAGAAATAGCTCAGTGGTTAAGAGTTCTAACTGCTCTTCCAGAGGTCCTGAGTTCAATTCCCAGAAACCACATGGTGGCTCATAACCATCTGTAATGAGGTCTGGTGTGTCTGAAGACAGCTACAGTGTACTTGTATACATTAAATAAATAAATAAATAAATAAATAAATAAATAAATAAATCTTTTAAAAAAAAACCCAGGATAGAGAAAACCATACTCAACAATAAAAGGACTTTCAGGGGACTCACTATCCCTGACCTCATGATATACTACAGAGCAAAAGTGGTAAAAAACTGTATGGTATTGGTACAGAGACAGGCAGATAGATCAGTGGAACAGAACTGAAGACCCAGAAATGAACCCACACACCTATGGTCACTTGATTTTTGACAAAGGAGCCCAAACCAGACAATGGAAAAAAGATAGCATTTTCTATGTTTTTAGACCCTTCTAAGATAGGGTCTCTGGTGCTTAGACCCTTAGCTCAACCAGGGACCAAGCTACCTTTCTCTGTCCCACATTTAACTCTGGGGTACCAGGGGGAGTGTTTGCGGCAGCAGGGAGGATTAGAACGCTCAGCATTGAGGAGTCAAGGCATATTAAAATTAAGTGCGTATGTGCGTGCGTGCCTGAGTGTGTGCGTGCGTGCATATGTCTTTCATCCGTGAATCCCAGTCTGTTGCGCCTTCTGCAGTGTGGATTTCAGTACAGATTACACACAGTGGAAATACTAACAACTTGCCTCTTCACTTGTGTCTTTCTGCTCCTCCCGTCCAGTGGAACAGTCTTCAGACCTCAGCAGTGCCTTCCCTCATCCCTTACCTCCTGTGGGTGCAGCAGATGGAAGGAGCAGGGGTGGGGAAGTACAATGCATAGCGACTGTCTCCCAGTCATCTTGCTTGCCCATTGACGTTGTGGTTCTGTTTTGTCCTGGAGCAGACGGGCAGCCTATCCATAGGTGCAACTTTTGGAGATCCCCCTTTCAGTCTTGGGGAGGCATCTTATTTAGGGAAGGTAGGACTTCCTATTTAGGGATACTTACCTGTATCCTTTGACCAGTTTATCACATCAAGGTTATCATTTTAAGGATAATGTCCAGTAAAGGGCGGATATGGAAATCTTTCCAGCTTGTCCTTGTGAAATTGTCCAGCCAAGATGATCATGAAAATCAGTTTATGCCCTGCTTTAAGTTACTGTGTAAAATAGCTTCCTGCTGTCCTTGGCCTGTGGTGACTTCCTTGCTCCCTTCCTGTCATCTGCTCCCCTTTCTGTAAATCCCCTCTTTGTTAACACTCTCCAGTGCAGCCCCTCTTCCCTGTCAGGGTAGGAACTTTCCTTGTTAAGAAAGTTAAGTAGGAGGATTACAAATGGAGGAGGGCAGCACCCCCTGGTGGATACTGTCCTGCTTTGCTCTGTTTCTAAGGGACATTTCACACTGCCCATGAGGCACTACATGCACTTTGTCAAAAACCTAAAACCTTGACAGCCCAACCTCTCCTAGTAACAAAGGATTGACTGCAAATCACCAAATATAAATTATTGGGGCCTCATGGACATCAGCATGGGATACACCCCAAAGAAACTACCATGTAACTGCTGTAGCTATAGCACCCCTGAATCTATTATAGACCCCGGAAGTCTAAGTCAGGGCACCACAGAGATATTTGCACATCTGTGTTTATTGCTACACTGTTCACAATGGTTAGGAAGTGGAATCCGCCCAGATGCTCAACAGATGAATAGATAAAGAAACTATGTTTCATATATGGAATGGAATTTTATTCAGCCATAGAAAGGGCGAAATTGTGAAAGATCTATGCAGGAAAATGGGGCCGAATTGATATCATGTTAAATAAAATAAGTCAGACTCAGAAATACAAATATTGCATTTTTCTCTTATGCGTAATCTACATTTCAACAGAAAGATGTGGAAGTGGAAGGGTCTATGTGGGGAGGAAGGCTACAGAGGTAGTAGGTGGGGAATTATTATTAGTGTATGTAATGGCTATTCCTGGTTGTCAACTTGACTATATCTGGAATTAACTACAATCAAGAATTGTAGGACTCACCTACGATCCAGATCTTGAGGTTGGAAGACACAAGTTTCTGACCTGGATCTTGGCAAGATCTCTGAGTTCAAGGTCATCTTGGACAAACAAGTCCCAGATCCCAGGATGGTGGTGAACACCTCTAAACTGGGTCATACCTTCTGCTGGACACATACATAGGGACATTGGAAGAAGGAAGATTCGTTCTTCTTCGCCTGCTTGCATTACTTGCCAGCACATCTGTTGGAAGCTACTTCTACAGAAGACCACAGAAACAACTAGCCTTGTGGGACTGAGCAACTACTAGATCCCCAGACTTCCCATTCACAGCTGCCCATTGTTGGGGAGCTGGACTAGACTGTAAGTTATTATAACAAATTCCCTTGCTACATAAAGGCTACCAATGAGTTCTGTGACTCTAGAGAACCCTGACTAATACAGTGTACATTGTCCATATGAACAAAAAATTACTGTGAAACACAGCGATGCAAGATTAACATATAATAATTGAGTGGCTGTGTTTCTACAGATCTTTGTTATTTGCAACCTGGCATATTATGATAGTTAATATAAATTAGAATACTACCTAAATTGCAGTGTCTTAGAGTTGGAATAAAGGATTGGATTCTTCATTTCTCCCTAGCCAGGGAATGCTGCTGATAGCCAATTTCTCCCAGATTCCCTCAAAGTCTCTTTTCTTCCCTTAGAGCTTCCTGATATTTTTCTTTTATCCTAGAGTTATGTCTCCAGCAGTCCCATTCCTTTTTGCAGGGTTGTGTTTAATGTACTGTGCATAGTTATTTATTCTTACTAATGCAACTACAAAATGTTTGTGGCAATGCAGTCCTCTCAGGTGTCCTTTCTGGGGGAAAGATTCCTTTGTTGTTTTTGCAGCACATGACAGACTCCCAAGCTGATGCTATCAGTACAGCTTGTTCACCAAAAGAGCCATCCCTTGAGGAAAGCCCAGATGATGCATGACACGTTTTTAAAAATAATTTTTAAACAGTGATATTTTAAATAACTTAAAGTGCACAGACACTTGCTAGAGGCCTGTCCCTGCCTTAGGGGAACAGTTCTGGGGTGGAACACAGAGTTGGATGAAGGTTAAACAACTGAGTAATCTCTGGTTTTATAATCTTCTCTGTTGTGTTTTAATAAAATCTTGTCTCTTACTCTCTAGTTTTCTTATTATTTGTGCTTTAGAGAGTACTTGGTTTCTTATTATTTGTGCTTAAATAAGTGCTGGCTTCTTATTATTTGTGCTAGTGTTCCTTTCTCTGGCAAGCCAGCCAGAAGCCCCTTCCTAGCCAGGCAAGAAGCTCAGAGCTCATCAACTCTTACTGAACCAGAGAGAAAAGAAAAGGAAAGAAAGAAGTCACTTACACAGACAACACACACACTAGATGAAGCTGGAAACGGCTATACCTCCTTTTCTTAAAAATTACTTTCAGCTTTTTATAGCTTTTAGACAAAATGTTCTCTGGGTAAAAAAGAATTATCTCATAGATAAAATGTTACAAAGAAAGGACAATAATTAAAATCCTTACAGTGGCAATTATGAACAGACACACATATTTATATACACACACTCATACACATTCTGCTTGGGTCTGACCACCTGTTTCATCTACTCCATAAGTGTTCATGCATACCTACACACACACAGACAGACAGACAGACAGACATATATACATTCAATGGATGGAGTGAACCCCAAATGCTTTTTAATGTCAGAAAAAAAGAAAGAGAGAGAGAGAGAGAGAGAGAGAGAGAGAGAGAGGAAAAGAAAAGAAAAGAAAAGAAAAGGAAGAACTTGCTAACCAGAGGTAAGGCAAGTAGGCAAAGAGGACGAGCTGCCATCCTCAATGTTCTTTGTATATGTAGGCTTCTACCAGAAGCTGTGGCCTAGAGTAAAGGTGGATCTTAACACCTCAAAAAAAAAATCCAGATTAAAGAAAGGTTTTCATATTTCAAAACCTATAATTAAGAGCAATCCCCCACAGCGCCCAAACTCTTTCCGTTTTAGTTAATTCCACATGTAGTCATTTTGACTACCAGGAATAGCCATCATAAAAGACAAGACAGAAGAAGTGAGAAAGATTTCCCCCCCTGTGGCAGGCAAGGAGAGCACAGGAGTCATTTCCAAAGCAATGATTTCCTTCAAGAAAGGAAGCACTGAGATTTTACTGAGCGAGACTAGCTAAGTTCACATATAGGTTTCCCTACCCCTATACATGCTACGTTAGCCATTGTTGGACTAGTTGGGCCACAGCCTGTGAAATGTTCTAATAAATCCACTTTCCACACACATAGATTCATCCTATCAGGTCTGTTCATCTAGAGAACCTTTTCTAAACAGTTCTGTGTGTGAATATGTGCTTACCTTCCCACTGAAGAGAACGTGCTGGCTAACGGTAGTGTTCCACAAGGTTTGTCTCCCAGGGCTCCCATACCTACCAGTGAAAATTAGCTGCAGTTTACCTAAACCCAGCATGAAGGACTCGACCCAAACCAAATCAGAGTGTTTGCAGATTTACTGGGGGCAACTCTCTAGTGGGCTCACTGATTCCAAAGATCCAGAGAGTTCACTAGTCCTGAAGAGGTCAGAGAAGTCGGTATGGGGAGTGAGAATAAGGAGCAGGGGTGGGTAGAAAGAGAGAAAAAGCGAGCAAGGCAAGCAGAGAGAGAAAAATGCAGTAGTGGGGGGAGTGAGAGGGAAAGTGGAGGGAAGGATACAAAGGGGAGGAGGAGGGAGAGAGAGACAGAGAAACAGAAAGACAAAGAGTACGAGATTTCTGGATTATAAAGGAAGAGCTTCTAGGGAAGGGAAAACTCGGCCCCTGCGCTGTAAAGTTCAAGGTACAAGGTGGAGTATGCCAGACAAGCCCTGTTACAGGTGGGGACTGAGCAGTGCTGGGAGAACCTGGAGGCCCAGCCAGCTTTGGTGTGTTAACAGCCACAAAACAAAACTCTTGTTTCCTCAAATCTCTAATTGTTAATATCTTGGGCAACCTTCCACTTGTGGGACAGATTGATAACTCCACTGCAAGTGGAGTAAGGGGCTATACCAGCTATTTACCCTGATTCCAGGAGAAAGAAAGGAAAGAGCCTACTGAGTCTTGTGAGGGGAGCTCAGGTTAAAGTGAGGACCGGGTGAGCACAGGGTCACTGCCCTAAAAGGGGAGGAGCAAGCGGCTGAGCAGTGGTCGGTGGCGTGGTGGGTCCTTCCTGGGGCTGGGCGGGGAGACAGGTGAGAACGCTATTGGAGGACAGGCACAAGTGCTACTGAAATGCAAATCCCTGTAGATCTGGAAAAGATCTGGCCCTGGGCTTGAAGCTTGGGCCGAGAACTGTGTATCCTACATTGTACCTTGAGCTCACTCTAACGCTCACGGAGGTGCTCAAGTCACTCACTCAAGACTACTGGCCAATCAGAGCCTTCAACGGACCTGCTAATCAGAAGAGAAGGCGGGCTTTTCCGGGTGCCCTGGTGCAGGATTCGCTTAGTCTTAAATGGTCCTGCGTGCTGTGCTCTCTGTCCTGCTGCTGGTTTCTGTGAGGTTTGCTCAGGCAAGCTCCAAAGTTGCGGCATCGTGAGCACAGGGTCACTGCCCACAAAGGTGGTGGTGGTGGTGGTGGTGGTGGTGGTGGTGGTGGTGGTGGTGGTGGTGGTGGTGGTGGTGGTGGTGGTGGTGGTGGTGGTGGTGGTGGTGGTGTGTGTGTGTCCGTGTGTGTCTGTGAGTGTTTGTGCTTGCGTGCAGGGGACTGAGCAGCGGGAGCTGGTGTGGTGGGTCTTTCCCGGGGCTGAGCGGCCACCTGTGAAATCCTAGCCTCTCACTGGACCCAGCGTCAGCCTCTAAATAACTTCACTGTGGGGACTGCATCTGTGCAGAGCGTTTGGCTTGTGTGTGGAAAGATCCTTGGCGTGATCTCAAATTCAGAAGCTTAGTTTCTACAAGTTCTGTTCTTAGCGTTTAGCATTAAGGTGTAAGATCCATTTGGAGTTATTTTGTGGAGGTTGTAAAAGGCATCTCATATGCTGGGTAGCAATGCAGTATCAATCCGTGATATTAAAGAGTAGAATTGAAGTTGTAAAGGACTTGCTAAAGCTTAGGAGATAGCAAGGTACACCAAGTAGAATTTAGCTGAGAGAGGACAGCCTGCAAAACACTAAGTAGTCAGCTAACCAGGCCTGTTAGAACACAAGTTTGTTCACCAGGGTTGTCCAGAAATTCCTACACAATTCTGCGTGCACTGAGTGTCGTTTAACTCAACTACGTTGTTGTGGCTGCTCAGTGTCACTTCCTGACCATCTAACTCCCAGGAAGCACAGTATACAGGAAAATCTCCTTTTCAATTTGTTATTTCATGAAATTCACACTAGTAAACAATAAATTAAAAAGTGCTGTTCCTCTGGAGTGTGCTCAGCAATTACTTTTGTATCAGCAAATTAAGAGAGCAGCTTTCAGATGCACACATTCATAATTAACAGAGTCTGCTTTTGAAAACTGTCAAGTGTGATGCATATTTCTTCCATCTAGTCATCTTTATCTAGTATAAATTTGTTCGTTACCAGAAAATTAAAGCACATTAACTAAATTATGGGTAAAGTGATACTGGGGAATTATATTGAGAATAAAAATGAGGGCTGGAGAGATGGCTCAGTGGTTAAGAGCACTGACTGCTCTTCCAGAGGTCCTGAGTTCAAATCCCAGCAACCACATGGTGGCTCACAACCATCTGTAATGAGATCTGATGCCCTCTTCTGGTGTGTCTGAAGACAGCTACAGTGTACTTACATATAATTAAAAAAAAAAAAAAGAACAAAAATGCATTGGAGAGATGGCTCAGAGGTTAAGAGCACTGGCCTTCCAGAGGTCCTGAGTTCAAGTCCAAGCAACCATCTGTAATGTGATCGTGGCGCCCCCTTCTGGCGTGCAGGCAGAACACTATACATAATAAAAAGAAAATCTTTAAAAAAATAGAGGAGCTTTCTTTCCGTCTCCGGCAGCCGCAGGGAGAGGAGTCGCAGCTTTGTCCCCGCATCTACAATGGATGGTCGTTCGGAACTGCTCCAGTTTCTTGATCAAGAGGAATAAGCAGATGTACAGCACGGAGCCCAATAATCTGAAGGCCCGAAACTCCTTCCACTACAAAGCCGGTGGCTGATGGCAAAGGGGTCGTGGTGGTTATGAAACGCAGATCCGGTCAGTGAAAACCTGCCACTTCCTACGTGAGGACCACCATCAACAAGAATGGTCGAGCTACCCTCAGCAGCATCAGGCACATGATCCGAAAGAACAAGTACCGCCCTGATCTGCGTGTGGCGACCGTCCGCAGGGCCAGTGCCATCCTTCGAAGCCAGAAGCCTGTGGTGGTGAAGAGGAAACGGACCCGCCCCACCAAGAGCTCCTGAGCCCCACACCCCAGAAGCAATAGAGTCCACTGATTTGTTCGACCACCAAAAAAAAAAAAAAAAAAAAAAAGAGAGTAAAAATGCAAAAAGAAGAAAAATGGGGGAGTATTCTCATCCCCCCTCCCTAAAAAGATAGGTGAAATTTATTTGAGATTGCAAAAGGCTCTATGGATATTTGAAGAAAATGGTGTGTTACCCAGATGCTTTAATTAGCAACTAAACTACAGATCAGAAGATTCCCTTTTGTGCAGGAGGACGGTCATGTAAAATACATGTATTTGAGCAAGTTTGCACATCCTGTCCTCCAGCTAGAGTACTGATCACATTGGGAATAAGCTACATTCAGAAACAATTTTTCTTTTAAAATTAAAGACTATTGAAAACTTTTTGAAACTTAATTTTTATTTTAAATCTTTAATTTTTAAATGTATTTATATAATAAATAATTATTAAATTAAATTGTTTATAAAATCTATTGCAATTTTTTTCTAGTAAAATAAGCATCACATATGAACATTTGTTTAAAGGAAATTTACTGTACACAGTACACCTTTCTCAGAATTAGTCTTTCATCTTCTCATTATATGAAGTAAGTTCAGTAGAAGCCACCAGGGGGCGCCCGCGGTACTGTCTTCCACTTGTGTCCTACGTAAGGTGCCCTGGGCACAAGGTGACAGTAAAGTTGACTTCTCTAGGAATGCTGAACCCTGTTAGACAAATTCAACAGGAAAAAACATAAACTTCAACAAAGAGGCAGTGAGACAGTGGGGATGAGTCATTCACTGCTGTGGAAGAAAAACAGAAGTAGAGATCCTGGTGGAAACAAGAGACTGCGATTCTCACACCTACTACCCCGACAGTCCCTTCTCCATACCCACAGTCTGTGAACTTCCCTGTACCTGTGTGCAGAGTGACGCCGTGACATGTCACTGATACACCGGCTGCTGGTTTATGTCTTACGTGTGAAAATCTCCTTCAGTCATGAGGAAGAGTTGTTTTTTTTTTTTTTTAAATTGCATCCTCAGGAGGAATAGAAATGACCAAGCCCCACAACACTCCTGTCATCAGTAACATCCTGTTCTCCACCAGCAGCCACCAGGGCCCTTCCTCCTCCCTGCCTGTGCCTGTGTGACATCAGAAGAATCAAACGCATAAGTCTTTTCTCAGAAGATGCCATTGAAGGATGTGGCTGAAAGAATAAGGAAAGGATAGGCTAGCAAGCATCTACCACAAGTCCAGCTCGGCAGTGTGGGGGCTTTAATTTCTCTGGAATCCTGATTAAATGTCAGTTCTGCATTCTAAGGACAGGGACAAAGGAAGAGACGTGTGGGCATTTGAGCACCTAAGTGAATAAAACCATCTCCACAGATCTGCAGATATCCATCCCTTCCAGGCTCAATTGGCCAAGCTTAGTCCAGCTTTAGATAAGGGATTATAACGTTTAGTGAGATCCAATCATCATTTACCTGAGGGTTTTGACAACAGAGTGCCCATCTAGACAGTGAACATAGCTACATCAGGGTCAAAAAGAACACATAAGGCAAATGACCCTGAAGACAGCCCCTGGTGCATTGTTTATTTTGAATAAAAATAACAAAGCCTTTTCTTGCTTGTCAATTATTGAGTTAGGCAATTAACCATCCTCTCTCTGCATATAGTAGACTGCAGCTTTAGTAATTCATTTTAACAAATCCCACCAACTTCTTGAAATCTATTTCTGTTTCAAAAAATAAAAGAAAAAAGTAGATTGTAACTGACAGGAACTGTGATCATATTTCAGTAATTGTGCTAGAAGCATTTTATAGTAGGTGGATTTTTAATGTGGAAGACCTATGACCTCTGTGGCTAAGTAGTGTTGAGATGACTTAGTGGAGGGTGCTTTGCACTCACATTTGAATCAACTCAAGGTCTGTCCCATAAAAATGTCCAAACTATGCCTGGGTTGCTTGTGTTCGAGTTGTAACCTCCCATTTTTCTGTTTGGGTTAGACTTGAATGATAAGAAACTTCATGAAGTTTGGAAAGGCAGGCTTGTCAGAGGCCATTGTCCTGGATGTTGTGGCTCAGATGTGTACACAAGTCTTTCCACATTGCTGGCTGCATGCGCACAGAAGCTCTGAAACGTTCCTAGGAGCTCTCATTTTGTGGACGCGGCAGAAATCTAGTACTCCCTACTGTTAGCCCACTTGACCTTTTAGGCAGCCGTCCTGGCAACCGTGCTCTCTGCTCTTGTAAAAGTCACAGAGCTTCTGATTCTTTTTTCTTTTTTTTTTAAATTGGATATATTTCTTTACTTACATTTCAAATGTTATTCCCCTTCCCGGTTTCCTGTCCATCAGCCCTGATCCCCTCCCCCTCCTCCATAAGGGTGTCCCCCTCCATCCACCCGCCCTTACTGCCACCCCCGACATTCCCCTGCACTGGGGGTCCAACCTTAGCAGGACCAAGGGCTTCCCCTTCCACTGGTGCCCTAACAAGGCCATCCTCTGCTACATATGCGGTTGGAGCCATCGGTCAGTCCGTGTATAGTCTTTGGGTAGTGGTTTAGTTCCTGGAAGCTCTGGTTGGTTGGCATTGTTGCTCTTACGGGGTGGCAAGCTCCTTCAGCTCTTTCAATCCTTCTTCTAATTTCCCCAAAGGGTATTCCGTTCTTAGTTCAGTGGTTTGAGGCTAGCATTCGCCTCTGTATTGGACATGCTCTGGCTGTGTCTCTCAGGAGAGATCTATATCTGGTCCCTTTCAGCATGCATTTCTTAGCTTCATCCACCTTATCTAGTTTCGGTGGCTGTATATTTATGGGCCACATGTGGGGCAGGCTCTGAATGGCCATTCCTTGAGTCGCTGCTCTAAACTTTGCCTCCCTATCCCCTCCTATGGATATTTTTGTTCCCCTTTTTAAGAAGGAGTGGAAGCATCCGCATTTCGGTCACCTTTCTTGAGCTTCATGTGGTCTGTGCATTGCATTTTGGGTAATTCCAGCTTTTGGGCTAATATCCATTTATCAATGACTGCATACCATGTGTGTTTTTCTGTGATAGGGTTAGCTCACTCAGGATGATATTTTCTAGTTCATTCCATTTGCCTACGAATTTCATGAAGTCACTGTTTTTGATAGCTGAGTAGTATTCCATTGTGTAGATGTACCACATTTTCTGTATCTATTCCTCTGTTGAAGGGCATCTGGGTTCTTTCCAGCTTCTGGCTATTATAAATAAGGTTGCTATGAACATAGTGGAGCACGTGTCTTTGTTATATGTTGGGGCATCTTTTGGGTATATGCCCAGGAGTGGTATAGCTGGGTCTTCAGGTAGTGCAATGTCCAAGTTTCTGAGGAATCTCCAGACTGATTTCCAGAATGGTTGTACCAGTCTGCAATCCCACCAACAATGGAGGAGTGTTCCTCTTTCTCCACATCCTCACCAGCATCTGCTGTCACCTGAGTTTTTGATCTTAGCCATTCTGACTGGTGTGAGGTGGAACCTCAGGGTTGTTTTGATTTGCATTTCCCTTATGACTAAGGATGTCAAGCAACATTCCTCAACTGTGAATTCTTTGTTTAGCTCTGAACCCCATTTTTAATAGGGTTATTTGTCTCCCTGGAGTCTAACTTTATGAGTTCTTTGTATATTTTGGATATAAGCCCTCTATCAGTTGTAGGATTGGTAAAGATCTTTTCCCAATCTGTTGGTTGCCGTTTTGTCCTAACAACAGTGTCTTTGCCTTACAGAAGCTTTGCAGTTTTATGAGATCCCATTTGTCAATTCTTGATCTTAGAGCATAATTTGTGTTTTGTTCAGGAAATTTTCTCCAGTGCCCATGTGTTCAAGACTCTTCCCCACTTTTTCTTCTTTTAGTTTGAGTGAATCTGGTTTGATGTGGACGTCCTTGATTCACTTGGACTTAAGCTTTCTACAGGGTGATAAGCATGGGTTGATTTGCATTCTGCATGCTGACCTCCAGTTGAACCAGCACCATTTGCTGAAAATGCTATCTTTTTTCCATTGGATGGTTTTGGTTCCTTTGTCAAAAATCAAGTGACCATAGGTGTGTGGGTTCATTTCTGGATTTTCAATTCTGGTCTATCTGCCTGTCTCTGTAGTTTTTATCACTATTGCTCTGTAATACTGCTTGCGGTCAGGGATGGCGATTCTGCCAGAAATTCTTTTATTGTTGAATATAACTTTAGCTCTCCTGGGTTTTTTGTTATTCCATATGAATTTGCAAATTGTTCTGTCTAACTCTATGAAGAACTGAGTAGGAATTTTGATGGGGATTGCATTGAATCTGTAGATCGCTTTTGGTAAAATGGACATTTTTACTATATTAATCCTGCCAATCCATGAGCATGGGAGATCTTTCCATCTTCTGAGATCTTCTTCAATTTCTTTCTTCAGAGGCTTGAAGTTCTTATTGTACAGATCTTTCACTTGCTTGGTTAAAGTCACACCAAGGTATTATATATTATTTGGGACTATTATGAAGGGTGTTGTTTCCCTAATTTCTTTCCCAACTTGTTTATCTTTTGTGTAGAGGAAGGCTACTGATTTATTTGAGTTAATTTTATACCCAGCCACTTTGCTGAAGGTGTTTATCAGGTTTAGTAGTCCTCTGGTGGAATTTTTGAGGTCACTTAAATATACTATCATATCATCTGCAAATAGTGATATTTTGACTTCTTCCAATCTGAATCCCTTTGACCTCCTTTTTGTTGTCTGATTGCTCTGGCTAGAACTTCAAGAACTATATTGAATAAGGGAGAGAGTGGGCAGCCTTGTCTAGTCCCTGATTTTAGTGGGATTGCTTCAAGTTTCTCTCCATTTAGTTTAATGTTAGCTACTGGTTTGCTGTCTGTTTACTATGTTTAGCTGTGGGCCTTGAATTCCTATTCTTTCCAGGACTATTATCATGAAGGGGTGTTGAATTTTGTCAAATGCTTTCTCAGCATCTAATGAAATGATCATGTGGTTTTTATCTTTCAGTTTGTTTATACAGTGGATTACGTTGATGGTTTTCTGTATATTAAACCCCTACATACCTGGGATGAAGCCTACTTGACCATGGTGGATGACTGTTTTGATGTGCTCTTGGATTCGGTTTGCAAGAATTTTATTGAGTATCTTTGCGTCAATATTCATAAGGGAAATTGGTCTGAAGTTCTCTTTGTTGGGTCTTTGTGTGGTTTAGGTATAAGAGTAATTGTGGCTTCATAGAAGGAATTTGGTAGTGCTCCATCTGTTTCAATTTTGTGGAATAGTTTGGATAGTATTGGTATGAGGTCTTTTATGAAGGTCTGATAGAATTCTGCACTGAACCCGTCTCTTTTTGGTTGGGAGACCTTTAATGACTGCTTCTATTTCCTTAGGAGTTATGGGGTTGTTTAGATGGTTTATCTGTTCCTGATTTAACTTTGGTACCTGGTATTTGTCTAGAAAATTGTCCATTTCCTCCAGATTTTCAAGTTTTGTTGAATATAGGCTTTTGTAGTAGGATCTGATGATTTTTTGAATTTCCTCTGAATCTGTAGTTATGTCTCCCTTTTCATTTCTGATCTTTTTTTTTAACTTGGACACACTCTCTGTGTCCTCTCATTAGTCTGACTAAGGGTTTATTTATCTTGTTGATTTTCTCAAAGAACCAACTTTTGGTTCTGTTGATTCTTTCTATGGTCCTTTTTGTTTCTCCTTCGTTGATTTCAGCCCTGAGTTTGATTATTTCCTGCCTTCTACTCCTCCTGGGTGTATTTGCTTCTTTTTGTTCTAGAGCTTTTAGGTGTGCTGTCAAGCTGTTGACGTATGGTCTCTCCTGTTTCTTTCTGCCGGCACTCAGAGCTATGAGTTTTCCTCTTAGCACAGCTTTCATTTTATGTTGTGCCTTCATTTTCATTAAATTCTAAGAAGTCTTTAATTTCTTTCTTTATTTCTTCCTTGACCAGGTTTTCGTTGAGTAAAGCATTGTTTAACTTCCATGTTTATGTGGGTGTTCTTCCCTTATTGTTATTGAAGACCAGCCTTAGTCCATGGTAATCTGATAGGACGCATGGGATTATTTCTATCTTTCTGTATCTGTTGAGGCCTGTTTTGTGACCGATTATATGGTCAATTTTGGAGAAAGTACCATGAGGTGGTGAGAAGAAGGTATATCCTTTTGTTTTAGGATAGAATGTTCTATAAATATCTGTTAAATCCATTTGGTTCATGACTTCTCTTAGTCTGTCTACATCTCTGTTTAGTTTCTGTTTCCATGATCTGTCCATTGATGAGAGTAGGGTGTTGAAAACTCCTACTATCATTGTGTGAGGTGCAATGTGTGCTTTGAGCTTTTAGTAAGGTTTCTTTTATGTATGTAGGTGCCCTTGTATTTGGAGCATAGATATTTAGGATTGAGAGCTCATCTTGGTGGATTTTTCCTTTGATGAATATGAAGTGTCCTTCCTTATCTTTTTTGATGACTTTTGGTTGAAAGTCCATTTTATTCGATATTAGAATGGCTACTCCAGCTTGCTTCTTCAGATCATTTGCTTTGAAAGTTGTTTTCCAGCCTTTCAATCTGAGGTAGTGTCTGTCTTTGTCTCTGAGGTGTGTTTCCTGTAGGCAGCAGAATGCAGGGTCCTCATTGCATATCCAGTTTGTTTTTCTGTGTCTTTTTATTGGGGAATTGAGTCCATTGATGTTGAGAGATATTCAGGAATAGTGATTGTTGTTTCCTGTTATTTTCATATTTGGAGGTGAGGTTATGTTTGTGTGCTTCTCTTCTATTTGTTTTGTTGCGAAAAGATTAGTTTCTTGCTTTTTCTAGGGTGTAGCTTGCCTCCTTGTGTTGTGCTTTGCCATCTGTTATCCTTTGTCGGGCTGGATTTGTAGAAAGATATTGTGTAAATTTGGTTTTGTCATGGAATATCTTGGTTTCTCCATCTATGTTAATTGAGAGTTTTGCTGGATACAGTAACCTGGGCTGGCATTTGTGTTCTCTTAGGGTCTGTATGTCAATGAATCCCCCACAAGAGATTCCTGCCTGAGTGGGCTCTGGCATTGTCAAGGAGGCTCCTATTGGTGAAGAATCCATGCATGTTGATGAGGTCACCACAGATAAGGGGACCCCTGGATAAAAATCCTCTGTCTAGGGAGGCTGAGGGGTGTCCACTAATATATGTCATATACATTTGGTCCAGTATACCCTCCTCCTGCTCAACAACTCTTCCTCAGAGAGGTAAATTGCAGACAATTGGCATATCTTGCTCTAGTTGCACGTGACCCACATTTGATCCAATCCTTCAGACAATCTTGGTCCTGACCCAGCATGCAGCTGCCAGTTCATATTCCATACGTACCTCCTGAGCTTGACCCTGGGCCCTGCATATGTCTACATCACACCTGCCAGGATCCAGGCTTACCCCTTCCCTATTCTGCCCTTACTGGTCCTAGCCTCCAATGGAAGCTCTCCTAGGCTCATTACTACACAGAATGCCTTCCTTACCTCTGTCATAGAGTAGTAGTCTGAGAAAAAAAGTCATGACTTTCAGATACCTTTCTTGGAATAGAGACACAACCTGTTATCTCAGGCCTCTAGGCAGAAGGAACACATGGCCTTGGGTTTCAGACCATGCTAGGTTGTGTAGGACCACCACGCCAACTCTGTGATACCCTTTCTCAAAAAAAAAAAAAAAGAAAAAACAAAAAACAAAACAAAAACAAAACAAACCAGGCCTCATAAACAAACCTATGGATTAATGAATGAGATAATATACCCCTATTCATGCTACTATGGTCAGTTGGAAAGGGAAACAGGAGGAAACACAGGCTTGAGTGGAAAGAGCTTGAATTCTAATCCCACAGCAGTGTTTTTAGCTGTCAAATGGCCCACATTTGATCCAATCCTTCTTCAAGACACCTGAAAAGTAGGGGCAATCATCCCTTAGTTACTCAGCTTCTGGGGAATGAGAAAGACTCATTACCACACAATAGGACAATCTGATGAGAAAAAGATGCTTATTACGATGGTTGCCCTTCATGTGGGATGGCTTAGAGTCCTTGAGAAAGTAGGGCTGATGCCAGAGCTCATAGAAGTAGACTAGGACATGGAGACCTGAGGACAAGGACACACTATGACATGGTGGCTTGTGACCTGGAGCTGTCTTCTGGGATCTTGCTCCAAGCTGACCACAATGTAGACAGTAGTGTTAAATCATAGCCTTTAACTTCCAGAGAAGACAGAACTAGAGGTGCTAAGGTTGAGGACTGAGTCAGCAGGTCAGGGCTCTAATTCAATCTCCTCATGGCTCAGTCTTCCCTCTGACATGGTGAAGTCATTTATGGCAATAGCATGGACTAACGTTGAGTCTCTTTCATATGAGGTCTGACTCCGTGGTCAGGGAGGGGACAGGTAGACAGGAGCACCAGTCTAGACAGGGAAGGGTTCAGACTCTCACACTAGTGTGGGCTTTTAAGCTATTTATAAGATGGCTGGAAGAGGCTCTTACTGGACAGTTACTTAACAGGGCCCAGTCACCCCTCAAGTACTCATCTGGGTTGCCATCTGGCTCATGAAAAGAAGACTCATGTTTGCTGCTCCCAAAGGAGAATCCAAAGATATCGACAAAGGTGATCTCACCATCATAGTTGGCCTTCACATGACGTTGTCTGATGTCTCTGAAGAGTTTGGGGTAGTACAGGAACTCATGGGAGTAGGCAGGGGCATGGGAACCCTGAGTGTGGACACATGATGACAAAGTGGCCTCTCACATGGAGCTGTCCTGACTCATCTTTTGCATAATGATACCTTGGTCTACAGTTGTGAGGAATCAATTGTTGGAGGGCTGAGGTGTTGGGAGAGAGCATGGACTCCAGGGCTGAAGCATGAGCCTTGGTTAATCGCAACTTTGGCTTTTATACCTGAGTAGTTTGGGCAAACAATAGAGCATGACTACCTCAGATTTCTTATCTGTAACTAGAACAGATTTCACTCCCATTAGACATGGGATTTACTTAGATGAGAGAGCCCTCAGGGTCCTGATAAAAATATAGACAGAGCCTGGGTGTCACAGGACTCATCCAGCTCTGAGATACTTCTTATGAATCAGGCCCCTTTTTTCTAGTACCAAAGACTGAGCCCATGATATCCTTCATGGAGGAGAATTTCTAATACCAGGAGTCTCAATCTGACTCTCTTTACAGATGTACTCAAACTGCAGATGTGCTGCTTGCAGAGCAGGGGTCATAAACATGAAGTCTGCCATCATCTCATGGAACTTAACTTGGAGAGCATCGGGGGTCCTCAGTGTCTTCTATGTACTCGTCCATCAGTAAGCCCCTACATTAGCAGGTAACATCTACCCCTGGAGAATCAGGAAGAACATGGTTATTGGGTCCAGAGAAGGAGAAAGCAGCCTTGGGAGGGGAGATTGGTTATGGGATGGAACAAGTCCAAGAGAGCCAGGGTAATCTTACCTGGAAAACACATCCTAGGCTTTAGTTTTGAACATTTGTCTCTGAGCAGGATATATGGGAGACCCTGTCTATTGGAGTGGAACTCACAGACTCTCACCATCTGTGCTGCTGTGTACTTCAGATCAGTCTTCAGAGTCCCGCCAGTTCTTTCCTTTATGGTGTGAACAAAATCTAGGGTGGCCAAGAAGTCTTCAGTATGTAGTGGGTTGAACCTGCAGTATTGAATCTCTGACCTCCCACTACCCACCAGGTGAATTCTCAAGCTGCAAGAAGTTTAGAAGCACATCTCATCACAGGGGTGGTGCAGTCTTACTCACTGATGTTGATACCAAGGACAAGATGAAAACCAGCAGAGGCCAACAGCTCCTGGGGTTCGTGGGTAGGAAGTCCTCATCCACCATACCAAGGCTGAGAATCAAAATCTGAAAGGCATTTAAAATAACTGTTGAAGGTCAACAAGAACATATTTCCATCCACACAGATTACTCCACTCTTGCTAATTCATTCCAGTATTAGTTAAACTAATTAATAGGATTGCACATATAATAATTAATATAATTACACATTTTCTGTTTCCTCCCTCCCTTCTATGCTTCCCATGAATCCTTTCCCAAGTTTATGGCCTCCTCTTTCTTAATTATTACTGTTAGATATACATTTAAATAAATGAAGGTACAAATCCAGTCTGTTGAGTCTGTTTGGAGTTGGCTGCTGTGTAACCTAGACTACCTGGCATTTGGAGAGCCTTTTACCTCCTCTACCTTACTCAGACTGACATGTTTACAGGTTTATGTCACCACACCCGGCCAAACCTCCCTTTTTAAGTAATCCTGGGCATCATGTATGCCACGTCAAGGTGACATGGTATTACACAAAATACACACTTAAAAAGAGAAGTTTGATCTGAGCATGCAGACAGACTGTGCAATAAGGAAGCCTCTCCAATCTGCAGCATGTTGAGACTGGGGACTTCTGTGTACCCTAAGACTAGGAAACTTGCCTAGGATCCTTATCTGGGCAAAGGGTGACACACCCAGAGCACAATGGCAGCATTGCTACCTTCATTGATATCTAAAGGTCACTATCAGCTACAACCATTGTTATAGCCACAGCCACACAACAAGCAGGGAGATGCCCCAGCAGACCCTCTGTCCCTGTGCTTGATCCTCTGACCTACATGTCCAACCCTCCTAAATGCCCACCAACTGGGCTCCTCTTCAGTGTTGAGTATCCTCAGGCACTGCTGGCCCTCTTTGCTCCAGGGGCCACCCTGGAGGCTTTGGTAGAGGTCGTGGGTAGTGTAGGTTACCATAATTCCATCTATCATTTCTGCCTGCATCTCCTTCCTTGGTCTCTTCCCACCTGCTGTCTCAGTCCCTGGATCTCCATCTTTACCTCACAGAATCTTGCTTGACACGCAGAGGAAGAAAAGCAGGCTTCTTGAAAGGCTTCAGCATTAGGTAGAAAGGAAATTGATCCAGGGGCATGATTGTTTCCCTGGCCTGGGTCTATGCTTCCATGGATTGCAGGATGTTTAACCACAAGAAGCATGAGTTGTGAGCCTAGCCCAGGCATGGTTTGTACCCATAGGTGTGTGGCTAAGAGCCTGGTGGGGCATGACAACGTGGCTGTTAGAGAAGGATCGCACTGACCAGGAGGAGCTGACAGAGCCAGTGTTTGTTAGGTTGGAAAAAGCCTTCTCTGCTAGTTTTGTCCCTTTTAGTCTTCCAGGACCTGCATATATGGCGTCTGAAACAATGGTGGATGTTCGTCACTCTCAAACCAAACCCAGAATCACCATAGTTACTGTCCAGTCACAGGTGCAGCATGGGTATAAAAGAGAGAAAATAGCAGAAATCTGTAATGGTGTATCCATTTTCTCCAATGAGGTGCTTGCTGAAGACTCAGCAGAAGGAGAATGGGATGGACATTTAGTTGTTTTTGTTTTGTTTTTATGTGTACGGATACTTTGCTTGCATGTTCATCATGTGCGTGCCTTGTGATCACAGAGGTCAGAAGAGGGTGTTGGATCCCCAGAAACTGGAAATATGGATGATTGTTAGCTGCCATGTGGGTACTGGGAATCAAATTCCGGTCCTCTGCAAGAACAAGAAGTCCTCTTATACACTGAGCCATTTTCTAGGGCCTGACATTGGTTTGTTTTTTAAATTTAGGCATTTATATAGCTCAGGACTGCTTTGAGTAAGTCCCACGGGTTTTTGAGATGCTGTGTTTCCCTTTATATTTGATTATAGGATTTTTTTTTCTCTTTTTTCTTTTTTTCGGAGCTGGGGACCGAACCCAGGGCCTTGCGCTTGCTAGGCAAGCGCTCTACCACTGAGCTAAATCCCCAACCCTATAGGAATTTTTTAGACTTAAACTTTTTCTTGAGTTCGATCGGGAGCGGGAGCGGAGAGCGGACCCCAGACAGCCCTGAGAGCCCCGCCGCGGCCGCGGGCCCCAGTCACCATCACCGCAACCATGAGCAGCGAGGCCGAGACCCAGCAGCTGCCTGCCGCCCCCGCCCCTCAGCGCGGCCAACACCAAGCCCCGCTCCACAGGCAGCGGCGCCGGTATTGGCCGCCCGGGCGGTCTCACATCCGCAGCGCCCAGCGGCGGGGACGAGAAGGTCATCGCAACGGTTTTGGGAACAGTAAAATGGTTCAATGTAAGGAACGGATACGGTTTCAACAGGAATGACACCAAGGAAGACGTATTTGTACACCAGACTGCCATAAAGAAGAATAACCCCAGGAAGTACCTTCGCAGTGTAGGAGATGGAGAGACTGTGGAGTTTGATGTTGTTGAAGGAGAAAAGGATGCGGAGGCAGCAAATGTTACAGGCCCTGGTGGAGTTCCAGTTCAAGGCAGTAAATACGCAGCAGACCGTAACCATTATAGATGCTATCCACGTCGTAGGGATCCTCCACGCAATTACCAGCAAAATTACCAGAATAGTGAGAGTGGGAAAAAGAATGAGGGATCGGAAAGCGCTCCTGAAGAAGGTTCCCACCGTACTACTTGCGGAGACCCTATGCGCATCGACCACAGTATTCCAACTCCCCTGTGCAAGGAGAAGTGATGGAGGGTGCTGACAACCAGGGTGCAGGAGAGCAAGGTAGACCAGTGAGACAGAATATGTATCGGGGTTACAGACCACGATTCCGCAGGGGCCCGCCTTGCCAAAGACAGCCTAGAGAGGATGGAAATGAAGAGGACAAAGAAAATCAAGGAGATGAGATCCAAGGTCAGCAGCCACGCCACAACTTCAATTACCCAGAGAACCCTAAACCACAAGATGGCAAAGAGACAGAAGCAGCCGATCCACCAGCTGAGAATTCCTCCGCTCCCGAGGCTGAGCATCTCTACCATCATCCGGTTTGGTCATCCAACAAGAAGAAATGAATATGAAATTCCAACAATAAGAAATGAACAAAGATTGGAGCTGAAGACCTTAAGTGCTTGCTTTTTGCCCATTGACCAGATCCACTAGAACTGTCTGCATTATCTATGTAGCGTGGGGTTTTTATTATTTTTACCTAAAGATGTCTCTTTTTGGTAATGACAAACGTGTTTTTTAAGAAAAAAAAAAAGACCTGGTTTTTCTCAATACACCTTTACCGGTTTTTAAATTGTTTCAAATCTGGTTAAGTTGAGATTTTTAAGAACTTCATTTTTAATTTGTAATAAAGTTTAAAACTTGATTTTTTCAAAAAAGTCAACAAACTGCAAGCACCTGTTAGAAAAGGTCTTAAATAGTAATAAAAAAAACTTTTTCTTTTTTTCTTTTTTTTCTCCATCTTTATTAACTTGGGTATTTCTTATTTACATTTCGATTGTTATTCCCTTTCCCGGTTTCCGGGCAAACATCCCCCTAATCCCTCCCCCTCCTCTTCTTTATGGGTGTTCCCCTCCCCATCCTCCCCCCATTACCGCCCTCCCCCCATAGACTAGTTCACTGGGGGTTCAGTCTTAGCAGGACCGAGGGCTTCCCCTTCCACTGGTGCTCTTACTAGGATATTCATTGCTACCTATGGGGTCAGAGTCCAGGGTCAGTCCATGTATAGTCTTTAGGTAGTGGCTTAGTCCTGGAAGCTCTGGTTGCTTGGCATTGTTGTTCATATGGGGTCTCGAGCCCCTTCAAGCTCTTCCAGTTCTTTCTCTGATTCCTTCAACGGGGGTCCTATTCTCAGTTCAGTGGTTTGCTGCTGGCATTCGCCTCTGTATTTGCTGTATTCTGGCTGTGTCTCTCAGGAGCGATCTACATCCGGCTCCTGTCGGCCTGCACTTCTTTGCTTCATCCATTTTGTCTAATTGGGTGGCTGTATATGTATGGGCCACATGTGGGGCAGGCTCTGAATGGGTGTTCCTTCTGTGTCTGTTTTAATCTTTGCCTCTCTATTCCCTGCCAAGGGTATTCTTGTTCCCCTTTTAAAGAAGGAGTGAAGCATTCACATTTTGATCATCCGTCTTGAGTTTCATTTGTTCTAGGCATCTAGGGTAATTCAAGCATTTGGGCTAATAGCCACTTATCAATGAGTGCATACCATGTGTGTTTTTCTGTGATTGGGTTACCTCACTCAGGATGATATTTTCCACTTCCAACCATTTGCCTACGAATTTCATAAAGTCATTGTTTTTGATAGCTGAGTAATATTCCATTGTGTAGATGTACCACATTTTCTGTATCCATTCCTCTGTTGAAGGGCATCTGGGTTCTTTCCAGCTTCTGGCTATTATAAATAAGGCTGCTATGAACATAGTGGAGCACGTGTCTTTTTTATATGTTGAGGCATCTTTTGGGTATATGCCCAAGAGAGGTATAGCTGGATCCTCAGGCAGTTCAATGTCCAATTTTCTGAGGAACCTCCAGACTGATTTCCAGAATGGTTTTACCAGTCTGCAATCCCACCAACAATGGAGGAGTGTTCCTCTTTCTCCACATCCTCGCCAGCATCTGCTGTCACCTGAGTTTTTGATCTTAGCCAATCGCACTGGTGTGAGGTGAAATCTCAGGGTTGTTTTGATTTGCATTTCCCTTATGACTAAAGATGTTGAACATTTCTTTAGGTGTTTCTCAGCCATTCGGCATTCCTCAGCTGTGAATTCTTTGTTTAGCTCTGAACCCCATTTTTTAATAGGGTTATTTGTTTCCCTGCGGTCTAACTTCTTGAGTTCTTTGTATATTTTGGAAATAAGGCCTCTATCTGTTGTAGGATTGGTAAAGATCTTTTCCCAATCTGTTGGTTGCCGTTTTGTCCTAACCACAGTGTCCTTTGCCTTACAGAAGCTTTGCAGTTTTATGAGATCCCATTTGTCGATTCTTGATCTTAGAGCATAAGCCATTGGTGTTTTGTTCAGGAAATTTTTTCCAGTGCCCATGTGTTCCAGATGCTTCCCTAGTTTTTCTTCTATTAGTTTGAGTGTGTCTGGTTTGATGTGGAGGTCCTTGATCCACTTGGACTTAAGCTTTGTACAGGGTGATAAGGATGGATCGATCTGCATTCTTCTACATGTTGCCCTCCAGTTGAACCAGCACCATTTGCTGAAAATGCTATCTTTTTTCCATTGGATGGTTTTGGCTCCTTTGTCAAAAATCAAGTGACCATAGGTGTGTGGGTTCATTTCTGGGTCTTCAATTCTATTCCATTGGTCTATCTGTCTGTCTCTGTACCAATACCATGCAGTTTTTATCACTATTGCTCTGTAATACTGCTTGAGTTCAGGGATAGTGATTCCCCCTGAAGTCCTTTTATTGTTGAGGATAGCTTTAGCTATCCTGGGTTTTTTGTTATTCCAGATGAATTTGCAAATTGTTCTGTCTAACTCTTTGAAGAATTGGATTGGTATTTTGATGGGGATTGCATTGAATCTGTAGATTGCTTTTGGTAAAATGGCCATTTTTACCATATTAATCCTGCCAATCCATGAGCATGGGAGATCTTTCCATCTTCTGAGGTCTTCTTCAATTTCTTTCCTCAGTGTCTTGAAGTTCTTATTGTACAGATCTTTTACTTGCTTTGTTAAAGTCACACCGAGGTACTTTATATTATTTGGGTCTATTATGAAGGGTGTCGTTTCCCTAATTTCTTTCTCGGCTTGTTTCTCTTTTGTATAGAGGAAGGCAACTGATTTATTTGAGTTAATTTTATACCCAGCCACTTTGCTGAAGTTGTTTATCAGCTTTAGTAGTTCTCTGGTGGAACTTTTGGGATCACTTAAATATACTATCATGTCATCTGCAAATAGTGATATTTTGACCTCTTCTTTTCCGATCTGTATCCCTTTGATCTCCTTTTGTTGTCTGATTGCTCTGGCTAGAACTTCAAGAACTATATTGAATAAGTAGGGAGAGAGTGGGCAGCCTTGTCTAGTCCCTGATTTTAGTGGGATTGCTTCAAGTTTCTCTCCATTTAGTTTAATGTTAGCAACTGGTTTGCTGTATATGGCTTTTACTATGTTTAGGTATGGGCCTTGAATTCCTATTCTTTCCAGGACTTTTATCATGAAGGGGTGTTGAATTTTGTCAAATGCTTTCTCAGCATCTAATGAAATGATCATGTGGTTCTGTTCTTTCAGTTTGTTTATATAATGGATCACGTTGATGGTTTTCCGTATATTAAACCATCCCTGCATGCCTGGGATGAAGCCTACTTGATCATGGTGGATGATTGTTTTGATGTGCTCTTGAATTCGGTTTGCCAGAATTTTATTGAGTATTTTTGCGTCGATATTCATAAGGGAAATTGGTCTGAAGTTCTCTTTCTTTGTTGTGTCTTTGTGTGGTTTAGGTATAAGAGTAATTGTGGCTTCATAGAAGGAATTCGGTAGGGCTCCATCTGTTTCAATTTTGTGGAATAGTTTGGATAATATTGGTATGAGGTCTTCTATGAAGGTTTGATAGAATTCTGCACTAAACCCGTCTGGACCTGGGCTCTTTTTGGTTGGGAGACCTTTAATGACTGCTTCTATTTCCTTAGGAGTTATGGGGTTGTTTAACTGGTTTATCTGTTCCTGATTTAACTTCGATACCTGGTATCTGTCTAGGAAATTGTCCATTTCCTGAAGATTTTCAAATTTTGTTGAATATAGGTTTTTATAGTAAGATCTGATGATTTTTTGAATTTCCTCCGAATCTGTAGTTATGTCTCCCTTTTCATTTCTGATTTTGTTAATTTGGACACACTCTCTGTGTCCTCTCGTTAGTCTGGCTAAGGGTTTATCTATCTTGTTGATTTTCTCAAAGAACCAACTTTTGGTTCTGTTGATTCTTTCTATGGTCCTTTTTGTTTCTACTTGGTTGATGAACCCCAATTTTTTAATAGGGTTATTTGTCTCCCTGCGGTCTAACTTCTTGAGTTCCTTGTATATTTTGTATATAAGGCCTCTATCTGTTGTAGGATTGGTAAAGATCTTTTCCCAATCTGTTGGTTGTCGTTTTGTCCTAACCACAGTGTCCTTTGGTTTGCCAGAATTTTATTGAGTATCTTTGCGTTGATATTCATTAGGGAAATTGGTCTGAAGTTCTCTTTGTTGGGTCTTTGTGTGGTTTAGGTATAAGAGTAATTGTGGCTTCATAGAAGGAATTCCGTAGCACTCTGTCTGTTTCAATTTTGTGGAATAGTTTTGACAGTGTTGGTATGAGGTCTTCTATGAAGGTCTGATAGAATTCTGCACTGAACCCGTCTGGACCTGGACTCTTTTTGGTTGGGAGACCTTTAATGACTGCTTCTATTTCTTTAGGAGTTATGGGGTTGTTTAGATGGTTTATCTGTTCCTGATTTAACTTCAGTACCTGGTTTCTGTCTAGGAAATTGTCCATTTCCTCCAGATTTTCAAGTTTTGTTGAATATAGGCTTTTGTAGTAGGATCTGATGATTTTTTGAATTTCCTCTGATTCTGTTGTTATGTCTCCCTTTTCATTTCTGATTTTGTTAATTTGGACACACTCTCTGTGTCCTCTGGTTAGTCTGGCTAAGGGTTTATCTATCTTGTTGATTTTCTCAAAGAACCAGCTTTTGGTTCTGTTGATCCTTTGTATGGTCCTTTTTCTTTCTAGTTGGTTGATTTCACCTCTGAGTTTGATTATTTCCTGCCTTCTACTCCTCCTGGGTGTGTTTGCTTCTTTTTGTTCTAGAGCTTTTAGGTGTGCTGTCAAGTTGCTGATATATGCTCTCTCCTGTTTCTTTCTGCAGGCACTCAGCGCTATGAGTTTACCTCTTAGCACAGCTTTCATTGTGTCCCATAAGTTTGGGTATGTTGTACCTTCATTTTCACTAAATTCCAAGAACTCTTTAATTTCTTTCTTTATTTCTTCCTTGACCAGGTTTTCGATGAGAAAGCATTGTTTAACTTCCATGTTTATGTGGGTGTTCTTCCCTTATTGTTATTGAAGACCAGCTTTAGCCCATGGTGGTCTGATAGGATGCATGGGATTATGTCTATCTTTCTGTATCTGTTGAGGCCTGTTCTGTGACCGATTATATGGTCAATTTTGGAGAAAGTACCATGAGGTGGTGAGAAGAAGGTATGTCCTTTTGTTTTAGGATAGAATGTTCTATAAATATCTGTTAAGTCCATTTGGTTCATTACTTCTCTTAGTCTGTCTACATCTCTGTTTAGTTTCTGTTTCCATGATCTGTCCATTGATGAGAGTGGGGTGTTGAAATCTCCTACTATTATTGTGTGAGGTGCAATGTGTGCTTTGAGCTTTAGTAAGGTTTCTTTTATGTATGTAGGTGTCCTTGAATTTGGAGCATAGATATTTAGGATTGAGAGTTCATCTTGATGGATTTTTCCTTTGATGAATATGAAGTGTCCTTCCTTATCTTTTTTGATGACTTTTGGTTGAAAGTCCATTTTATTCGATATTAGAATGGCTACTCCAGCTTGCTTCTTCAGACCATTTGTTTGGAAAGTTGTTTTCCAGCCTTTCAATCTGAGGTAGTGTCTGTCTTTGTCTCTGAGGTGTGTTTCCTGTAGGCAGCAGAATGCAGAGTCCTCATTGTGTATCCAGTTTGTTAATCTATGTCTTTTTATTGGGGAGTTGAGACCATTGATGTTGAGAGATATTAAGGAATAGTGATTATTGCTTCCTGTTATATTCATATTTGGATGTGAGGTTATGTTTGTGTGCTTTTCTTCTCTTTGTTTTATTGCCAAGACAATTAGTTTCTTGCTTTTTCAAGGGTGTTGCTTGCCTCCTTATGTTGGGCTTTACCATTTATTATCCTTTGTAGCGCTGGATTTGTAGAAAGATATTGTGTAAATTTGGCTTTGTCATGGAATATCTAGGTTTCTCCATCTATGTTAATTGAGAGCTTTGCTGGATACAGTAAACTGGGCTGGCATTTGTGTTCTCTTAGGATCTGTATGACATCTGTCCAGGATCTTCTGGCTTTCATAGTCTCTGGAGAGAAGTCCGGTGTGATTCTGATAGGTCTGCCTTTATATGTTACTTGACCTTTTTCCCTTACTGCTTTTAATATTCTTTGTTTTGTACATTTGGTGTTTTGACTATTATGTGATGGGAGGAGTTTCTTTTCTGGTCCAATCTATTTGGAGTTCTGTAGGCTTCTTGTATGTTTATGGGCATCTCTTTCTTTAGGCTAGGAAAGTTTTCTTCTATGATTTTGTTGAAGATATTTACTGGTCCTTTGAGTTGGGAGTCTTCACTCTCTTCTATACCTATTATCCTTAGGTTTGATCTTCTCATTGTGTCCTGGATTTCCTGTATGTTTTGGACCAGTATCTTTTTCCATTTTACATTATCTTTGACAGTTGTGTTGATGATTTCTATGGACTCTTCTGCTCCTGAGATTCTCTCTTCTATGTCTTGTACTCTGTTGGTGATGCTTCTATCTACGGCTCCTTGTCTCTTCCTTTGGTTTTCTATATCCAGGGTTGTCTCCCTTTGTGCTTTCTTTATTGCTTCTATTTCCATTTTTAGTTTCTTCACCTGTTTGATTGTGTTTTCCTGTAATTCTTTCAGGGATTTTTGCCTTTCCTCTCTATAGGCTTCTGCTTGTTTATTTGTGTTTTCCTGCATTTCTCTAAGGGAGTTCTTTATGTCTTTCTTGAAGTCCTCCATCATCATGATCAAATGTGATTTTAAATCTAGATCTTTCTTTTCTGGTGTGTTTGGATATTCAGTGTTTGCTTTGGTGGGAGAATTGGGCTCCTATGATGCCATGTAGTCTTGGTTTCTGTTGCTTGGGTTCCTGCGCTTGCCTCTTGCCATCATGTTGTCTCTGGTGTTATCTTGTTCTGCTATTTCTGACAGTGGTTAGACCGTCCTATAGGCCTGTGTGTCAGGAATGCTGTAGACCTGTTTTCCTGTTCTCTTTCATCCAGTTATGGGAACAGAGTGTTCTGCTTTCAGGCGTGTAGTTGTTCCTGTCTACTGGTCTTTAGGTGTTCCCATGGGCGTGTGTCCTGAGTCCACCAGGCAGGTCACTTGGAGCAGAAAGTTGGTCTTACCTCTGGTCTCGGGCCTTGAGTCACTTCTCAGATCTAGGTTTCAGCTTTCCGTGAGGGCAGCAACCAGAAGGGTCTGCCCCGCCTTCCCTCGGGACCCTGTGCGCAGGGGGCCCCAATGGGGCTAGGCTTTTTCCTCTAGAGTCAGAAATGTGGGCAGAGTGTAGTCTCCTCTGGCTTCCCAGGCGTGTCTGCCCCTCTGAAGGTTTAGCTCTCCCTCCCACCGGATTTGGGTGCAGGGAGCTTTTTGACCAGGTCCCTTCAGATCCGGGTGGTGTCTGGACTGCAGTGCCCCTATCTTCCCATTCCCAGAGGCCCCATACGACTTCCTCTTGGGCCAGGGATGTGGGCAGGGGTGAGCAGTACTGGTAGTCTCTCCTGCCCTGCAGTCTCAGGAGTGCCCACCTGTCTGGGCAGTGACCTCTCTCTCCCACAGGGTTTGGGAGCAGGGAGCTGTGGACCAAGATCAGCAAGGTTCCAGCCCCAGCTAGAAACTGGAGACTTAAACTTTTTCAATTACACATTCATCATTCAATAGCATGCTATTTAACCTCCATAAGATTGTATGTGTCCTATAGTTTCTCTTGCTGTGGTTTGGGGATTTTATTCTTTTTTTAAAAATCTATTTATTCTTTGTAAATTTTACATCATGTACCCCAATTCTACTCATCTCCCTCCATATCTGTCCTCTACATTTGGAACATCCATCCCATAAGAGAACAACGACATGCACAACAAATCCTACTGTGGAAGCTGTGATGTGTCTCGGTATGTCACACAGAATACCATTTTGTCCAAACAGCTTTATTTGAAAATGTTGATTGCAATGAGTCATTGGTCTGATTTAAGGCCCCTGGCTTTTGCTGTACCATCAATGCTGGATCCCTACTGGGACTCCTCTTGGGTATTTTGTTATTGCCCTCTGTCATGGAGATCCTGTAGCTTTAGTTCTGCAGGACCGGCCCCTTCACATGCTCTAGCAGTTTATAGATGTGGCAGATATTGGGGAAGGACAATGTAAAGCCATGGATCTGGGCTACCATCTCTCCTACATCCAAACCACCAGGAGCCAGCTCTCCTGTGCTATCCAGCAACAAGCAGGGCCAACTCTCCCAATCAAGTACCACTAGGACTGGCCAGCTCTGGGGCTGGCTCTGCCCCAGGTGAGGGGCAGATCCAGCTTAGCTCAGCCTTTGGACATCAACATGATCCCCTGTTGTAGGCCAGATCACCAGTGTCACTTGGTAACATGGGCTGTGGATATTGACACAGAACCCAATTGAGGCAGGACTATGGACCTGGGCATGGTCCTCAACAATACATGCCTGGACATCACTATGGCCTTGGATGATAGTGCAGGCTACCCACATCAGGCTGTTCCTTGTCACTGTCATGTCTCCAGTTCTGCCTCTCTTGACAGTGCACAAACCATTCCACTTCACTTTCTCTCCCATCCTTTTACTACATACTTGCTAATTGTTGGGAGTTTTATTCTATTGTGATCAAATAAGATAATTAATTCCATTTAATTCTTTTGTTGAAACTTGCTTATTTAATTCAGTTGTTTATCTGTTTTTTATGTGGCTCCATTCCCCGTTCATCTCACCTCCTTACTGGTGCCACACTGGTGGTGAGTCCCTATTATGATCAAGTTCACACTCATTTATATTTATTTGATAGACATTTAATGGACTTTGCTGATTCCAACACTGGGACCCTCTATGATAAAGCTGGGGACATAGGCCCATAAATAGGAGTTCCAGAATCCCAGAGAACCCTTCCAGGACATATCACAGAGTGCAGACCAGGAGCTCCCTCCCAACCTAACCTGAATTCCTTAAGGATTAACCAGACAGTAGCACCTGGGGACTGGCCTTCCTCCTTTTCAGCTCCTAATATTCTAGAGCATCTACAGTCCAGCACATAGGCCTTCCTCCTTAGCTTCCTTCTGTTTTTTCTACTGGCATGGGACAGCTATGGCCTCCACCTTCCTCTGGTCCTTAAGGTGTGTTACAGATTTAGAACTACAATAATTAGTGTTGGCAAAGACTCAGAGCCATCGGCATGCTCACACATGCATGCCTAGGAGATATGCAAATGGTGTAGTCATTTTGAAAGACAGGTTGACATTTTCTTCAAAAGTTAAACACATGCTTTTGTTGGCAATCAGCAACTATTGTTGATATAACCTGCTTGAATTATCAAGTGTCTGTTTATACCTTTGACTGTATCTAATCTTGTCCTTTGCCTCTATGCAGTCTAATATCAGATCAACTCAAACCTGTACTCTACAGTGAGGACATTAGGTTAAGTCCACTCAGAAGCTAAGGTCAAAAGCACCATTATCTGCTCAGGACTCACAGGACTATGTTATCAGTCCTGCTTCTCATTAAACTAGAGCAAGTTGAACTGAAAAAGTAGGTTTCTCTATTTTTATTTTTTTAGATAATGTCTTGATATGGAGTCAAACTGTTCTAGGACTCTAACACTCTTTCCTTGGCCTCTAGATGCTATAACGACAAGTGTGTTCACCACACTTTTTAATCAAACCCTTACAGATAACTTCAAGCATAATTTTGTGTACCTAAATGCTTTCAGCTCCTTTGGATGCAACTGTAAGCAAGGAGCTGTGCAGTTTGTGACAAGCCTGTGCTTGCTTAACTTTGATGAGTATGCCAATCTGTCTTCCAATATGACTGCATCATTGCTTACCCTCTCTAACAATGTATGTGATGCCAGTTGCTTCACATCTTTACCTGTACTAGGTCTCGGTAAATGTGACCCAAGCCTGGACTATATAGTGATACCATAACTCAAAATCCGTGACTCTTCCTACTAAAGAAGACTCTTAACATGGGAGTGACAAAGACATGCAGCTACTGAGACAATAAAAGGAACTGAGGCTATACACTGGATGGGACTCCTCCTAGTATATCCTCTTATTTGTGCTCTTGTGTCCATGACAGGCAACATAGGAGTCTTGATTTACATGCAAAGGTCATGGTGCCTAACAGCTAGTATTCAGTGGGATGAATGAAACAAAGGGACTCTGCCCTGGGAAAACTGGTTAACAAAGAGGACAAGTTAGTCAGAGGGAGAGGGACCAGGAGTTCCCAGGGTCTAAAGAATACAGAATACACCCTCTTAAATAACAGAGAAAATGCTTTGAGGGAAACAAAAGGCATATTGAAGACAAATTGGCACCATTGTAAAGGACATGAAATACTATAGACCTTGGAATACAGGACTTGAAAACCATAAGGACAAAAAGGGCATGACAATGAAAATCACATGGAATATCATGAAAAGGTTGGTTTTATTAGGATTTTATGAATGGCAAGAAGTCATTTCCATACATGGAGTAGCCATCAGGGTGCCAGGGACAGAAATCTCTTCTGCTACACATACCCAGGCATTTTTTTCTCTCCCATATCATCTCTAGGACACACACATAGCTGAAGATCTTCACAAAGCTATTTACATAAGTGTGGGCTTCACAGTGTCTGCAGAATCCCTGTGCATAAGAGCAAATTTATTATTACAGAAAGCCTACTTGGTCCTGCTGGTCAACCCCTACTCCTGGCCTTGCTTGAGGTGTCTATGAACATATCAAGTCAAGCTTTTCACAAAAGTGGATAATTGCAATTTGGGAAGGAAAGAAATGAGATTTCCTCTCTAGGACAATGGGCACTGTTTTTGGTAGCTGGAATGTTCAGTGGCTGACATCAGAGAGGTCTAACTATGCCCTAAAAGATTGTATGGCTCAAGTTCATTTTCTCACCCTGTATTTCTCACTCCACAGAACTTTACATACATTTCTATTGTTTGCAAGTTACCCAGCTAGTGTTCCTGAGATACGGGTCTTGCTACGTAGTTCAAAGTGGTAAAGAACTACTAGGATCATGCAATATTTCTGATTCAGTTTCTAAACAACCATGTCCACAGGTTTGTATACCAAGATCTGCTGGTAGTTTGAGATCTATCTGGAGCAGCAGCCAGAACCTGTGTAGACTATGGGACCATGGGTCTCACACATCCTCGTTCCACATCATTAGAGGCGCTTTTATTGAATGCCTCTAATAAAAGATTGGCAGAATGTTGTGGAGGAGTGACAAATAGAGGGTTTGTCATATAAATTGGTAAAATGGATAATTGTGTGTTATGAATGGTTATGTGAATGGTAGGATTAAAAGACTTTCCAAACCTCAGACATGAAGCCCACATGCCTTTCTTCACACAGGGCACTACAACTCTTTGTGCCTCTCCTGAGCCCCCTTTAGCTCCTGGATCTTCTGGGGCAGAGTCTTGGTCCAGAACTTCAGCCTTCTGGCCTTCAGGGCTTGACTCACAGAAGGCTGGATGTCCAGCTGCAGGTATTGATCATCATGGTCCATCACAGGCCAGTGGGGTAGACCCTCACTGTTGGGGTTCCTGTGGATATACTAGCCAGCAGATTCGGGTGAAGGTCACTTGATTCTGATTTGGGTTAGAACAGTGAGTAAAGTAAGACAGGGGGTTAAGGGGACTATTGGGATGTGTGTGACCTATGAGTTTCTATTCCTTTTGGGACAAGGTTATTGTTCCACGTGGCCCATTTTCTTCCTCCTTCTCCAAGGCAAAAGCTAAAGAACATTACCACAATACTGTGGCCCACCCACCAAGTTACTGCAAGATGTCCAGGAACAAACACTAAGTGTGCTCTCTGTGTGTGTGTGTGTGTGTGTGTGTGTGTGTGTGTGCATGTGTGCATGTGTACATGTGTGCATGCATGCACATGGCAGCTGACTGTGTGGTAAACTGCTTGTCAAAGTATGCTCTAGAGTAGGGAAGACTCTCTCATGTAATAAAGGACCATACACATGAAGGAGCTCACCACACACAAAGGGAGTTCTGGACAGAAACCCACCCTTGCAGAAGTTGAGGGAAGGGCATCCTCTCACTCATGCCGTGCAAAGTTGGCCCAGTACTTCATTATCGTTCTGCTAAGTAGCTCCTCCTCCTCAGTGTGTGGAACTGAAGAGAGAAGGACAGGTACCCAGGTCCCAGCCACTTCATGCAGCTGCCCACTCATGCTTCACACTCACCAAGTTAGCGATCACTCAAGTCTAAACTATTGGTCTGGTTCCCTCCTTCCCTCCTGCCACAACCCAGAATCTAAAACTCTAAGTGAATTCAGCCAAGTTTGTTCCTGCACCATTATTTTCTTATCACCAATAACACGAGGTAGACTTGCAAAGGTCCTGATTACAACCTAATGTAGGTTGTGAGCTGTAAGACGGTGCACACTGTTTTCTCTCTTTCTATAAGGACTTGGTTTTCTTGAGTGGATTAAGAACTCTGCTATACTTAAGATTTCCATAACTCCATCCAGATCAAGGAAATTCATGAAGACTCACATTTTATGTCACCAAATAGGAAGCCAAAGACAAGGAAAACTTCGTCACCATGGTCAGCCTTCACATGGGGTGGCTTGACATCCTTGAAGGAGCTGGACCGATGTTGGAACTCATAGAAGTAGACAGGAGCATGGGAACCTGAAGGTGAGGACATAGAATGACATGGTGGCACTTGTCCAGAACTACCCTGATACACATTTGGTGAAAGATGCCTTAGTCTCAAAGTAGCTGGAATCAAAACAGCTGAGTGTGGAACCTCATCCTGGAGCATTGGATGTGGGAAAGTCCTCTATTCAATAATGACTCTGCCCTCTCTGGGGGAGAAGTTAGGACAAGTGACAGATACCTCTCAGCTGTTTCTTTATCTGTACTCAGATAAGATGTCACCAGTCAGTATAAGCATTTACCAGATAAAGACTGTAGGTTGTCTGAAACCGGAGATCTGATCCTGACATAGGTCAGGCCTGGACACCACGGGGCTTGTTTGGGACCCACGGATCCGAGCTTCTTCCTTCAACCTTGTAGATGTACTCACACTGAAAATGTGCTACTTGGAGTGCAGGATCACGAACATGAGGTCTCCCATCATCTCTCTGAACTGTGCTTGGAGAGTCTTCGGGTCCTCAGTGTCCCCCATGTACTCTTCCATTAGCAGGTCACCACACTCAGGAGGCAGCATCTACCACATTGTGATGAGAAAGAATGAGATTAAACAGGCACTAGTATAGGTAGGCAATAGCCTCAGGATGGAGAAATGCAAAAGAGATCTGCTATAGGGAGAATGCTCTGTGACCTTAGACAGGTATACGTGCAGATGCATGGTTGTGTATACACATACTCAAAATTTCTGGGGATTCTGTCTGTGGAAGTCATATAGGGATCTTCACAATTGTGGCAGCGCCCCCAAGATTCTCACCATTTTTAGGGTTGTGCTCTTTAGAACAGTTGGCAGGGTCTTTCTGGTTATTTCCTCTATTTTTTGAGCTGAGTCAATGATCTAGTAGAGAGAGAATTTTTTAAGTATGGCACAGCATGGATACAGATCAATAAATCTCTGAGTTCCCATTTCCTACCAGATGAGTCCCTAGGCTCCTAGAAGATTAGAAATGAGCCTCACCGTAGGGACAATCCAACCATACTCATCATTGTTGATGCCAATGATGCTGGGAACACAGTGAAAATTAGCAGAGGCCAGCAGCTCCTGAGGATGCTTGGGTAGGAACTCTTCATCACCACAGACCTGAGGAACATTCAAAGTCAGAACTGAAGGTGTTAATTATATGTTTTCTGATTTCCAATGAATGTCCTCCACTCCATCTCCTCTTTCTAATTTGCCTCAGGTTAGTTATTCTCCACCACACCTCCCCCATCTCATCCCTGAAGAGACCTTACATTTAAATTAGCTTATGTTGGTGTTGGTTTTGCACCAAGGACTAAAACGATACTAGCCATGGAGATTAGGTAATTTGTTCTTAGTATTTAGGACTACCTATAATACACCTTGCTATCTGCCATCTTCCCAGCCACACCATTCTGCCAACCTTATTAAGAAGCAGAATCACGCACACCCGCGGATCCCAGCCCGCAGCAGCTCTCTGCTCCCAGACCCGGTGAGAGAGAGACCCAACCGCCTGGTCAGGTGGGCACTCCTGAGGCTGCAGAGCGGAAGAGACCACCAACACTGCTCACCCCTGCCCACATCCCTGGCCCAAGAGGAAACTGTATAAGGCCTCTGGGCTCCCGTGGGGGAGGGCCCAGGAGCGGCAGGACCCCTGCCAGAGACACCGCCGGACCCTGAAGGAAACAGACCGGATAAACAGTTCTCTGCACCCAAATCCCGTGGGAGGGAGAGCTAAACCTTCAGAGAGGCAGACAAGCCTGGGAAACCAGAAGAGACTGCTCCCTGCACACACATCTCGGACGCCAGAGGAAAAAGCCAAAGACCATCTGGAACCCTGGTGCACTGAAGCTCCCAGAAGGGGCGGCACAGGTCTTCCTGGTTGCTGCCGCTGCAGAGAGCCCCTGGGCAGCACCCCACGAGCGAACCTGAGCCTCGGGACCACAGGTAAGACCAAATTTTCTGCTGCAAGAAAGCTGCCTGGTGAACTCAAGACACAGGCCCACAGGAACAGCTGAAGACCTGTAGAGAGGAAAAACTACACGCCCGAAAGCAGAACACTCTGTCCCCATAACTGACTGAAAGAGAGGAAAACAGGTCTACAGCACTCCTGACACACAGGCTTATAGGACAGTCTAGCCACTGTCAGAAATAGCAGAACAAAGTAACACTAGAGATAATCTGATGGCGAGAGGCAAGCGCAGGAACCCAAGCAACAGAAACCAAGACTACATGCCATCATCGGAGCCCAATTCTCCCACCAAAACAAACATGGAATATCCAAACACACCAGAAAAGCAAGATCTAGTTTCAAAATCATATTTGATCATGATGCTGGAGGACTTCAAGAAAGACATGAACACACTTAGGGAAACACAGGAAAACATTAATAAACAAGTAGAAGCCTACAGAGAGGAATCGCAAAAATCCCTGAAAGAATTCCAGGAAAACACAATCAAACAGTTGAAGGAATTAAAAATGGAAATAGAAGCAATCAAGAAAGAACACATGGAAACAACCCTGGATATAGAAAACCAAAAGAAGAGACAAGGAGCTGTAGATACAAGCTTCACCAACAGAATACAAGAGATGGAAGAGAGAATCTCAGGAGCAGAAGATTCCATTGAAATTATTGACTCAACCGTCAAAGATAATGTAAAGCGGAAAAAGCTACTGGTCCAAAACATACAGGAAATCCAGGACTCAATGAGAAGATCAAACCTAAGGATAATAGGTATAGAAGAGAGTGAAGACTCCCAGCTCAAAGGACCAGTAAATATCTTCAACAAAATCATAGAAGAAAACTTCCCTAACCTAAAAAAGGAGATACCCATAGACATACAAGAAGCCTACAGAACTCCAAATAGATTGGACCAGAAAAGAAACACCTCCCGTCACATAATTGTCAAAACACCAAACGCACAAAATAAAGAAAGAATATTAAAAGCAGTAAGGGAAAAAGGTCAAGTAACATATAAAGGGAGACCTATCAGAATCACACCAGACTTCTCGCCAGAAACTATGAAGGCCAGAAGATCCTGGACTGATGTCATACAGACCCTAAGAGAACACAAATGCCAGCCCAGGTTACTGTATCCAGCAAAACTCTCAATTAACATTGATGGAGAAACCAAGATATTCCATGACAAAACCAAATTTACACAATATCTTTTTACAAATCCAGCACTACAAAGGATAATAAATGGTAAAGCCCAACATAAGGAGGCAAGCTATACCCTAGAAGAAGCAAGAAACTAATCGTCTTGGCAACAAAACAAAGAGAATGAAAGCACACAAACATAACCTCACATCCAAATATGAATATAACGGGAAGCAATAATCACTATTCCTTAATATCTCTCAATATCAATGGTCTCAACTCCCCAATAAAAAGAAATAGATTAACAAACTGGATACGCAACGAGGACCCTGCATTCTGCTGCCTACAGGAAACACACCTCAGAGACAAAGACAGACACTACCTCAGAGTGAAAGGCTGGAAAACAACTTTCCAAGCAAATGGTCAGAAGAAGCAAGCTGGAGTAGCCATTCTAATATCAAATAAAATCAATTTTCAACTAAAAGTCATCAAAAAAGATAAGGAAGGACACTTCATATTCATCAAAGGAAAAATCCACCAAGATGAACTCTCAATCCTAAATATCTATGCCCCAAATACAAGGGCACCTACATACGTAAAAGAAACCTTACTAAAGCTCAAAACACACATTGCACCTCACACAATAATAGTGGGAGATTTCAACACCCCACTCTCATCAATGGACAGATCATGGAAACAGAAATTAAACAGTGATGTCGACAGACTAAGAGAAGTCATGAGCCAAATGGACTTAACGGATATTTATAGAACATTCTATCCTAAAGCAAAAGGATATACCTTCTTCTCAGCTCCTCATGGTACTTTCTCCAAAATTGACCATATAATTGGTCAAAAAACGGGCCTCAACAGGTACAGAAAGATAGAAATAATCCCATGCGTGCTATCGGACCACCACGGCCTAAAACTGGTCTTCAATAACAATAAGGGAAGAATGCCCACATATACGTGGAAATTTGAACAATGCTCTACTCAATGATAACCTGGTCAAGGAAGAAATAAAGAAAGAAATTAAAAACTTTTTAGAATTTAATGAAAATGAAGATACAACATACTCAAACTTATGGGACACAATGAAAGCTGTGCTAAGAGGAAAACTCATAGCGCTGAGTGCCTGCAGAAAGAAACAGGAAAGAGCATATGTCAGCAGCTTGACAGCACACCTAAAAGCTCTAGAACAAAAAGAAGCAAATACACCCAGGAGGAGTAGAAGGCAGGAAATAATCAAACTCAGAGATGAAATCAACCAAGTAGAAACAAAAAGGACCATAGAAAGAATCAACAGAACCAAAAGTTGGTTCTTTGAGAAAATCAACAAGATAGATAAACCCTTAGCCAGACTAACGAGAGGACACAGAGAGTGTGTCCAAATTAACAAAATCAGAAATGAAAAGGGAGACATAACTACAGATTCGGAGGAAATTCAAAAAATCATCAGATCTTACTATAAAAACCTATATTCAACAAAATTTGTAAATCTTCAGGAAATGGCCAATTTCCTAGACAGATACCAGGTACCGAAGTTAAATCAGGAACAGATAAACCAGTTAAACAACCCCATAACTCCTAAGGAAATAGAAGCAGTCATTAAAGGTCTCCCAACCAAAAAGAGCCCAGGTCCAGACGGGTTTAGTGCAGAATTCTATCAAACCTTCATAGAAGACCTCATACCAATATTATCCAAACTATTCCACAAAATTGAAACAGATGGAGCCCTACCGAATTCCTTCTATGAAGCCACAATTACTCTTATACCTAAACCACACAAAGACACAACAAAGAAAGAGAACTTCAGACCAATTTCCCTTATGAATATCGACGCAAAAATACTCAATAAAATTCTGGCAAACCGAATCCAAGAGCATATCAAAACAATCATCCACCATGATCAAGTAGGCTTCATCCCAGGCATGCAGGGATGGTTTAATATACGGAAAACCATCAACGTGATCCATTATATAAACAAACTGAAAGAACAGAACCACATGATCATTTCATTAGATGCTGAGAAAGCATTTGACAAAATTCAACACCCCTTCATGATAAAAGTCCTGGAAAGAATAGGAATTCAAGGCCCATACCTAAACATAGTAAAAGCCATATACAGCAAACCAATTGCTAACATTAAACTAAATGGAGAGAAACTTGAAGCAATCCCACTAAAATCAGGGACTAGACAAGGCTGCCCACTCTCTCCCTACTTATTCAATATAGTTCTTGACGTTCTAGCCAGAGCAATCAGACAACAAAAGGAGATCAAAGGGATACAGATCGGAAAAGAAGAGGTCAAAATATCACTATTTGCAGATGACATGATAGTATATTTAAGTGATCCCAAAAGTTCCACCAGAGAACTACTAAAGCTGATAAACAACTTCAGCAAAGTGGCTGGGTATAAAATTAACTCAAATAAATCAGTTGCCTTCCTCTATACAAAAGAGAAACAAGCCGAGAAAGAAATTAGGGAAACGACACCCTTCATAATAGACCCAAATAATATAAAGTACCTCGGTGTGACTTTAACCAAGCAAGTAAAAGATCTGTACAATAAGAACTTCAAGACACTGAGGAAAGAAATTGAAGAAGACCTCAGAAGATGGAAAGATCTCCCATGCTCATGGATTGGCAGGATTAATATGGTAAAAATGGCCATTTTACCAAAAGCAATCTACAGATTCAATGCAATCCCCATCAAAATACCAATCCAATTCTTCAAAGAGTTAGACAGAACAATTTGCAAATTCATCTGGAATAACAAAAAACCCAGGATAGCTAAAGCTATCCTCAACAATAAAAGGACTTCAGGGGGAATCACTATCCCTGAACTCAAGCAGTATTACAGAGCAATAGTGATAAAAACTGCATGGTATTGGTACAGAGACAGACAGATAGACCAATGGAATAGAATTGAAGACCCAGAAATGAACCCACACACCTATGGTCACTTGATTTTTGACAAAGGAGCCAAAACCATCCAATGGAAAAAAGATAGCATTTTCAGCAAATGGTGCTGGTTCAACTGGAGGGCAACATGTAGAAGAATGCAGATCGATCCATCCTTATCACCCTGTACAAAGCTTAAGTCCAAGTGGATCAAGGACCTCCACATCAAACCAGACACACTCAAACTAATAGAAGAAAAACTAGGGAAGCATCTGGAACACATGGGCACTGGAAAAAATTTCCTGAACAAAACACCAATGGCTTATGCTCTAAGATCAAGAATCGACAAATGGGATCTCATAAAACTGCAAAGCTTCTGTAAGGCAAAGGACACTGTGGTTAGGACAAAACGGCAACCAACAGATTGGGAAAAGATCTTTACCAATCCTACAACAGATAGAGGCCTTATATCCAAAATATACAAAGAACTCAAGAAGTTAGACCGCAGGGAAACAAATAACCCTATTAAAAAATGGGGTTCAGAGCTAAACAAAGAATTCACAGCTGAGGAATGCCGAATGGCGGAGAAACACCTAAAGAAATGTTCAACATCTTTAGTCATAAGGGAAATGCAAATCAAAACAACCCTGAGATTTCACCTCACACCAGTGCGATTGGCTAAGATCAAAAACTCAGGTGACAGCAGATGCTGGCGAGGATGTGGAGAAAGAGGAACACTCCTCCATTGTTGGTGGGATTGCAGACTGGTAAAACCATTCTGGAAATCAGTGTGGAGGTTCCTCAGAAAATTGGACATTGAACTGCCTGAGGATCCAGCTATACCTCTCTTGGGCATATACCCAAAAGATGCCTCAACATATAAAAGAGACACGTGCTCCACTATGTTCATCGCAGCCTTATTTATAATAGCCAGAAAATGGAAAGAACCCAGATGCCCTTCAACAGAGGAATGGATACAGAAAATGTGGTACATCTACACAATGGAATATTACTCAGCTATCAAAAACAACGAGTTTATGAAATTCGTAGGCAAATGGTTGGAACTGGAAAATATCATCCTGAGTGAGCTAACCCAATCACAGAAAGACATACATGGTATGCACTCATTGATAAGTGGCTATTAGCCCAAATGCTTGAATTACCCTAGATCCCTAGAACAAACGAAACTCAAGACGGATGATCAAAATGTGAATGCTTCACTCCTTCTTTAAATGAGGAAAAAGAATACCCTTGGCAGGGAAGGGAGAGGCAAAGATTAAAACAGAGACTGAAGGAACACCCATTCAGAGCCTGCCCCACATGTGGCCCATACATATACAGCCACCCAATTAGACAAGATGGATGAAGCAAAGAAGTGCAGACCGACAGGAGCCGGATGTAGATCGCTCCTGAGAGACACAGCCAGAATACAGCAAATACAGAGGCGAATGCCAGCAGCAAACCACTGAACTGAGAATAGGTCCCCTATTGAAGGAATCAGAGAAAGAACTGAAAGAGCTTGAAGGGGCTCGAGACCCCAAAAGTACAACAATGCCAAGCAACCAGAGCTTCCAGGGACTAAGCCACTACCTAAAGACTATACATGGACTGACCCTGGACTCTGACCCCATAGGTAGCAATGAATATCCTAGTAAGAGCACCAGTGGAAGGGGAAGCCCTGGGTCCTGCTAAGACTGAACCCCCAGTGAACTAGTCTATGGGGGGAGGGCGGCAATGGGGGGAGGGTTGGGAGGGGAACACCCATAAGGAAGGGGAGGGGGGAGGGGGATGTTTGCCCGGAAACCGGGAAAGGGAATAACACTCGAAATGTATATAAGAAATACTCAAGTTAATAAAAAAAAATAGAAGAAAAAAAAAAAAAAGAAGCAGAATCACTGCTTCACTCTTGCCTCTTAGGCACCACATCAGGGTCTCTGAGTCTACATCTACACATTGGCCACTATCTGCAATGAGAACAGGATGAAGCTGTCTTCCAGGCAGAGAAGTTTTCCCAGTCCCAAGACAGTGCCATACCAAATGTGTGTGGGCTGGAGCAAGAACAAAATTGTTCCTATTTTTCTTTTGCTCAATTGTGACAGTGATACACCCCCCCCCATCCTGCCCTGGCTCTCTCTCCTGCCTTCCACTTAATTTGAGAAATGGTCTCTTGTTTTGCTGCAGCCTACTCCAGTTTAGGTGGTCTGTTACCTTCTAAAATTTTTCCTGTCCCTGTCTCCCTTCTTTCCATAGGAACACCTGGATTAACGACATGTGTGTTCTGGGGGAATTGAACTCAGATCCTTGCACCAGTACATCAAACTCTTGCCTCTGTACCATTTCCTGAACACACACATATTTGCTTTTGCCAGTGATGGAAGCTGTTAGGTACAGCTTTGCTGAACTTATATAAATGTTCAGCAAAACCAAACCAAACCAACCAACCAAGCAACCCAAAAAGCCCTTTGTATAAAGCACTTTATAATGGGGTGGTGATGATGGTTCTAAATCTTGAGTCTTTAAGACAGCAATGAAGGGGGTTGGGGATTTAGCCCAGTGGTAGAGCACTTGCCTAGCAAGTGCAAGGCCCTGGGTTCGGTCCGTAGCTCTGGAAAAAGAAAGAAAGAAAGAAAGAAAGAAAGAAAGAAAGAAAGAAAGAAAGAAAGAAAGAAAGAAAGAAAACAAGCAATGAAAGGAAGTTACTTCCCATGGCTTTCATTTTCCCTACTAAGCACAGTACCAGCATACTAGAGTGAGTTCTAAGACAATAGGTCAAGGTTGGAGGGATAGAGTGCACTTACTCTGTAATCCACCTCAGAGGAGCGGGAGATAAGATCAGGAAGCACAGCTACTCCACTCTCCATGATGGCACCATGGAAGAGCCCCTGTGACATGGGGGATACAACATGTGAGGACACACTTGTGCCACCTGCTCACTCACCAAGAATAGTGACACGGTTGGGGTTGCCTCCAAAGTGGGCGATGTTTTGTTGGACCCAGTGTAGGGCAGCCACTTGGTCCAGGTATCCCCAGTTGCCTCTGGCATACTGGTCTCCGATGCTGAGAAGTAGAAGGGACAGGGATCACAGGGCTGTTTAGTTTCTGATCAGCCCACATTGCCCTGCCCTATACCAGACTCACCTGAAGAATCCCAGGACACCCAGACGATACTGGATAGTGACCACCACCACATCCTCAGTCGCTGCCAGCATGGAGCCATCATACATGGAAGCCATGCCTACAGTGAGTGCACCACCATGGATCCACACCATTACCTGGAGAAGTCAGAAGAGCTGTCAGGAGGCTTCTATCCAGTATAAGTTCATAGGACTGCCTGTTAGATTATCAACTGCTTTGTATTTATACAACTGTGTACACACAGAGGACCCCTCAGTACTTTAGACCCTGGATACAGATAAGGAACTACAGTCTCACCAGAATATTTCCAAGCTTCATTGTCATATCAGGAGTCACAGCCTAGAGTAATGTCACCATTATGCTTAGACTCCCCAAAAGTATAGAGAAGGGTGTCTCCATAAGCATTTTTCCTGATTATGAATCAAAAGTATTTCCAAATCTCATCGGCCACAAACAATATGTGTGTGTGTTCCTGATGGGGCTGGCTGAGTCCTGACCTGTGGGTGGAGAGGCCATCATGGTTAGTTTTGTCCAGGCAGTTTTCACTATGTGGCTGATTCCCACATCATTTTCACTAGTGTCCATAGGGAAGGGAATCTGGGGTGTGTAGGTTCAGGTGTGGGATGTGGAGATAGGAGATTCTTCACACCCCCCAAGACAGGAACATTGCTCATACTCCATTTGAATGTTAGCAGGGCATGTCTCTGGATAAGAAGGAGACACACTCAGAACCACTTGGCAGCATGGATGTATTATTTTCATTATCACCCAAAGATCTGTAGCACCTACAGTCACACTTGGAGGAAGGAAGTGTCCCCTTTGCTCTCTTTCCTCTAACTCGTAGGTGCAGTGCTCCTTAGACCTTCTTACACCAGAGTGGCTTTTTTTCTGGCACGGGGTGTCCTTAGGCTTCCCTGAACCTCTGTGAATTGCAGGGCTCACTTTATGGGCTTTGGTGAAGGCATCGGGAGGCACACATTTTCCCACCCTTGTATTCGCCATCTTTACCAGCTTTTTTCTCCCTGGTGTCTTCTATTCCACAAGCTAAGCTGCTGACTCTGAGAAACTGAGCAGCTCTGACTCTGTTCCTCATTGCTTACTGAAGGAGACTCACCTCTCACATGCAGGACGAGAAGCAGGAGCCCACAAGTCACAGCATTCAGACATCCAGGACGTTTGTATAGTGTCATGGTCAGCTCTTAGATCTGAGTCTGTGTTGCTCCAAGACAGCTTTAGGCCACAGACAGGAGACAAAAGATGTGGGCCTTGCCTAGGCAGGAATTTGGACCTAAAATAAAGTAGGCAGGAAATTCACTAGGGTGGGGCAAAGCTCGTATTGCCAAAGAAGAGCAGGCCAGCCAGAAGTCAAAGCAATCTTTGTTCCTGCTCTTTGGCCTCCTAGAAAGGTATATCATGGCATCTGAAGTCCTTCTGTAATACCAGGAGTTATGTATTCAAACCTAAATCTACTCAATCCATGATCACTTGTACTCACTGGCTAGATGTCAAGGTGGTGGAGTTCAGGGAACAGGAATCTAATAGGGAAAACCTAGAGGTCTTCTTCGAGTAGGTTACATTCAAGATCTCTCCTCTCTCTCTCTCTCTCTCTCTCTCTCTCTCTCTCTCTCTCTCTCTCTCTCTCTCTCAGAGTCTATGATAAAGCCAAAGGTACAGGTCTATACTGGGAGTTTGATAATCACAAAGGACCCTTGGCAGAACACACCAAAGAGTAGAGGATTAGGAACATCCACAATGCTCAGCTGATCTCCTACAGGATGTAATACAGGGATCAAAGTAAACCTGTAGTCTGAGATTTGCCTTTGCTCTGTATTTTCAGATCCTAATAATCTATGGACCGATGGCCTAGCACTGCAGAACTGTATCCTCAGTGCTTTTCTGTCTCTCCAAGAATAATGCGGCCAAGCCTTTCCCTATTAACACTTGCTATTGTTTCAATGTAGTGACTGCAATGTACACCTGTTCAGTCTGTTGTCCCAGCCCTCACTGGATGCTCCTCTCTCCTCTCAGTTCCTTGAGAAAAAGAACTGATAGGCTTTGGGGCTGCGAGGTTGTCTTCAGTTCCTCCTTTCTCAGGTCAAGGAATCAGCATCTTTAAGTTTCCAGGGCTTCCTGGTGCTTTTTAATTCAAGACTTTCTTGGCTGTGTAGAGATTTGAAAGAGAATAGCATCTATAGCACATATTTGAATGTTTGCTTTCCAGTTGGACTGCTTTGGAGGAGTCAGGAGGTATGCTCTTGTCGAAGGAGGTTTGTCACTAGGGATTGGATTTGAAGTTTCAAAAATCCATGCCAGGCCTAAGCTATCTCTCTGCCACCTGCTTGTGGATCAGGATGTAAACTCTCAGCTACTGCTCCAGCACTATTCCTGCCTACCTGCTGCCATGCTGACCACCAGGATGATGGTCCTTAACTCATCTTCTGAAACTGTAAGGAAGCCTCCAGTGAAATGCTTTCTTTTACAAGTCATCTTGGCCATGGTATCTATAGAATAGTAACTAAGAAAGCTGGGAAGGGGGAGGTGGAATCCATATGTTTTGTTACTCACTGTGCATCCATCCACAGTCCCTATGTTGATAATTGCCAAGGCCATAGCAAACACGTGGAATGAAGAAGACTCTCAGGTGCATTTCTGTGGAAGAAGCAGGGAGTGAGCACAGAAGTAGGTAGAAGCAGGGGAAACAAATTCTGTTGAAACACCTGCAATAGACACTCCTTCACACCCATTCAGTGCGAAGATATGGAGTCGCTAATGCCCTCAAACATGTCTGGAGGAGATAAAAATGATACGGTCATTAAGGACAGCTTGCCATTTCCATTAAAATGTGTTAATATGATTAAGCAATTCTGGGCTAAAGGATCTTTAGCCCAATGCAAAGAAAAAAAAACGTTGATCTCAAAAACATATGTTTAGAAAGTTCACAAGAGGGGCTGGGGATTTGGCTCAGTGGTAGAGCGCTTGCCTAGGAAGTGCAAGGCCCTGGGTTCAGTCCCCAGCTCTGGAAAAAAAAAAAGTTCACAAGAGCTTGACTGAAAGTAGTGGGAATCAGGTTGCTCAGGTGTGCATTAAGTGGGAAGTGGGTAAAATGTGTTGTATGCATATGTGGAATGGCATAGTTTACCAAAGGACAAAACACTTGAATAATTTGTACCTCATAATGAGACTAGTCACAAATAATTGCTTTTCCATGATAGGATAGCCAGAGCCCTGGTGTTTTTAAATTTTATGCAGTTTCCAAACTCTTCCATTAGAAAGTAGTCATGTGGTTGCCAGGAAGCAGAGACCAGGTGACGATCAACGTAAAGGATCATGAGTGGATTTTTTCCTTACACTCGAAGTGTGGGTTGTTGCTTATCTCTTACTCTTATGAAAATTTACCAAGTTATCGCTGGTAATTGGTGAGTTTGATTTCATAGGAATCATCTGACAATGAATCTTTCCAGTGGTAAGAGGGCTACTTAGCATCTAAAAACCCCTTTGTGGAATGTCCTGTACATCAGCAGAAATGAGTACCCCACAGAGGTGTGTTTGCAGCAGGAGCTCAGTCATGTCACTGGGCTCCCATGAAAGTATCAGGCAAAGACCACTTGTGTTCAAAGGATGGCTCTCCGCCCTGCCCCTCTCCTATGATTGTTACTATGATTGCTCACTTGGGATGGATATAGGAGGAAGGAGCACATAATGGGATGGAAGAAGCTTGAATTCTAACCCCACAGTAGCTTTTGAGCTGTAAAAGAGTGCACACTTGGTTCCATCCTGCCTCAAAACTGTTTCCACCTGGAAATATACTTCTTGCCGGGCAGGGCCCAGAAGTGTGAAATCACTATCATCTTTTGGAACTGTAGTTGTACGGGGCGGGGGTGCCTCTCATGAGCTCCTCTATCAGTGGGTCACCAAACTCAGGGATGATCTTCAAGACCACAAACCATTCAAAGTAGGGGAATATAATCAAGTCCCATATCCAAAAAGGCAATTGCAACCTTATACACTTATTGATTCATCTCATGATGCTCATATTCATCTGAAGAAAGATTTCACACTTAGTGTATCTAAATTTGGTTTCTATTTTGCTTTGAAGGGTATGAAGTCAAAAGGTCATTGATTTGAGGTAATTGGTTCAGGGCAGTGAGGCCTTTGTATTCCACACCCCATTGCCCCCTTTCTACATGAAACCATGATTTAACAAACTTTGTGGGACCCGGTGAGAGAGAGACCCAACCGCCTGGTCAGGTGGGCACTCCTGAGGCTGCAGAGCGGAAGAGACCACCAACACTGCTCACCCCTGCCCACATCCCTGGCCCAAGAGGAAACTGTATAAGGCCTCTGGGCTCCCGTGGGGGAGGGCCCAGGAGCGGCAGGACCCCTGCCAGAGACACCGCCAGACCCTGAAGGAAACAGACCGGATAAACAGTTCTCTGCACCCAAATCCCGTGGGAGGGAGAGCTAAACCTTCAGAGAGGCAGACAAGCCTGGGAAACCAGAAGAGACTGCTCCCTGCACACACATCTCGGACGCCAGAGGAAAAAGCCAAAGACCATCTGGAACCCTGGTGCACTGAAGCTCCCGGAAGGGGCGGCACAGGTCTTCCTGGTTGCTGCCGCTGCAGAGAGACCCTGGACAGCACCCCACGAGCAAACCTGAGCCTCGGGACCACAGGTAAGACCAAATTTTCTGCTGCAAGAAAGCTGCCTGGTGAACTCAAGACACAGGCCCACAGGAACAGCTGAAGACCTGTAGAGAGGAAAAACTACACGCCCGAAAGCAGAACACTCTGTCCCCATAACTGACTGAAAGAGAGGAAAACAGGTCTACAGCACTCCTGACACACAGGCTTATAGGACAGTCTAGCCACTGTCAGAAATAGCAGAACAAAGTAACACTAGAGATAATCTGATGGCGAGAGGCAAGCGCAGGAACCCAAGCAACAGAAACCAAGACTACATGCCATCATCGGAGCCCAATTCTCCCACCAAAACAAACATGGAATATCCAAACACACCAGAAAAGCAAGATCTAGTTTCAAAATCATATTTGATCATGATGCTGGAGGACTTCAAGAAAGACTTGAACACACTTAGGGAAGCACAGGAAAACATTAATAAACAAGTAAAAGCCTACAGAGAGGAATCGCAAAAATCCCTGAAAGAATTCCAGGAAAACACAATCAAACAGTTGAAGGAATTAAAAATGGAAATAGAAGCAATCAAGAAAGAACACATGGAAACAACCCTGGATATAGAAAACCAAAAGAAGAGACAAGGAGCTGTAGATACAAGCTTCACCAACAGAATACAAGAGATGGAAGAGAGAATCTCAGGAGCAGAAGATTCCATAGAAATCATTGACTCAACCGTCAAAGATAATGTAAAGCGGAAAAAGCTACTGGTCCAAAACATACAGGAAATCCAGGACTCAATGAGAAGATCAAACCTAAGGATAATAGGTATAGAAGAGAGTGAAGACTCCCAGCTCAAAGGACCAGTAAATATCTTCAACAAAATCATAGAAGAAAACTTCCCTAACCTAAAAAAGGAGATACCCATAGACATACAAGAAGCCTACAGAACTCCAAATAGATTGGACCAGAAAAGAAACACCTCCCGTCACATAATTGTCAAAACACCAAACGCACAAAATAAAGAAAGAATATTAAAAGCAGTAAGGGAAAAAGGTCAAGTAACATATAAAGGGAGACCTATCAGAATCACATCAGACTTCTCGCCAGAAACTATGAAGGCCAGAAGATCCTGGACTGATGTTATACAGACCCTAAGAGAACACAAATGCCAGCCCAGATTACTGTATCCAGCAAAACTCTCAATTAACATTGATGGAGAAACCAAGATATTCCATGACAAAACCAAATTTACACAATATCTTTTTACAAATCCAGCACTACAAAGGATAATAAATGGTAAAGCCCAACATAAGGAGGCAAGCTATACCCTAGAAGAAGCAAGAAACTAATCGTCTTGGTAACAAAACAAAGAGAATGAAAGCACACAAACATAACCTCACATCCAAATATGAATATGACGGGAAGCAATAATCACTATTCCTTAATATCTCTCAATATCAATGGCCTCAACTCCCCAATAAAAAGACATAGATTTACAAACTGGATACGCAACGAGGACCCTGCATTCTGCTGCCTACAGGAAACACACCTCAGAGACAAAGACAGACACTACCTCAGAGTGAAAGGCTGGAAAACAACTTTCCAAGCAAATGGTCAGAAGAAGCAAGCTGGAGTAGCCATTCTAATATCAAATAAAACCAATTTCCAACTAAAAGTCATCAAAAAAGATAAGGAAGGACACTTCATATTCATCAAAGGAAAAATCAACCAAGATGAACTCTCAATCCTAAATATCTATGCCCCAAATACAAGGGCACCTACATACGTAAAAGAAACCTTACTAAAGCTCAAAACACACATTGCACCTCACACAATAATAGTGGGAGATTTCAACACCCCACTCTCATCAATGGACAGATCATGGAAACAGAAATTAAACAGTGATGTAGACAGACTAAGAGAAGTCATGAGCCAAATGGACTTAACGGATATTTATAGAACATTCTATCCTAAAGCAAAAGGATATACCTTCTTCTCAGCTCCTCATGGTACTTTCTCCAAAATTGACCATATAATTGGTCAAAAAACGGGCCTCAACAGGTACAGAAAGATAGAAATAATCCCATGCGTGCTATCGGACCACCACGGCCTAAAACTGGTCTTCAATAACAATAAGGGAAGAATGCCCACATATACGTGGAAATTGAACAATGCTCTACTCAAAGATAACCTGGTCAAGGAAGAAATAAAGAAAGAAATTAAAAACTTTTTAGAATTTAATGAAAATGAAGATACAACATACTCAAACTTATGGGACACCATGAAAGCTGTGCTAAGAGGAAAACTCATAGCGCTGAGTGCCTGCAGAAAGAAACAGGAAAGAGCATATGTCAGCAGCTTGACAGCACACCTAAAAGCTCTAGAACAAAAAGAAGCAAATACACCCAGGAGGAGTAGAAGGCAGGAAATAATCAAACTCAGAGCTGAAATCAACCAAGTAGAAACAAAAAGGACCATAGAAAGAATCAACAGAACCAAAAGTTGGTTCTTTGAGAAAATCAACAAGATAGATAAACCCTTAGCCAGACTAACGAGAGGACACAGAGAGTGTGTCCAAATTAACAAAATCAGAAATGAAAAGGGAGACATAACTACAGATTCGGAGGAAATTCAAAAAATCATCAGATCTTACTATAAAAACCTATATTCAACAAAATTTGAAAATCTTCAGGAAATGGACAATTTCCTAGACAGATACCAGGTATTGAAGTTAAATCAGGAACAGATAAACCAGTTAAACAACCCCATAACTCCTAAGGAAATAGAAGCAGTCATTAAAGGTCTCCCAACCAAAAAGAGCCCAGGTCCAGACGGGTTTAGTGCAGAATTCTATCAAACCTTCATAGAAGACCTCATACCAATATTATCCAAACTATTCCACAAAATTGAAACAGATGGAGCCCTACCGAATTCCTTCTACAAAGCCACAATTACTCTTATACCTAAACCACACAAAGACACAACAAAGAAAGAGAACTTCAGACCAATTTCCCTTATGAATATCGACGCAAAAATACTCAATAAAATTCTGGCAAACCGAATTCAAGAGCACATCAAAACAATCATCCACCATGATCAAGTAGGCTTCATCCCAGGCATGCAGGGATGGTTTAATATACGGAAAACCATCAACGTGATCCATTATATAAACAAACTGAAAGAACAGAACCACATGATCATTTCATTAGATGCTGAGAAAGCATTTGACAAAATTCAACACCCCTTCATGATAAAAGTCCTGGAAAGAATAGGAATTCAAGGCCCATACCTAAACATAGTAAAAGCCATATACAGCAAACCAGTTGCTAACATTAAACTAAATGGAGAGAAACTTGAAGCAATCCCACTAAAATCTGGGACTAGACAAGGCTGCCCACTCTCTCCCTACTTATTCAATATAGTTCTTGACGTTCTAGCCAGAGCAATCAGACAACAAAAGGAGATCAAAGGGATACAGATCGGAAAAGAAGAGGTCAAAATATCACTATTTGCAGATGACATGATAGTATATTTAAGTGATCCCAAAAGTTCCACCAGAGAACTACTAAAGCTGATAAACAACTTCAGCAAAGTGGCTGGGTATAAAATTAACTCAAATAAATCAGTTGCCTTCCTCTATACAAAAGAGAAACAAGCCGAGAAAGAAATTAGGGAAACGACACCCTTCATAATAGACCCAAATAATATAAAGTACCTCGGTGTGACTTTAACCAAGCAAGTAAAAGATCTGTACAATAAGAACTTCAAGACACTGAGGAAAGAAATTGAAGAAGACCTCAGAAGATGGAAAGATCTCCCATGCTCATGGATTGGCAGGATTAATATGGTAAAAATGGCCATTTTACCAAAAGCAATCTACAGATTCAATGCAATCCCCATCAAAATACCAATCCAATTCTTCAAAGAGTTAGACAGAACAATTTGCAAATTCATCTGGAATAACAAAAAACCCAGGATAGCTAAAGCTATCCTCAACAATAAAAGGACTTCAGGGGGAATCACTATCCCTGAACTCAAGCAGTATTACAGAGCAATAGTGATAAAAACTGCATGGTATTGGTACAGAGACAGACAGATAGACCAATGGAATAGAATTGAAGACCCAGAAATGAACCCACACACCTATGGTCACTTGATTTTTGACAAAGGAGCCAAAACCATCCAATGGAAAAAAGATAGCATTTTCAGCAAATGGTGCTGGTTCAACTGGAGGGCAACATGTAGAAGAATGCAGATCGATCCATCCTTATCACCCTGTACAAAGCTTAAGTCCAAGTGGATCAAGGACCTCCACATCAAACCAGACACACTCAAACTAATAGAAGAAAAACTAGGGAAGCATCTGGAATACATGGGCACTGGAAAAAATTTCCTGAACAAAACACCAATGGCTTATGCTCTAAGATCAAGAATCGACAAATGGGATCTCATAAAACTGCAAAGCTTCTGTAAGGCAAAGGACACTGTGGTTAGGACAAAACGGCAACCAACAGATTGGGAAAAGATCTTTACCAATCCTACAACAGATAGAGGCCTTATATCCAAAATATACAAAGAACTCAAGAAGTTAGACCGCAGGGAAACAAATAACCCTATTAAAAAATGGGGTTCAGAGCTAAACAAAGAATTCACAGCTGAGGAATGCCGAATGGCGGAGAAACACCTAAAGAAATGTTCAACATCTTTAGTCATAAGGGAAATGCAAATCAAAACAACCCTGAGATTTCACCTCACACCAGTGCGATTGGCTAAGATCAAAAACTCAGGTGACAGCAGATGCTGGCGAGGATGTGGAGAAAGAGGAACACTCCTCCATTGTTGGTGGGATTGCAGACTGGTAAAACCATTCTGGAAATCAGTCTGGAGGTTCCTCAGAAAATTGGACATTGAACTGCCTGAGGATCCAGCTATACCTCTCTTGGGCATATACCCAAAAGATGCCTCAACATATAAAAGAGACACGTGCTCCACTATGTTCATCGCAGCCTTATTTATAATAGCCAGAAAATGGAAAGAACCCCGATGCCCTTCAACAGAGGAATGGATACAGAAAATGTGGTACATCTACACAATGGAATATTACTCAGCTATCAAAAACAACGAGTTTATGAAATTCGTAGGCAAATGGTTGGAACTGGAAAATATCATCCTGAGTGAGCTAACCCAATCACAGAAAGACATACATGGTATGCACTCATTGATAAGTGGCTATTAGCCCAAATGCTTGAATTACCCTAGATCCCTAGAACAAACGAAACTCAAGACGGATGATCAAAATGTGAATGCTTCACTCCTTCTTTAAATGAGGAAAAAGAATACCCTTGGCAGGGAAGGGAGAGGCAAAGATTAAAACAGAGACTGAAGGAACACCCATTCAGAGCCTGCCCCACACGTGGCCCATACATATACAGCCACCCAATTAGACAAGATGGATGAAGCAAAGAAGTGCAGACCGACAGGAGCCGGATGTAGATCGCTCCTGAGAGACACAGCCAGAATACAGCAAATATAGAGGCGAATGCCAGCAGCAAACCACTGAACTGAGAATAGGTCCCCTATTGAAGGAATCAGAGAAAGAACTGGAAGAGCTTGAAGGGGCTCGAGACCCCAAAAGTACAACAATGTCAAGCAACCAGAGCTTCCAGGGACTAAGCCACTACCTAAAGACTATACATGGACTGACCCTGGACTCTGACCCCATAGGTAGCAATGAATATCCTAGTAAGAGCACCAGTGGAAGGGGAAGCCCTGGGTCCTGCTAAGACTGAACCCCCAGTGAACTAGTCTATGGGGGGAGGGCGGCAATGGGGGGAGGGTTGGGAGGGGAACACCCATAAGGAAGGGGAGGGGGGAGGGGGATGTTTGCCCGGAAACCGGGAAAGGGAATAACACTCGAAATGTATATAAGAAATACTCAAGTTAATAAAAAAAAATAAAAAATAAAAAAAAAACAAACTTTGTGAAAAGTCAGAGGCTTTCCTCTTCCCTCTGCCTCCCAGGCAACCAACCAGAACATTCAAGCCCATCTGCTCACACCCAGACAGGATGGACAGCAACTGTACAAGAATTAGGCAGTGAGAGCCTGGCTCCTTCTTCCAGGAAGGGAAAGGAAAGTTTCCAACATCTCCAACTGAGTGTGTGTACCCTGCAAATCTCATAGTGTCCACTGTGTGCATGGTGGTCAGTGTGAAATTGTTCCCACTACCCCAGGCTGACCAGTGACAGCCCAAGTAGCCATCTTACATCTTCACAAGATTCTAAAGACAATGAAGATCACAAGATACGATTGTGCTGGGCAAAGAAAACATTCAACTCAAGTGAGGCAGAGGGATATGGATTAGTTCCCTTGAGACCCTCAGCACCTTGTGGCATTTTATCCAAAATTGATCACATACTTGAACACAAAGCAAGTCTCAACAAAAACAAAAAATTGAACTAACAGCCTAAAGTCTATCTGACTGCAATGGATTAAAACTGGGCATCAGCAACAACAATAACAACAGAGACTCATGGAAACTGAATGACTCTCTACTGAATGAAAAATGAATCAAGACAGAATTTAGGAAGAAATTACAGTTGAAAATTGAGTAAAAATGAATATACAACATACCCAAACTTATGGGACATATTGAAGCAACTTCATATTACTAGGAGCTTACACATATACGTGCACATGCACACACACACACACGCGCGCGCGCGCGCGCACACGCACACACGCACACACCCAAGCATGTGTATACACATACACATACATGCATGCGTGCATGCTCACACACAAATATTGGAAAGATCTCACAGAAGTAACAGCAGCATACCTGAAAGCTCTACTAGAACAAAAAAAGAAATCACATCCAAAAGGAGTAGATGGCAAGAAGTAATCAAACCCAGGGATAAAAATAAATAATTCAGAAATAAACAAAAAGCAATACAAAGAATCAATGAAACAAAAGTTGTGAGTTTTGAGAAATCAGGAAGAGCTTCCAATCCTTATCTAAAAAACTAAAAGTTGGAGAGAGAAGATTCAAATGAACAAAACTAGAAATGAAAAGAAGGGCATAGCAACAGACACTGAGGAAATCTAGAGAATCATAAGAATATACTTTTAAAAACCTGCACTCTGAGAGGGTCTCCCAGGCATCCCCCCTCCCTGGGGCATCAAATCTCTACAGGATTAGGTGCATCCTCTCCCACTGAGGTAAGGTAATGCAGCCCTCTGCTACATATGTGCCAGGGGCCTAGGACCAGCCTGTGTATGCTCTTTGGTTGGTGGCTTAGTCTGTGGGAGGGAGGATAGGGGAAGAACTCTTTGAGGGGGGACTGGGGGGATCATTATATGGGATGTAAATAAATAAAAGAATTAATAAAACCCTCTGCACTCCACATAATTGGAAAAACTAAAAGAAACAGATAATTTGCCTTATACATACCACTTACCAAACTTAAATCAAGAAAAGGTAAGCAATGTAAATGTATCTATAACCCCTAGTGAAATGGAAACAGTCATTAAAAATCTCTCAACTAGAAGAAAACCAGAGCCAGATGATTTTAGTGGGGAATTATACCAGGCTTTTTAAAGAAGAGTTAGTGCCAATACTCCTCAAATTATTTCACAAAATAGAAACATTGTCCCATTCATTTTACAAAACCATGGTTACCCTAATACCCAAGCCACATAAAGACCCAACAAAGAGAGTAACAGATCGATTTTTCTTATAATCACAGATGGCAAAAAAAAAAAACCCTCAATAGATTACTTGCAAACCAAATCCAAGAATACATAAAAAATATCATCCACTATAATCAAGAAGGCTTCATGCCAGAAATGTAAGGATGGTATAAACAACCTGAAAAAAAAAAAACCACATGATCACCTCCTTAGAAGCAGAAAAGAACTTTGACAAAAATCCAATATCCCTTCATAATAAAAGTACTGAAGAGATTACAGATACACCCCAAAAACATAAAAAGACAGTTTTCAGCAAGGCCATAGCCCATGCCACCTTAAATGGAGAGGAGTTCAAAGCAAGTCCACTAGAATCAGGAAAAAGACAATGTCATCCACTCTCTCTGTACATATTCAGTATAGTACTTAAGTTCTTAACTAGAGCAATAAGACAATGGAAAGAGATCAAGAGGATACAGATTGAAAAGGAAGAGGTCAAAGTACCTGTATTTTCAGATGATATGATAGTATGTATAAGTGACCTGAAAAATTCCACCAGGAAACGTCTACAGCTGATAAACACTTTCAGCAAAGTAGCTCATGTTGGCATATTTGCTTATTATTTTACTGGGTTCTTATCCTTTACCTCCCTTCCAACCCTTATTCCACCCTAGTTTCTTTCACACTCCCCAACCCTAGGTAGGAGAGAAAGAAAGGGCAAACCAGCGATCCAGCGATCCAGCGATCCAGCGATCCAGCGATCCAGCGATCCAGCAATAGCAAATGAATCAGTAGTGGAGGCAAGAGCAGGGGGAGCAGCAGCTGCCACAGTGTGATCCCTGCTTTCTCAGGCCTCTGGCACTTAGACCGTCTTCTGAGTCCCCAGAATTAAACTATCTGCAGCTGGCAAAGATCATGCCACTCCTAGAGTTTGAGGTAATCATAGTTAATGGCTGTGGACAAACTGAAGCAGTCCCATATCACATACCTGGGATTAAAAAAAACATATTAACACAACATAACTGGCTTTTAAAAGAAATCAAAATTCTCACTACAAGTTGGATACAAAATTAACTCACAAAAATCAGTCCCCCTCCTATGTACAAAAGACAAATGTACTGAGAAAGAAATCAGGAAAATACACTTCACAGTAGCCTCAAATCATGTAAAATATCTTCAGGTAACTCTAACCCAACAAATGAAAGATTTATGTGAGAAAACTTCAAGTGATTTAAGAAAGAGATTAAAGAACATATTGGAAAATGGAAAGATGTGTCATGACCATGATTCAGTAGGATTAAGTAAAAATGACCATCCTATGAAAAGGAATCTACAGATTCAATGCAACCTTCACCAAAATTCCAGCATAATTCTTCACAGAACAGGAAAGGATAATTTATAGCTTCAAATTGAACACAAAAACCTGACTCCTAAATCATTCCTGAGTAATAAAAGAATTGCTGGAGGCATCACCACACACTGTACAACTCAAGACCAAGAATTAAATTGAAGACCAAGACAAATGCACACACATATGGACACCTTATTTTTGACTGAGAGGTCAGAAGTACACACTGGAAGTAAGATAGCACCTTCAACAAATGGTGCTGTGTGGCCGCATGTAGAAAAATCTAAACAGATACAGGTTTATTACCCAGAATAAAAATCAACTCCTAATGGCTCAAAGACCTCAATATAAAAGCAGATATACTGAACCTGATAGAAGAGAAAGTGGGGAATAGCCTTGAACTCATTGGTACAGGAAAAGCCTTTTGAACAGATCATTAACACTAAAATGAACAATTAACAAATAGGAATTCACGAAACTAAAAGACTTTAGTAAGACTAAAGGCACCATCAATCGGACAAAATCGGAGCCTTCAGGATGGGATAAATTTTCTTTTTAACCAACCTTACATTTGACAGAGGGCTAATATTCAAAATATATAAAGAATTCAAGAAACTAGATATCAAGAAAACAAATAATCCAATTAAAGTGGGATGTGGACCTAAACAAAGAATTCTCAATAGAGGAAATTTAAATGACTGAGAAACACTTTTAAAAATCTTCAGTATCTGAACCCCCAGTGAACTAGACTGTTGGGGGGAGGGTGGCAATGGGTTGGGAGGGGAACACCCATAAGGAAGGGGAGGGGGGAGGAGGATGTTTGCCCGGAAACTGGGAAAGGGAATAACACTCGAAATGTATATAAGAAATACTCAAGTTAATAAAAAAAATGTATCACAAAAAAAACATTATCGCAGAAAATGAAAATTAAATTAAACATTAACACACTAAGTTGTTTTATATAAACTCATTGAAATGTTAAAAAAAAAAGAATGTGACCTTAATACAGAGTGGCAATTAAGATTTTCCAAATATTACTAACCAATATAATATAATAAAATTTTGTATTTTCAAAGAAAAAATCTTCAGTATCCTTAGCCATCACAGAAATGCAAATCAAGACTACCTTGAGATTCCATCTGTAAAAAGAGCAAAGATTAACAAGGCAAGTGACAACTCATGCCAGTGAGGATATGGAGTAAGAGGAACACACATTCATTGCTGGTGGAAATGCAAGCTTGTACAGCCACTATGGAAATCAGTATGGCAGATCCTGAGGAAGATGGGAATAGATTTACTTCACAATCCAGCTATACAACTCTTGGGAATACTTCCAAAATATGCTTTTTCTACCAAAGAAACACTTACTTGCTCAACCATCTTCATAATATTCAGAAACTGGAAACAAGCCAGATGTCCCTCAGCAAATGAATAGCTAAAGATGTGGCATATTTACAAAATGAAGTATTATTCAGCTGTTAAAATATATGACATCATGACAATTGCAGGCAAATGGATAGAAGTCAGAAAAAACATCTCCAATGAGGTGTCTTCAATCCAGATTGGTAAATATAGTATGTATTTGCTTGTACGTGTACATTAGCTGTTAAGTCAATGATAACCAAGCTACAGTTCATAGAACCAGAAAGGGTAGGTATAGAGCAAGGAATTAGAGGGAATGAATTGATCTTATTAGGAAAGAGAAATATAATAGATAATTATGGATGAATGAGGGACTGGGATAGGAGGTTCAAGTAGTGAGGGTGGTGGAGGGAGGGATATTTTTCATTGTTCACAACCTTGATGGTTGATATGGGAACCTCTATGTGCTATGTTCTGAGCATTTATGCTTCACATGCCCATGGTGAAAGCTGGTTTCTAATGGGATGTTAGTAAGAATTGTGTTTTAATGGCTTATATATGCCCATCCCAGAGAGTGGCACTATTAAAAGGTGTGGCCCTGTTGGAGTAGATGTGTCACTGTAGGCATGAGTGTTAATATCCTCATCCTAGCTGCCTGGAAGCCAGAATTCTGCTAGCAGCCTTCACATGAAGATGTAGAGCTCTCACCTCCTCCTGCACCATGTCTGTCTGGGTGCTACCATGCTCCCGCCTTGATGGTACTGGACTGAACCTCTGAACCTGTAAGCTAGCCCCAATTAAAAGTTGTCCTTATAAGAGTTGCCTTGGTCATGGTGTCTGTTCACAGGAGTAAAACACTAAAACATGGGTCCTTAGGAGTTGTCACAGGAGATCTAAAAAAGCCAGTACAGAGAATTGGATAAAGAGACTTGCACACTCTAGATAAGCACTCTACCACTGATCTATGCTTGCATAACCTTGGGGTTTTATTTATTCTTTGGTAGTTTCATACATGAACACAAAGTGTCCAGATCTTAAACACCATTATTTATCCCATCCACCCAGTTGAAGACACAAGGTTCACTCTTCGGCAAAGAGAGCTGGCCCTCATCACATAGCACATTTGCTGGCATCTCAACCTTGAGCTTTGTGGTCTCCACAACTATGAATACATTTCTATTATTTATAAGCCATATGTGTTATGATACATACATATTCACACATGTACATAGCATATATATTATTGAAATGCAGTGCATGCATGTAGGATGGATAGTCCTTTAGCTTCTGAGCTCAACCTTCCTGGGGCAGTCTTTCAAGGAGCTGAAGCACAGACATCCATCCCAGGACTGAACTAGCTGGCAGCTTATGTCTGTTTCTTATGGATTCTTGAACTGATGGAGGCAACTAGGTTGGGGCTTACCAGATGTGTTAGAAGTCATTTGTATTTGTGAGAAAGCTTGGTAGTTGGTAAAAAAGGACATGGAAATTTGACACTCAACCAGCTCTGATGAAGACAGTTACCCCAAAGCTTTTTTTTTTTCTCTCTCTCTCTTTTTTTTTATTAACGTGAGTATTTCTTATATACATATCGAGTGTTATTCCCTTTCCCGGTATCCGGGCAAACATCCCCCTCCCCCCTCCCCTTCCTTATGGGTGTTCCCCTCCCAACCCTCCCCCCATTGCCGCCCTCCCCCCATAGTCTAGTTCACTGGGGGTTCAGTCTTAGCAGGACCGAGGGCTTCCCCTTCCACTGGTGCTCTTACTAGGATATTCATTGCTATCTATGAGGTCAGAGTCCAGGGTCAGTCCATGTATAGTCTTTAGATAGTGGCTTAGTCCCTGGAAGCTCTGGTTGCTTGGCATTGTTGTTCATATGGGGTCTCGAGCCCCTTCAAGCTCTTCCAGTTCTTTCTCTGATTCCTTCAACGGGGGTCCTATTCTCAGTTCAGTGGTTTGCTGCTGGCATTCGCCTATGTATTTGCTGTATTCTGGCTGTGCCTCTCAGGAGCGATCTACATCCGGCTCCTGTCGGTCTGCACTTCTTTGCTTCATCCATCTTGTCTAATTGGGTGGCTGTATATGTATGGGCCACATGTGGGGCAGGCTCTGAATGGGTGTTCCTTCAGTCTCTGTTTTAATCTTTGCCTCTCTCTTCCCTGCCAAGGGTATTCTTGTTCCCCTTTTAAAGAAGGAGTGAAGCATTCACATTTTGATCATCCGTCTTGAGTTTCATGTGTTCTAGGCATCTAGGGTAATTCAAGCATTTGCGCTAATAGCCACTTATCAATGAGTGCATACCATGTATGTCTTTCTGTGATTGGGTTAGCTCACTCAGGATGATGTTTTCCAGTTCCAACCATTTGCCTACGAATTTCATAAACTCGTTGTTTTTGATAGCTGAGTAATATTCCATTGTGTAGATGTACCACATTTTCTGTATCCATTCCTCTGTTGAAGGGCATCTGGGTTCTTTCCAGCTTCTGGCTATTATAAATAAGGCTGCAATGAACATAGTGGAGCACGTGTCTTTTTTATATGTTGGGGCATCTTTTGGGTATATGCCCAAGAGAGGTATAGCTGGATCCTCAGGCAGTTCAATGTCCAATTTTCTGAGGAACCTCCACACTGATTTCCAGAATGGTTGTACCAGTTTGCAATCCCACCAACAATGGAGGAGTGTTCCTCTTTCTCCACATCCTCGCCAGCATCTGTTGTCCCCTGAATTTTTGATCTTAGCCATTCTCACTGGTGTGAGGTGAAATCTCAGGGTTGTTTTGATTTACATTTCCCTTATGACTAAAGATGTTGAACATTTCTTTAGGTGTTTCTCAGCCATTCGGCCTCAGCTGTGAATTCTTTGTTTAGCTCTGAACCCCATTTTTAATAGGGTTATTTGTTTCCCTGCAGTCTAACTTCTTGAGTTCTTTGTATATTTTGTATATAAGGCCTCTATCTGTTGTAGGATTGGTAAAGATCTTTTCCCAATCTGTTGGTTGCCGTTTTGTCCTAACCACAGTGTCCTTTGCCTTACAGAAGCTTTGCAGTTTTATGAGATCCCATTTGTCGATTCTTGATCTTAGAGCGTAAGCCATTGGTGTTTTGTTCAGGAAATTTTTTCCAGTGCCCATGTGTTCCAGATGCTTCCCTAGTTTTTCTTCTATTAGTTTGAGTGTGCCTGGTTTGATGTGGAGGTCCTTGATCCACTTGGACTTAAGCTTTGTACAGGGTGATAAGCATGGATCGATCTGCATTCTTCTACATGTTGCCCTCCAGTTGAACCAGCACCATTTGCTGAAAATGCTATCTTTTTTCCATTGGATGGTTTTGGCTCCTTTGTCAAAAATCAAGTGACCATAGGTGTGTGGGTTCATTTCTGGGTCTTCAATTCTATTCCATTGGTCTATCTGTCTGTCTCTGTACCAATACCATGCAGTTTTTATCACTATTGCTCTGTAATACTGCTTGAATTCAGGGATAGTGATTCCCCCTGAAGTCCTTTTATTGTTGAGGATAGCTTTAGCTATCCTGGGTTTTTTGTTATTCCAGATGAATTTGCAAATTGTTCTGTCTAACTCTTTGAAGAATTGGATTGGTATTTTGATGGGGATTGCATTGAATCTGTAGATTGCTTTTGGTAAAATGGCCATTTTTACTATATTAATCCTGCCAATCCATGAGCATGGGAGATCTTTCCATCTTCTGAGGTCTTCTTCAATTTCCTTCTTCAGTGTCTTGAAGTTCTTATTGTACAGATCTTTTACTTGCTTTGTTAAAGTCACACCGAGGTACTTTATATTATTTGGATCTATTATGAAGGGTGTTGTTTCCCTAATTTCTTTCTCGGCTTGTTTCTCTTTTGTATAGAGGAAGGCAACTGATTTATTTGAGTTAATTTTATACCCAGCCACTTTGCTGAAGTTGTTTATCAGCTTTAGTAGTTCTCTGGTGGAACTTTTGGGATCACTTAAATATACTATCATATCATATGCAAAAAGTGATATTTTGACCTCTTCTTTTCCGATCTGTATCCCCTTGACCTCCTTTTGTTGTCTGATTGCTCTGGCTAGAACTTCAAGAACTATATTGAATAAGTAGGGAGAGAGTGGGCAGCCTTGTCTAGTCCCTGATTTTAGTGGGATTGCTTCAAGTTTCTCTCCATTTAGTTTAATGTTAGCAACTGGTTTGCTGTATATGGCTTTTACTATATTCAGGTATGGGCCTTGAATTCCTATTCTTTCCAGGACTTTTATCATGAAGGGGTGTTGAATTTTGTCAAATGCTTTCTCAGCGTCTAATGAAATGATCATGTGGTTTTGTTCTTTCAGTTTGTTTATATAATGGATCACGTTGATGGTTTTCCGTATATTAAACCATCCCTGCATGCCTGGGATGAAGCCTACTTGGTCATGCTGGATGATTGTTTTGATGTGCTCTTGGATTCGGTTTGCCAGAATTTTGTTGAGTATTTTTGCGTCGATATTCATAAGGGAAATTGGTCTGAAGTTCTCTTTCTTTGTTGGGTCTTTGTGTGGTTTAGGTATAAGAGTAAATGTGGCTTCGTAGGAGGTATTCGGTAGTGATCCATCTGTTTCAATTTTGTGGAATAGTTTGGATAATATTGGTATGAGGTCTTCTATGAAGGTTTGATAGAATTCTGCACTAAACCCGTCTGGACCTGGACTCTTTTTGGTTGGGAGACCTTTAATGACTGCTTCTATTTCCTTAGGAGTTATGGGGTTGTTTAACTGGTTTATCTGTTCCTGATTTAACTTCGGTACCTGGTATCTGTCTAGGAAATTGTCCATTTCCTGAAGATTTTCAAGTTTTGTTGAATATAGGCTTTTATAGTAAGATCTGATGATTTTTTGAATTTCCTCTGAATCTGTTGTTATGTCTCCCTTTTCATTTCTGATTTTGTTAATTTGGACGCACTCTCTGTGTCCTCTCGTTAGTCTGGCTAAGGGTTTATCTATCTTGTTGATTTTCTCAAAGAACCAACTTTTGGTTCTGTTGATTCTTTCTATGGTCCTTTTTGTTTCTACTTGGTTGATTTCAGCTCTGAGTTTGATTATTTCCTGCCTTCTACTCCTCCTGGGTGTATTTGCTTCTTTTTGTTCTAGAGCTTTTAGGTGTGCTGTCAAGCTGCTGACATATGCTCTTTCCCGTTTCTTTCTGTAGGCACTCAGCGCTATGAGTTTTCCTCTTAGCACAGCTTTCATTGTGTCCCATAAGTTTGGGTATGTTGTACCTTCATTTTCATTAAATTCTAAAAAGTTTTTAATTTCTTTCTTTATTTCTTCCTTGACCAGGTTATCATTGAGTAGAGCATTGTTCAATTTCCAAGTATATGTTGGCATTCTTCCCTGATTGTTATTGAAGACCAGTCTTAGGCCGTGGTGGTCCGATAGCACGCATGGGATTATTTCTATCTTTCTGTACCTGTTGAGGCCCGTTTTTTGACCAATTATATGGTCAATTTTGGAGAAAGTACCATGAGGAGCTGAGAAGAAGGTATATCCTTTTGCTTTAGGATAGAATGTTCTATAAATATCCGTTAAGTCCATTTGGCTCATGACTTCTCTTAGTCTGTCTACATCTCTGTTTAATTTCTGTTTCCATGATCTGTCCATTGATGAGAGTGGGGTGTTGAAATCTCCCACTATTATTGTGTGAGGTGCAATGTGTGTTTTGAGCTTTAGTAAGGTTTCTTTTATATATGTAGGTGCCCTTGTATTTGGGGCATAGATATTTAGGATTGAGAGTTCATCTTGGTTGATTTTTCCTTTGATGAATATGAAGTGTCCTTCCTTATCTTTTTTGATGACTTTTAGTTGAAAATTGATTTTATTTGATATTAGAATGGCTACTCCAGCTTGCTTCTTCTGACCATTTGCTTGGAAAATTGTTTTCCAGCCTTTCACTCTGAGGTAATGTCTGTCTTTGTCTCTGAGGTGTGTTTCCTGTAGGCAGCAGAATGCAGGGTCCTCGTTGCGTATCCAGTTTGTTAATCTATGTCTTTTTATTGGGGAGTTGAGGCCATTGATGTTGAGAGATATTAAGGAATAGTGATTATTGCTTCCCGTTATATTCATATTTGGATGTGAGGTTATGTTTGTGTGCTTTCATTCTCTTTGTTTTGTTGCCAAGACGATTAGTTTCTTGCTTCTTCTAGGGTATAGCTTGCCTCCTTATGTTGGGCTTTACCATTTATTATCCTTTGTAGTGCTGGATTTGTAGAAAGATATTGTGTAAATTTGGTTTTGTCATGGAATATCTTGGTTTCTCCCAAAGCTTTTAAAGAGGGCACAGAGAATTGGATTTCGGGTTTTACACATGTCAGGTAAGTCTTCTACCATTGAGATATATTCCTAGAACCTTGATTTTTTTCTCTTCATAACTTCATAAACAAAAACAACGTGTCACATGCATGCCTACGTATCTCCCATCACTTCCAAGATCACCCACCCACCACCACTATATAAAAATTATTTCTAGCTGCTATTGTTGTTCTATTCCTCTTCTTCTTCCTCTTCTTCCTCCTTCTCCTCCTCCACTTTGTTACTAGCCCAATGAGACAAATTAGAATTTTATGATTTTTTTGTACTTTTTTTTCCAAAACAGTTTTTCTCTGTGTACCCCTGGCTCTCTTGGAACTCCCTCTGTAGACCAGGCTTGCTGGAACGCAGAGATCCACCGGCCTCTGCCTTCAGAGTGCTAGATTAAATATGTCCACCACCACCCATAACAACCATTTTTTTTGTACTTTTTATGTGGAGACAGAACACAACTAAAAGTTCCAGTTTTTCCAGGAGCTTGCTGTATAGCTCAGGCAAGTCTTGTGATCTCTGGCTTCAGCTCTCTGAGTAGCTAGGATTTCAAGCCTATGCCATCTGCTCTGGTTTCCTTTTGCTTTTTGTGGTGCCCAGGGTTTTGTCCATGTAGGGCAAGATGTCTACTACTGCTATATCCCTAGCCTTACAACTTCTTTAAATGTTTAACACACATGTCTCATGACATAGCAATTCTGCCCTAGATTGTAAAGCCAACAATAGAACAATGAGAGCACATAAAATCATGTGTGATAATTTCCATACAGCTTATTACAATCCAAACCTAGGGTGGGTGTCCATATAATCCTATAGTTTAGCCTGTAATCCAACCACTGAGGGGCCAAGACAGTGAGGTCGTGTGTTCAATGCCCTCCTGGTCTATACAGAAACTGTGTCTACAGAAAGAAGAGCTAATGAGCAAGGACAATGGTTGTGTATAGACAAGTAAGTGGATAAAATGTGTTGTGTGTACACTTGGATAGCACTCCACAATAAAGGGAAACAAAAACATTATGTGAAGTGGCCTAACCAGACACAAAACATTCTATTTATATTGGATTAGAGACAAGTCCCAGGACAGTAAAATAAAGCAATGCCATGTTTACTTTGAAACAGAATTAATGGCAGTGAATGGCAGCCAAAGGGCCCAAGGGATGCCCTCTGGGAAGTGTGGGAATGGGGAATGTTCTAAATCTGATTTGGTGGGAGGTATATGCCTTGAGGATTTTCTCAGATTCACTAAACCAGATACCTAAAAGAGATTAATTTGATTTCATCTGAATGACCCACAGTAGTCTGAGGTTCTTGAGTGGAACCATGGTCCAACATGCACAAGTCCTAAGACCAATCTCCAGCACCATAAAAACAATCCACACTCAAGCTATTAAAAATGAGGTAGTTATTAAAAGTCTCAAACATATTTGACACCCACTTCAGTGTGCATCTACAGAGCTGATAAGCAGAGGCATGCTGGCAGTAGGAACTTCAATCAATGCTGTTCATATAGAATGGACACATCATACATGGTCAGTCTCACTGAAAGGAAGGTCTTCCCTGCCCCCATTTCAAGTCAGCAAGGACTTAATATTATTCTTGTAATGGTCTTGTTTCCACATCCCACCAGGAGAGGGCACAAGCAGTGATCCTTGAAACTGATTTCCCAGAGAAGTTTCTCATTACACAGCGAATCTATGGGCATCTTGACCCTGGATTTCCCAATCTATAAGACAGCACATCTGTTACTGTTGTTGTAAGGTACTGGTTATGATTTTTGTTTTGCTTCAGAGTGGTGGGTCTTGTTATCATGCCCCAGGCTTCTGTAATACTTTTGTCTCAGCCTTCAAACATTTGAGAACACTGATGGTGTGAGTGCAGTTTGTTGTTTATAATCTTTTGGGAAGAGCATTTTGAAGGCAATAGGGTTTAGAGAAATCAGGTTTCTTGTGCTCAGTTACACATATGAGAAAACATAAACTTGCAAAAGAGGACACAGGATTTTTTTTTTTTTTGGTTCTTTTTTTTTGGAGCTGGGGACCGAACCCAGGGCCTTGCGCTTCCTAGGTAAGCGCTCTACCACTGAGCTAAATCCCCAGCCCAGGACACAGGATTTTGATGCAGTCACTCTCCTGCAGTCAACAGTCCCTGAAGCATCTGCTTCATTTGAAGAGGCTCTTGCACTTGGAAAGAGGAGAGTGAGAATGGGGAGAAGTCATGGAAAGAAGGAAGGAAGGAAGGATGAAAGGGAAAAAAAGGAAAGAAAGAAGGAAGAAGGAACCTAGTTTCAGTGAAGGGTTAAAGATGATCTGGGTACTTAGGGTTCATATATCCACACTATTATGGGAACTTTTATTGAGTCCAATTAAATTTTGCCCAGAAGAATAAAGAGTAACACACGGAGGGCTTCTCATTCATGTCAGAAAGGGAAAATATTGGGGTTGGAAAGGATTCTGCGTGTTGGAACAGAAAATTAGACTTTGAAACTCAGAATGATCCCACCTGCCCTCACTCCCACACTCTGTTCCTTTCACCAGACACTACAGCTCTGCATGGTTTTTCTGAGCTCCATTTAGCTCCTGGATCTTCTGGGGCAGAGTCTTGGTCCAGAACTGCAGCCTTCTGGCCTTCAGGGCTCGGTCCACAGCAGGCTGGGTGTCCAACTGCAGGTACTGCTCGTCGTGGTCCAACACAGGCCAGTAGGGTAGACCCTCGCTGTTGGGGTTCCTGTGGATATGCCAACCAGAAAAGAACACTCATCCAAAGCCTGATCTTATGTTTTGGGTCAGGAAAGTGGAAAAATTAGGACACCAGTTAAGGGGTCTGATGGAATGGGTGTCCTGATATATGCATACAAGTGTCACTCACGAGTTTCTGCTTCATGTAGGGGAGACTACCTGACCTGTTTTATGTCTCTCCCTAAGAGGTAAGATCTAAAGAACAGTACCATAGCACTATAGCCCATAAGCTAGGCCACCGTGAGATAACTAGTATGCGACACTTACAACATATCAAGATATATGTATAAATGAGTTACTATGTAGAAAAGACTCTAGCAGGTGGTGGAAGATTCATGCATGCTAGAAGGTGACCATCCAAAAGGAAGCCCTAGATAGGGACTCACTTGTAAGGTTGAGAGGTGTGTTCTTACCCGTGTCTTGCAAAATTGGCCCAGTACTTCATCATCCGCCTACTCAGCAGCTTCTCCTCCTCAGTGAAGTCAACTGGAGTCATGAGAAAGACAAAGTGTATGCCACCTCATGCAACTGTCAATTCATTTTTCATGTGCATCATTGCAGCTGCTGTCTGACCCTAAACTATTGGCTTTGTTGCCTCCCTTCTTCATTATCAAGAAACCAAGATTATGCAAGTTTCTAATTCAGTTCCTGCCCTGATGTGGCCTTAGCGCCTCCATCACAGGGTAGACTAGGAAGGGTGCAGACTCCAAGCTGCGCACAGTTTTGAGGCCATAATACACATTTATTCTTTTCCCTTCCCATAACCTAGGTTTTCTAAAATGGACTGGAAAATCAGGAGTCCCTGCAGGAAGGTCACCTGGGACCTGATTCAGTTCTAGAAAAGAAATGAAGACTCACCTTTTATGCCCCAGAAGAAGGACCCAAAGACAAAAGGAACCTCATCAGCATGGTCAGCCTTCACGTGGGGTGGCCTGACATTCTTGAAATAGCTGGGTGCATGTTGGAACTCATAGAAGTAGACAGGGGCATGGGAACCTGGAGACGGGACAAAGAGTGACTTAGTTATCTCTTACCTGAAGTTTTTCTGACAAATATTTGGTAACAAAATACCTTGATAAAAAGTCACCTAGAATCATAGAAGGTAAATGGAGAGTGAACCCCAGACTGGAGCACTAGCCAATGAAAAGTCTTTGACTCATCAGTGCCCATGGCCTTCCCAGCTGAGTGGTTTTGTTAGGTCAATAGAGTGTCAGCAACCCATTTTCTCCTCTGTAGACAGATTTTGCTCTCTTAAACTAGGCATGAGGAGACCTGGGTACCACACTGCTCCACAGTGTTCACCCATGACCCCCATTTCTGAACTACTGCAATCATCCTTGACACAGATGTACCCACGTTGAAAGTGTGCAACTTGGAGTGCAGGGATCACAAACAGGAAGTCTCCCATCATCTCAGCGTACTGTATTTGTAGGGTCTGGGGATCATCAGTATTCCCCATGTACTCTTCCATTAGCAGGTCACCACACTCAGGAGGAAGCATCTGCACCAAGGAGATCCAGAACAATATGGTTAGACATAGTATAGGTTCAGTAGGCAACAACATTTGCTATTTGGGAGAATGCAGCTGGGATGACATAGGGTCTGAGGGCCCCACACAGAATCACCATATGCACTTATTTTATTACTAGAGATGCTGTCTGAAAAGGATATATGAGAGACACCTCTATGTGGGAAGGACCTGAGGTATCTCACCATTTGTGCTGCTGTATCCTTTAGAACAGCCTGCAGGTTCTCTCTGGATAGCTCCTTTATTATTTGAGCAGTGCCCATGACCTGGGAGGCAGAAGACAGTCTTAAGTGTGGCGTCTGATGGATTAAAGATTTACTGAGTTTCTATTGCTTAGCATTCATATACTCTCCAGGCTCCGAGAGGATTGGAACTGTGCCTCACCATAGGAATGGTGCAACAGTACTCATCAGTGTTAACACCAATGATGCTGGGGACAGGGCGAAAATCCTCAGATGCCAACAGCTCTTTGGGATGCCTGGGTAGGAACTCTCCATCCACCACAGCGGGAATCATCTTGAAGACCTGAGTGGCATTAAAGGTCAATGCTGAAAGTTAATGAAATAAATATCCTGATGTCCACTGAATCACCTCCACCTTTTTCTCATTTCTCACTGGTTTCAGGGTGATCTGCTCACCCTGGAGGAGAATCTACACTTAGATAAGCCTATCTTGATATTCATTTTGCACACAGAACTGAAAGAACACAAAGGCATAAAGAGAAGGTATTTGGTTCAGAATCCCACATCCTGTAGACCAGGTTCTTCCAATTATTCCAACCTTGTTAATGACCAGAATCTCTGCTCCACTCTTGGCTCTCAGGCAGCGCACCAGGGTCTCTGAGTCCGTGGCCTCACATCCAGAGAGCTTGGCCACTGTCTGCAAAGGAAAAGAGGCAAGAAGAACTGTTCTCAATCCAATTTGATGTTGTTGTGTCTAATTCCAACACTATAGTGTGTGTTGTGTGGATTGGAATAAATAAATGTTCCCATTGTCCTATTGCTCAAAGGTGACAGCCAGCAAGCAGGACTCTACTTGCACATGTTTAGGGTAGCTTTGTTTTCTTTACCTATCTTTCTGTGTTTCATGTATTGGGGAAACTATAATTGTCTAAGGGTCCCTACATGAAGGTTAGAGGGCAAAGTCTCAGTCTTCACTGCCCCTTTATTTGACAGGGTGACTTCTTGTTTTATTGCTGCCTGTCCCCATGAGCCGGTCTGTGAACATCCAAGGATTCTCTGGCGCCCATCTATCCACAATAACACGAGAATTTCAGTTATGTGTTAATGTCTCAAGCCCTTTGTGTGTTCTTGGGATTTGAAACTAATCACCTCATGCTTGCACTCCAAGCAGTTTTAAAAACCAGTGAACCAGCTTCCAAACACATGCAGAATTATTTTTGCCAGTGGTGGAAACTGCAAGGACTAGTTCATGGACAGTTAGCATACTCATCCGGTATGAAGTAGATGCAAGTAGATGATAACCCCCGAGTTTCTCATAAATTATTGGAAAGACTCTATTTCCCCACTGAACAGAACAGTGGAGTACCATAAAGACTGAGGTGGCAGGGCTGAGGACACTTACAGTGGAGACCGTCTCAGAGGTTTCAGAGATAAGGTCAGGCAGCAGGGCCACTCCACTCTCCATGATGGCACCATGGAAGAGCCCTTGAGACATGGGGGATATAACATGTGAAGACACACTTGTGCCACCTGCAGACACGCCAAAAATAGTGACCCGGTTAGGGTTGCCTCCAAAATGGGCGATATTCTGCTGGACCCATCGCAGGGCAGCCACTTGGTCCAGGTATCCCCAGTTGCCTCTGGCATGCTCATCTCCAGTGCTGAGAAGTGGAAGATACATGGATCAAAAGGCTGTCTAGGTTCTGATCAGCTACTATTGCCCAGTAATGGCCTTACCTGAAAAAGCCCAGGACACCCAGACGATACTGGATAGCGACAACCACCAAGTCCTCATTGACTGCCAATAGAGATCCATCACACATGGAAGCCATTCCTATAACCAGTGCACCTCCGTGGATGCACACCATCACCTGGAGAAGTCAAGGGAGATGCCAGGAAAGTCCTAGCCTGTCCAAGCTCTCTGATCTGCTTACTAGAATATCCACTGCTGTGCCTCTGTGCAGCTACCAAAATATATAAAAATCCCTAGGATTTTAGGGCCTTGGCCACAGCCAGGGACCTCTAGTATTCCCATTAGTGTACTTCTAGTCCCCATCCCACCATGTGTCTCAGTTTGAATTCATGGCTCTCTTCATAGAGGAACATCATCATTACTCAGACTTTTCACAGTGGAACAAAGAGGAGTGTCTCTATGGATATCTCTCTAAATTAAAAATTGAAAGGGCCACCAACTCTCATTGTCACAACAGAAACATAAATGTATAAAATTGTGTTGAGGTCTTGAACCCCTAAGTGCTTCTGCAGAGCACAGGTTGTAGAATGATTTCTGGTTTTATTGAAGAGCCTTTGATGGCTCTGTGTTCCATACTCAGTTTTCAGCTGCATTGTGTGGCCGAGATGGCCTTCTGTGACCCAAGTAAGCTAAGACTTTCATCAGAGTCCACCCTGCAATGGAACTCAGGTTTATTTTGTCCCTTCTAACCATCTTGACAAAATGCCCTCTCCCATAGCTGACCATGGTCTGACACTCACAGGCAGGTTAGAGCCCTCATGGGCATGGGCTGGTGTATAGATGTTGAGATACAGGCAGTCCTCAGACATAGGAATGGAAGACAGTATCATTTTCATATCTGTCAGGCCTACTTCATCCAGCATATCAATATTTTGCAGACACCTTTGAAAATAGCAAACAGATATTCCAAGACATGAGCAATGTGAGTCTGGAGATTTTATCTCAGCCATGTTCAGCTGCAGCTCCTCATGGTGTTTGTGAACACAAAGTCTCTCTCTAAAGTCCAAGTGAGGTAAAGGCCACAAGCTCTATGAAAGCTGGATGATATCTGGTAGAGCCAGATATCTGGGGAGGCTGCCAGTTAGGTGGGGCCTGGATTTTAATCTTTGTAAGTCTGGGATAGAGAGACTAGTAGTTGTCTCCATGGAAATGATTGGCTGTCTGCAGTGACATTCATTGAATTGTATGGGAAAAGCAAGTCAAGGATTAGCAGTCATGCAAGTATTTTCTAGTCTCTGTTCCTGGATGTCATGGCTTGTATATGCTTGGCCCAGGGAGTGGCACTATTAGAAATTGTGGCCCTGTTGGAGTAGGTGTGTCACTGTGGGCTTTAAGACCCTCACCCTAGCTGCCTGGAAGTCAGTATTCTGCTAGCAACCTTTAGATGAAGATGTAGAGCTCTCAGCTCCTCCTGCACTGTGTCTGCCTAGATGCTGCCATGTTCCCACATTAATGATACTGGACTGAACCTCTGAACCTGAAAGTCAGCTCCATAGTGGTTAAGAGCACTGACTGCTCTTCTAGAGGTCCTGAGTTCAAATCCCAGCAACCACATGATGGCTCACAACTATCTGTAATGTGCTCTGATGCCCTCTTCTGGTGTTTCTGAAGACAGCTACAGTGTGCTTTGTAATAAATAAACAAATCTTTAAAAAATAAAAATAAATAAATGTTGTCCTTTACAAGACTTGCCATGTTCATGGTGTCTGTTCACAGCAGTAAAACTCTAACCAAGACACTGGGTATGGCTGTGATGTGAGAAGCTCCTGTAGTTTTGTTTCACTGTCTTCCCCACCCCCCTCCCCATGATGGATTGTAATCTGGAGCCTCTAATAGTAGCTTTCTCTTTTAACTTGCTTTTGTTGGTACTTTATTACAGCAACAGAAAATAAACTAAGATCCCCATTTTGGAGTGTTGGACTCCCAGAGCTACTAAAGGATTCAATGGATAATACTGCTGCCCTAAAGGGTAGTGAGTAGTCCTTCCTCACGTGTGCAGACTCTCAGGGAACTTCTCTTGTCTGAAGTGTCTCCAGGGGGGATTAATTACATCTATTTGTTCCCTGGTCAATGGCACATGGCCTTATAGGATTTCACAATGGCTGCGAGGATGGGGTTAGCAATTATCTATCACTGCTGTCCTCCTCAAGTACCTGAAGTATATTCTCCTGGATTTAGGGTGCTTGTTGCCTAATAGGTAACATTTACTCATGCCTAGAGATGCCGCCCAATGTGGTAGAGGACACTTTGCTTAACTGGAATGTGTGAACAATTTTATCTTTGTTTCTCTCCATAATACCTCCATGTTATTCCCTATGAGTGTGAAACTCTGATCCAGGAGCATGGTACAGTTGTTCTAATCAATCTTAGTACAGCATCAGAAAAATGCACGAGGCACTCATCTACAAAGAGGGAAAACTTCTGTGTAGCTGAAATGGAGGAGACACTTCAGCATGGCCCAGAACTCAGAGCACAGTCTCCTCCAGAGCCTGAAACCCTCTGGGTCCAGAACTTACATGGCCGGATGTGAGGTCCCATCTCTCACACCACTCCATGGCTCAGGGTCCTCAGGAGGTGCAAAGCGCAGCGGTCCTACAGGAGCCTTGGCAAAGGGAATTCCCAGGAAGGTGTGGACACCAGCTTTAGTGTCCCTCACGTGGTCAAGCTTTCCTCGGACCTGGCCCGTGTGTGTGGTCCTGATGGAGCTGGACTCTGGTGAGTCCTGACCTGGTGGAGAGATACTTCAGGGTTAGTTTTCTGTAATCAGTTGCCAGCAGATTGTGAGATTCCCGTCTCATTGTCACCAGGGCACAGAAGAAGGGAACCCATCCAACCCCAACCCGAGTTCACCTGAGGCGTGTGAATGTGGGAGCTTTCTATCCCTCAGGCTAGGAACCTTTTTTATGTCCATTTTGAAGTATGTGAGAACATTTCCCTAGCCAAAGAAGTCATCACATATTCAGAGCCATTTAGCCACATGAAATTATCATTAATTGTTATACACATACAACAAGTAGGGAAGAGTGCCTTCTTATTTTCTCCTGAATTGTCTCCTGCTGTCTCCAAAGCTCCTTACACTGAATTGTCTCCTCAGTATGGAGTGATCTTAGATGTCTCTGACCCTCTGAGTGCTAGTGTGTCCTCAAAATATGTGTGCTTTTGTTGGGGAAGTGGTAAGCATGTTTCCCATTTTTTTTTCCTTTTCTTTTTTCGGAGATGGGGACCGAACCCAGGGCCTTGCGCTTGCTAGGCAAGCGCTCTACCACTGAGCTAAATCCCCAACCCCGCATGTTTCCCATCTTCTGTGTATTGTGCCATTCTTCAATCTGTGGGTCGTGATCACTGGAAAACACATATTTCTGATGCTCTTAGGAACTAAGAAACCACTCGAGAGCAACATTACAGTAAGGAAGAAGCAATAAAAATAATTTTATGTTTGAGTGTATCTAATGTCATGGGATATATGGATTTTCCAATGGCCAGGAAGTAGAGGTTGAGAATGGCTGATCTAAGGTTACCATCAGTGCCCCTCCCATTCCTTCTCTCCCACAAGCTAAACTCTGCCAAGCAGAGCTTGGCAACTCTGATTCCAGTCATTCCCCATTGCCAGTTTAGTGAGCCTTACCCCACACATGGATAAGAATAAGCAGGAGCCCAAAGAGCACAGCATTCAGCCAGCTATGTGGTTGTTTCCGTGCCATGGCCAGTTCTCAGTTCTGAGTCTGTGCTGCTAGAATGACCAAGTTTCACAAACAGGAAGAATAAACCGTGAAGCTTGCCCAGGCAGGAATTTAAACTGAAGGAATGTAGGCGGGGAACATGATGTCGTGGGTGAAAGTTCACATTGTAGAAGTGATTGGTCACATGTGACAGGAGCCAATGGCCAGGAGGCAGGAAAAAAACCACCTCTGCTGTTTCTGTTCGCTCTCTGGCCTCCTGGAAAGGCACAGTGTGGACTCTGGAGGTTATCTGGGATATCAGGAACCCTGTCCTTATACCTGGCCAGAAAGTTGTAACAGAACGTGGAGTGCTCTGTGAGAAGGTCACAGTCAAGATGTCACAGGAGAGTCAGGCAGATGCAGGAGCTTTGAGTGTTACCTGTATCCTCAAGACTTCTGTGCTTTGAAGACTCACTTTACTGAGCCTGTTTCCAGGGTCCCTGGTCCCTACAATCATTTTAGGACCTGTCTGACTCTCTCCCTATTAGGTCCCATTTTGTTTTTTTGAGAAAACACACTGAAATTCTGTAGAGCCCACAGACCTGTTTTCTCCACTGTTATGAGGGGTCTCCTCTAGTGCTCAGCTCCTCCCAAGATCAACTTCACAGTCACTCGTTCATTTAATGTTCAATTTAAATTATTCACTTAATGTTCAAATTTAACATTCAAATAATGTTAATTTTCTTGTCTGAAGTGTCTCCAGAGGAAATTGATTTTACCTATCTGTTCCCTGGTCAATGGCACTTGGCCCTATAGGTTGTCATAGTGACTGTGAGGGTGGGGTTAGTAAGTCTTGACTACTGTTGCATTCCTCAGGATCTGAAGTATATTCTCCTGGAATCAGTGCCACTGATGCCTAATAGGTGACATTTACTCATGCCTGGAGATACTTCCCATTGTGGCAGAGAACACTGGGCTTATTCTGAACCTGTGAACACTTTATCATTTTCCCCCTCCAAAATATTTATCAGTGAAAATTCTGACCCAGGAGCCTTGACACAGTTGTTCAATCGAATCCATCACCAGAAAAAAAAACACAAACAAACAAACAAAAAACATGCATGGAACACTCATCCACAAAGAGAGAAAACTTCTGTGTAGCTGAGATGGAGGAGACACTTCAGCATGGCCCAGAGCTCAGATAACAGTTTCCTTCAGTACCTGAAACCCTCTGGGTCCAGAACTTACATGGCCGGATGTGAGGTCGCATCTCTCACACCACTCCATGGCTCAGGGGCCTCAGGAGGTGCAAAGCGCAGTGGCCCTACAGGAGGCTTGGCAAAGGGAATTCCCAGGAAGGTGTAGATACCAGCTTTAGTGACCTTCATGCGGTCAAGTTTGCCTCGGACCTGGCCAGTGTGTGTGTTTCTGATGGGGCTGGACTCTGGTGAGTGCTGACCTGGTGGAGAGATGTCTCAGGGTTAGTTTTCAGTAATCAGCTGCCAGGAGATTGTAAGATTCCCATCCCCTTCTTACTAGGGCACAGAGGAAGGAAACCCAGGACCCCTAGTTCAGTTTTGGAGTATGAGTATGGGAGTTTCCCTGTGCCTCAGGGACAGGAACCTTTCCTATATTATTTTCCAAGAGTTCTCCACCATTTCGCTAGTCAAAGAGATCACACACTCAGAGATATTTTGCCACTTGAATTTACGATTATTATCATTCTTATTCAATGTTACTAAGAGTTACAGTCATAGCCATACTCCAAGGAGGGCAAAATACCTCTTTATTTTCCCTGAATTCTCTACTGCTCTCACCAAATCTCACACTGAACTCCTCAGTATAGAGTGATCTTAGAAGTCTCTGCCCCTCTGAGTGGTATTGGGTCCACAAAAGTAAGTGCTTTTGTTGGGGAATTGGTAGGAACATGTTTCTCATACTTTTATCTATTGCACCAGTCCTCAGCCTGTGGTTCATAACGAATGGAAAACATATTTCTGATGCTCTTAAAAACTGAGAAACCACTCAAGAGCAACATTCAGTTAGAAGGCACCAAGATAAAATAATCGTATGGTTGGGTGTTTCTAATACCACTCATATATGGTTTTTCCCTATGGTTGTGACCTACAGTTTGAGAATGTCTGATCTATGGTTTTGATCAGTTCCCTCCCCATTCCCCATGCCTTTCCTCCCACAAGCTCAGCTCTTACAAGCAGGGTTAGGCAGCTCTGACTCCAGTCATTGGCCATTGCCAGTTTAGTGAGCCTCACCCTGCACATGGATAAAAAGTAGCAGCAGCCCAAAGAGCACAGCATTCAGTCAGCTATGCAGTTGGTTCTGTGGCATGAACAGCTCTCAGTTCTGAGTCTGTGCTGTTAAGACGACCAAGTTTCACAAACAGGAAGCAGAATGTGTGAGTTCTGCCCAGGCAGGAATTTAAACAAAAAAGAATATAGGTGGGGAACTTGCTGTGGTCGGTCAAAGTTCTCATTGTAGGAGAAGTTATTAGTCATGAGTGACAGGAACCAATGGCTAGGAGGCAAGGAAAGTCACCTCTGCTGTTTCTGTTCCCTCTCTGGCCTCCTGATCCTCTCAAGGCCCAGAATAAATTCTGGAACTTGACTGGGATATCGGGAACCCTATCCCCATACCTGGCCAGAAAGTTGTAATAGGAGAAGCCAGAGCACTTATGTGAGAAGGTCACAGTCAAGATGTCACAGGAGAATCAGATGGATATGATGGACAGTAATTGTACAAGAATTAGGCAGGGACCAGCCATTTTTCTAATAAGGGAGAAGAAAAATTTCCAACATCTCCAACTGAGTGTGTGCACCCTCAAAATCTCAAAATGTGGCCTGTTTGAAATGAAAATGGTTACATTCATTTGTTCACAATGACCAAGCTATGCAGATAAGTGGATTGTTTGATTATATACAAATCATTTAATAATTAAACTCTTCAAAACTAATAATGGTATTAAAATTCTAAAGTGCTCAGAGAAGTGTTTGCAGCAGGAGCTCAATAATGCCTCAGTCACCAGAAGAAGTATCACGCAGCCATCTACTTGCATCCTAAAAATGACTCTTCCCTCTCCCCAACACCTAAGTCAGGCTTAACTTTATCTTTGTCTATTTATTGGTGTCCGGGGTAGGGCATGCCAGTATTATCACTTTTACCTACTGATCCCTATGGACCTAGGCTGTGGAGTTCTGATTTGAGTGAAGGTGGATGAGGTACATCATGAGTTTGCTAACTTTTCTCTGTCTCAGACTGGGACTTGCCTTGCATTCTATACATTCCTTAGGCAGCTCTGATTTTTTTCCATAGCCAAAGGTGCAGAGAGGTGTTCAGTGAAGTCCTTCTCTCTCCTCTGGGTTTGTCATCTTCACAAGCTCTCACCTCATAGAGCATTGTGTTTTGACACTGTAGAATTTGGCAAACCTAAGCTGCAAATCAGCCTGGTGTTTCTGAGATGCCCTCCAATTCACATGGGTGAGCTCTGAAATGCATGGACTCCGGAGACTTCATCTCAGGATTGTTTCTCACTGTTGTTATGCCTTTCCTGCCACCAATACATGACCTAACAAATCCTGGGCATCAGCCCACCCTATTGGGCAAATTTCCTGCAGATGTACTTTCATGCTGTTTAGATGAGATGGTGATTTCATAGTTACTGTCAATGATTTTATAGAACTCCTAAATAGATACAAGTAGTTTTAAGTCCCCTCTAGAATAAAAAGCTACAAATAGAATTCTGTGTCATGAACTAATTGCACTAGGAAAAGAAGATAGACTTGGAACAGATTTATGATCAAGGAAAACATTTCTTCTGGATTAGGACTGAGGTCACTAATGTCCGTCATAAAGGTCATAAACTGGGAATGGTCAATTTATTGTAGGTGTCAGGACAGAAAATAAACGATTGACAAGTTTATCCATACAAGACTTCAAAGTAATAAGATACAAGGTAGATGATTTGTCTCTTGACAAAACCTTGGTAACTTGTGCCATCAAAAACTATTGCTTTAAACTTATAATGAACTTGTGGAGCTGTAAAATAGATAAAGGATATTTAGTCAGGTACTGGTCTTAACTGAAAGGCATGTAAACAGTTCTGCTGCTATTCCTTAAACATTATCAACCGTTGGCATGAGATATTGCTTTAAACTTAAAATGAACTTATGAAATGTAAACGTGTTTAGAAAACCATGTATGTAATCAATTATTCCACTATAATGGTTCTACCTGATAATTGCTATGAGGTAATTTTTGTCTGAGAAGGTATAAAAACTAAGAAAAAAAACTAAACAGATAGTGTATCCCTTTTCTGCTTCATCCACTATGTATGTGTCTGTGTATGCCTGGCTTTATCTTTCTTTTTTTTTCTCTGGCTCATGAAGAGTTAACAAACTCCAATCCTTTTGCTTGGTCATCAGTGGCTCCTGATTTAAAGACTATAGAGTCCAGTAACTAAGTTTCTTTTCTTAATTCTCTGCTGATATCAACAGGAGTTAACTGCCAGAAGCTACTACCTCTGGCCCCCAGAACAGTAAAAGAACATCAACTGCCAGAACCCATCAGCTTCTGGTCCAAACTCAGTACCTGAATCTATAGGCAGGACCTTGACAAGACTGCTTGCAAGAGCAAAGATAACTCAAAGAGCACCCCAGGCTGAGTGATGGCTCCAGATATCTGCATCCCTAGAGATCTATGTGAGGTTTTCATGAAGGTCAACAGTTCCAAGAGTTTCCTCTCCCTATCAGTCTACCTCTTTCAGAATTCGAATTTTAAAGAAGAGATGCTGCTATGTTTTTAGCACAGAGGTTAAAGAGATTAACCAATGAAAGGACAAGACACACTCAAGCATGTGTGTTATTGTCTCCAGGGAGTCTCCCTGTTACCATAGCCATACATCTGATTTTGGAGGTTTCTGAAGTTACATCTCAAAGGGTTGGTAAGAAACCTCTTCTTTGTTGGTGAATGGGATCATGGGTAGTTGCTAATGAATTTACCAAGGATGTGGTACTGTACACAAGGTTCATAGTCTTCTTTATGAGAATCCTAGACCTTTTAGTATTACACCTGGCAGAGGAGTAAATCTGATCATGCTTAGGCCTACAGCAGGAAGCACACTCTCTTAATAGTCTCTTTTTGTAAATACCCCCTCTACAAAAGCAATGTGGTCTAGATGTACATAGTCTTCACAGCTAACATTGTTCATAGTGTTAGAGTTCTTTTATGTTTTTCATTAGTATATTCTAATGGTACATAATAATGTGTTTCATTATGACATTTTCATACATGTGAATGAGGTATTTGTTCATAGTAATTCCCCTATAACTTTCACTTGTTCCTGTCTCCTTTCTGTTCTAGCTCCTCTTCTATTTATTGTCTTCTTAATTGCTGTTGATCATCCAATAAATTCAATTACAGTAACTAATTGAGTGAGGGCTTGTTTACAGGAGAATGGGCAATTTACTGGTAGATATATCACTGAAGAAAATGTCTCTTTCCTACTCAGTGTTCATTACTTACCTAGAGATCTGGAGGAAGAGATGGGGTCTCCTGAACCTATGAACCTTAGCACACCTTACACATCCTCAGATTTGTGCAGTGTGAATGGAATCTTGCCTGATATCAGTTGGAAAATCTCTTATTTACTTTGTGCCATCAAGAGTGTTGGATTGACAAGCATGTGGAATAAGACCTTATCCATGCTTATTTACTTAAAGAATACTGGAGACTCAAGACACTGTCCCCTTGAGTCGCTGTGGATGAGCCAGGTCTGGGTACAACAGAAGAGGATGTGATACAACTCCATGCCTAATTATAGTCATCTGTGGTTCAGAACCCAGGTACCTACATCAAGAATATTCAGAAGAACATCCATGCCTGACTGGATAGATTTTCTTGCCTATAGGACCAAGTGACCTCTTAGAATCTGTGAAACAGCAGGCAAAGGCCACAGGCTGAGGGAAGTATGGCTTCCTCAAAATGCCTCAGACTGGAGGACATGGTAGGAATTTGCCAGAATTCTCAGTAGAACGTCTGAGCATAAGAGGCATCAAGGTGTGCACACACATGCTGGCCCAGTACTCTGTTGGCTCAGCTTCTGATAAGGGACTGAAGACAATGTGGACAGGACAGGACCATGTGCTCTTTGCCCTAGAAACCAAGCTGTACCTTCACCCAAGGTCAGATACAATGGGAAGGAAAACTGGGTCTCTCATTTCAGTTGTGGGGTATGAGACTAGAAAGTCCTGGATTTTCACAGCCAGGAAACTTTCTAGAGTTTTTTTTGGGGCATCTAGGTAAATCTCTGACCAAGGGATTGAATAATCAGAGCACAAGGATATTGGGAAGGTGTTAACAGGTTCATTGTTATCCAAGGGTCCTCAGCATCAGCAGCTACATTCTAGCCATAGCCACCACACACAGAATGCACATATCCCATCTGACCCTCTGTTCATGACCATCTGCTTGGTCCTTCTGAGCTCCAGGTACAGCATTCATCAGAATCTCTCACACTGTGCTGGATCCTCAATGCTGAGTGTCCTCAGGCATCTAGTTGGCAGCTCTGACCTTTCCCCCATTTTTCTGTTTCAGAATCTCACACTAAACACCCACAGGAGGAGATGCTAAGCTTATAGGCCAGAGTGGTCAGGAAGCCAGTACAGTGATCCAGGGCCATGATCAGTTCCTGGGCATGAGTTTGTGCTGCTATGGGTTGCACTGTGTTTCTCAAAAGGAAGTGGCTGTGGCCTTGCCAGGTAGGAGTTTGTACCCAACATGGTATAGGTGGGAGCTCCATGGCGCAATGCAGGGTATTGTTGCAGGAGAACTGTACAGCTAGGCAAAGGTAAAGGGGCCAGTGCTTACCAGGCTGGCAAGGCCACCTCATCTGTTCTCCTTTTACTTTCCTTTTAAAAAATTTTTAATTTATTTTTGTTGAATATTTTTCATCTTTCTTTTTCTTCATTTATTGGTTATTTTGTTTATTTACATTTCAAATGTTATCCCCCTCCCCAGTGAAACTGTCTTGCTTTTTCGTTGTGCACACTCCCACCACCACCAGCTTCAGAAGACATAGCATGGACTCTGAAGTCATTCCAAATACCAGTAACCCTTGCCACAAACCTCACCTCCAACCATGATTAATTTTTGTCTCAGAACGTGCATGGGTGAAGGTATGGAAGCAGGCAACTGCAGGTTTTTTTTTCTGCATTGGAGACTTTGGTGTGTGCTGAGGATCCCAGGGATAGAGAAAATGAAGAAGGAGCTGGACAGGTGAAATTTATAGCCTGGGAATTAGACCTGCAAATGCCCCGTCTTATGGCTGCTCTATCTCCCGTGGGATTCTGCATAGTGCCTTTTGCTTTTCATTAGTTTCCTTTTTCATTGTCAACTGATCCTTGGAATTTTAAATTCATTTTGGATTTCTTTTTTTTTTTTTTTTTTTGGTTCTTTTTTTCGGAGCTGGGGACCGAACCCAGGGCCTTGTGCTTCCTAGGTAAGCGCTCTACCACTGAGCTAAATCCCCAGCCCCTCATTTTGGATTTCTTGAATACCACAGTCACCACTCAAAAATGTGTTGTTTAATCTTCATGAGAGTGTGTGTGCTCCACAGCTTCTCTTGGTGTGGGTTGGGAGATTTATTGCTTTGTAATAAAATAGGAGAAATTATTCCAATTTTTCTATATTTGTTAAAACTTGCTTTGTGTCTCAATTCATGAAATATTTTATAGACAGTCCCAGGGGCTCCTGAAAAGAATGTGTATTCTACAGTCTTTGGATGGAACTGTATGTTAAGTCGATTTGATTGTTTAAATCATATTTTCTGTTTATTTTTGTGTGGTTCTCCTTAAATGCCCATCTCCTATTTGTCTCTCTGTCATTCTGCAGGTACACTAATGGCAAGCTCCTACTGAGATCAAACTTAGAGACATTTATATTCACCTGACTAACATTTTCAGACCCTAGGTTTCAGAATCCCAGAGAACCCTGCCAGAATACATAGAGTATAAGGTAAAGAGTCTGAAACATCTCATTCTAAATTCCTGGATGAGGTGGTACACTAAGCAACCTCAGACTTCAGGGATATTTGAGGATTGGCTCCTTCTGACCAACCCCCAAGTCTAGTGCATCCACAGCTCAGAACAGAAGGCCTTTCTTTTCAGTGATTCGAAGTGACCCCAGTGGCATGGGGCAACCATGTCTTCACCTGCCTCCTCCTATCAGTAAAGAACTCTACAGATTCAGTGTCTCCATTCAATACTGTCTGTAACCCCAGTCCCTATTGCTGTGGACTGTGGCATGAAGGAAGGTCCCATGAGCTCTGTACCCATCTGCACCATCATTCAGAGGCCCTTCAGTGAGGTTAGTGGAGACCAGAGTCAACATGTAGACAAGAGAAGACTAGAGAAGAGTGTGAGATCTGTGTATGAGGGACAGTTGTGAAGTCATTCACATGTGGGGGAGGGGGAGAGAGAGAGAGAGAGAGAGAGAGAGAGAGAGAGAGAGAGAGAGATCATAGACACAATCTAACCAAGAAAGTAGGCATGCTAACTTCTTCCTCTCCTCCAAATCCACCCCCGCCATCTCATCTTCAGCTCTGCATCAAAACACCTGCGGCAGACTCCCTTCATCTCTTCTACCAAAACTTCAAAGAAAAATCAATGCCAATACTTTTAAATTATTATACAAAGTGGAAACAGAAGGAACATTGCCCCATTCATTTTATGAAGCCAGTTACTCTGGTACCCAAACTACAATTTTCCTCATAAACAATCAAGCAATTGCCATCTGAAACCAAGAACACATCAAAAGATCATCCTTCATGATCAAGTAGGCTCTATCCCAATGATGCAGGGATGGGTCAACAGAGGTAAACTGATTAATGTAATATACTATATAAACAAACTGAAAGAAAAAAACACACTTTCATCTCATTAGATGAAGAAAAGAACTTTGACAAAACTCATCACCTTTTCATGATAAAAATCCTGAGGAGATTATGGAAATACTCAACATAATAAAGGCACTTTACTACAAGCCTATAGGCAACACCAACTTAAATTGAGAGAAACTGAATGCAATTCCAGGAAAATCAGGAACAAGACAAGGTCATCCACTCTCTACACATATTCATTATAGTACTTGACTTCTAGGCTAAATCAATCAGACAACTGAAGGAGATCAAGGGGATACAGATTGGAAAGGAAGAGGCCTAAGTACCTGTATTTGCAAATGATATGATAGTATGTGTTTCAGCCAAGAAGCTGAATGCAAAATTAACTCACAAAAATCAGTTGCCCTCCTATATACAAAGACAAATGAACTGATAAAGAAATCAGGGGGGGTTGGGGATTTAGCTCAGTGGTAGAGCGCTTGCCTAGCAAGCACAAGGCCCTGGGTTCGGTCCCCAGCTCCGGAAAAAAAAGAAAAAAGAAAAAAAAGAAATCAGGGAAATATCTTTCACAACAGCTTCAAATAATATAAAATATCTTTTCCATTAATTTACTTATTTATTCACTTTACATCCTGATCACAGTCCCCTCCCTCCTCTTCTCTCAGGTCCTCTCTCCCATCCCCTTCTCTGAGGAGAAGGGGATATTCACCCCGCACCCAGGTACCAACCTTTCCTGGATCTCCAAGTCTCCTCGGGATTAAGCTCATCCTCTCCCATGGAGTCCAGACAAAGCAGCCTAGCTAAGGAAAGGGATTCAAGAGCAGGCAACAGAGTCCAGGCCAGACACAGCACTCCAATAGTTGGGGACCCACATGAAGACCAAGCTGCACAGCTGTGTAGGAGGCCTCGGTTCAGTCCATGCATGCTTTTTGGTTGGTAGTTCAATCTCAGGCCCAGATTAGTTGACTCTGTTGGTCTTCTTGTGCCATTCTTGACCCGCCCACCACCCAGGCTTTCAATCCTCAATCCTTCCTGATCTCCACCTAATGTTTGGGTGTGGCTCTCTACATTTGTTTCCATCAGTTGCTGGATGAAGCCTCTCAGAGGACATTTATGGTAGGCTCCTATCTGCAAGCATAGCAAAGTATCATTAATAGTGTCAGAGTTGACTCTCTCCCATGGGGTGGGTCTCAAGTTGGGCCAGACATTGGTTGGCCAGCCCCTAAATCTCTGCTCCATTTTTCTCCCTGCACATCTTGTAGGCAGGAACAATTTTGGGGACACCCACCTTATACTACTTTCCGTCTTGTGTCTGACAATAGATTGTTTTAAATATCAATCACAGGTGACATTTGATTTACAAACAAAATGTATAGAGTTGTTTTCCATTGTTCACAACCTTGGTGACTGATATAGGGACTTTTAAGTGCTATGTTCTGAAAATTGATGTATCGCATGCCTATGGTGAAATCTCATTTCCAACGGGACGTTAGTATGAGTTTTGGTCTTTAGCAGTTGTCACAGGAGACCAGGAGATCTGAAAAAGCCAGTACAGAGAACTGTATCTAGGGCCTTCGCACTCTAGATAAGCACTCTACCACTGAGCTGTTTTCCCATAACCTTAGGGTTTTATTAATTCTTTGGTAGTTTCATATGTGAACACAATGTGCCCAGATCTTGAACACCATTATTTATCCCATCTGCCCAGTTAAAAACACAAGGTTCAGTCTTTGGCAAAGAGAGCTGGCCGTCATCACATAGCACATATGCTGGTATCTTAACCTTGAGTTTTGTGGTCTCCAAAACTATGAACACATTTTTATTGTTTATAAACCACACATGTAACGATACATACATGTTCACACATGTACATTGCATATATATATTGAGTAGACCACTAGCTCTTGAGCTCACGAAATTCTCCTGCTTTAGTCTTCCAAGGAGCTGAAGCATGGATATCCATTTCAGACTGAACTAGCTGGCAGCTTATGCTTCTTTTTTTATGGCAGCTTGACCTGATGGAGGCAACAGGCCTGCAGCTTTCCAGATGTGTTATAAATCATTGGTAGACATGAGAAAGCTTGGTTGTTGGTTAGAAATGGATGTGGAAATTTGACACTCATCCATCTTCAATGTAGACTATTACCCTAGAGCTTCTTTTTTTTCTTCCGTTTTTATTAAGATGGGTATTTCTTATTTACATTTCAAATGTTACTCCCTTTCCCAGTTTCCAGGCCATCAGCCTCCTAACCCCTTCCCTTCACCTTCTATATGGGGTTCCCCTCCCCATCCACACCCCATTACCATCCCCCCAACAACCCCGTGCACTGGGGGTCCAGCCTTGGCAGAACCAAAGGCTTCCCCTTCCACTGGTGCCCCTACAAGGCTATTCATTGCTACCTATGAATTTGGAGTCCAGGGTCAGTCCATGTATAGTCTTTTACCCCAGACTTCTAAAGAGAGCACAGAGAATTGGCTCTCTGATCTCACATATGCCATATAAACCTCTACCACTGACCTTTATTCCCAGAACTTTGGGGGTATTTTTCCTTTGGTTATTTCATAAACTAACACAATGTACCCTACTCCCCTCACTTCAAGACCCACTCCCAATCCCACCACAACATTTTCCTACCAACTTCAATTCTTCTTGCTTTCCTCCTCTTCTCTTCCTCTTCTTCTGCTCTTCCCCCTTTTCCTTTCCCTCCTACTCCCTGCTTCTTCCCCATTCTCCTCTCCCTTCCTCATCCTCTACTTTTTTCTTCTTCTCCTCCCCCATCTTTAGTAATACTATGTCACATTCTATTTTTATAATTTTTTGTACTGTTTTGGTTTTGGTTTTGGTTTTTCAGGACAGGGTTTCTCTATGTAGCCTGGCTGTCCTGGAACTCCTTTTGTAGACTAGGCTGGCTTGAAACTCCAAGATCCACCTGCTTCTGCCTTCAGAGTGCTGATTAAAGGCACAACCACTGCCACCTACAGGCCAATTTTTTTGCCTCTGTGTAGACAGACCACAACTAATTTTTCCAGTTTTGCCTGGAGGTTTGCTCTATAGCTCAGGTTGGTATTAACTCGTGGTCCCTGGCCACAGCAGCTCTCTGAATATCTGGGATTACAAACCTATGCCATCTGATCTGGCTTTATTTTGCTTTATATGGTGCTCAGGGCTTTGTACGTGCAGGGCAAGCTGTTTACCACTGCTATATCCCTAGCCTTACAACTTCTTTAAGTGTTTAATTCACGTGTCTAATGACATAGCAATTCTGCTCTAGATTGTAAAACCAACAATAGATATATGAGATCACATAAAGTCATGTGTGAGACTATCCATACAACTTATTAAAACTCAAACCAAGGATGAGTGGCCCTATAATCCTGTAATCCAAACACTGAGGGAGCCAAGGCAGTGAGGTCATGTGTTCAAGGTCCTCCTGGTCTATACAGAAACAGTGTCTCCAGAAAGAAGAGCTAATAAGTGAGGACAGCAGTTTTTCATAGACTAAGTGGATAAAATGTGCTGTGTGCACACTTGGATGACACTCTACAATAATATGAAGCAAAAACATTACGTGAAGTGACTTAACCAGTCACAAGACATTCTACTTATACTGGATTAGAGAGAAGTCCCAGGACAGTAAGATAAAGCAATGCCATGATTACATTGAAACAAAATTAAAGACAGTGAATGGCAGCAAAGGGGCTTGAGGGAAGTCCTATGGGAAGTATGGAAGGGTGGAGTGTTCTAAATCTGCTCTGATGACAGTTGTGAGCCTTGAGAATTTACTCAGACTTACCAAACCAGACACCTAAGAGAGATTAATTCAATTTCATATAAACAATCTACAATAGTCTGAGGTGTAGCTCATGAGTGGAACCATTGCCCAACATGCAAGTCCTAAGATCAATCCCTAGCACCATAAAAACGATCCATACTCAAACTATTAAATATGAAATAATTATTAAAACTCTCAAACGTAATTGACATGCAGTTAATGTGTATATACTGATCTGATAATCAGAGGCATGCTGGCAATAGGAACTTCAATCAATTCTGTGCATACAGAACAGAAACATCATTCATGGTCAGTCTCACTGAGAGGAAAGCCTTTCCTGAACCCACTTCAAGTCAGCAGGGACTTAATATTATCCTCTTAATGGCCCTGTTTACACATCCTACCAGAATAGGGCACAAGCAGTACCCCTGAGAATGGCTTCCTAGAGAACTGTTTCTCACCACACGGCAAATCTGTGTCCACGTTGTCCCCAAATTTCCCAATCTATAAGACTGTATTTTTTTTATTAACTTGAGTATTTCTTATTTACATTTCGAGTATTATTCCCTTTCCCAGTTTACAGGCCAACATCCCCCTAACCCCTCTCCTTCCCCTTCTTTATGAGTGTTCCCCTCCCCATCCTCCCCCCCACTGCCGCCCTCCCCCCAACAATCATGTTAACTGGGGGTTCAGTCTTAGCAGGACCCAGGGCTTCCCCTTCCACTGATGATCTTACTAGGATATTCAATGCTACCTATGAGGTCAGAGTCCAGGGTCAGTCCATGTATAGTCTTTAGGTAGTGGCTTAGTCCCTGGAAGCTCTGGTTGCTTGACATTGTTGTTCATATGGGGTCTTGAGCCCCTTCAAGCTCTTCCAGTTCTTTCTCTGATTCCTTCAACGGGGGACCTATTCTCAGTTCAGTGGTTTGCTGCTGGCATTCGCCTATGTATTTGCTGTATTCTGGCTGTGTCTCTCAGGAGTGATCTACATCCGGCTCCTGTCTGCCTGCACTTCTTTGCTTCATCCATCTTGTCTAATTGGGTGGCTGTATATGTATGGGCCACATGTGGGGCAGGCTCTGAATGGGTGTTCCTTCTGTGTCTGTTTTAATCTTTGCTTCTCTCTTCCCTGCTAAGGGTATTCTTGTTCCCCTTTTAAAGAAGGAGTGAAGCATTCACATTTTGATCATCCGTCTTGAGTTTCATGTGTTCTAGGCATCTAGAGTAATTCAAGCATTTGGGCTAATAGCCACTTATCAATGAGTGCATACCACGTGTGTTTTTCTGTGATTGGGTTACCTCACTCAGGATGATATTATCCAGTTCCAACCATTTGCCTACAAATTTCATAAAGTCATTGTTTTTGATAGCTTGTGTAGATGTATCCATTCCTCTGTTGAAGGGCATCTGGGTTCTTTCCAGCTTCTGGCTATTATAAATAAGGCTGCTATGAACATAGTGGAGTACGTGTCTTTGTTATATGTTGGGGCATCTTTTGGGTATATGTCCAAGAGAGGTATAGCTGGATCCTCAGGCAGTTCAATGTCCAATTTTCTGAGGAACCTCCAGACTGATTTCCAGAATGGTTTTACCAGTCTGCAATCCCACCAACAATGGAGGAGTGTTCCTCTTTCTCCACATCCTCGCCAGCATTTGTTGTCACCTGAGTTTTTGATCTTAGCCATTCTCACTGGTGTGAGGTGAAATCTCAGGGTTGTTTTGATTTGCATTTCTCTTATGACTAAAGATGCTGAACATTTCTTTAGGTGATTCTCAGCCATTCGGCATTTCTCAGCTGTGAATTTTCGTTTAGCTCTGAACCCCATTTTTAATAGGGTTATTTGTCTCCCTGCAGTCTAACTTCTTGAGTTCTTCGTATATTTTGGATATAAGCCCTCTATCTGTTGTAGGATTGGTAAAAATCTTTTCCCAACCTGTTGGTTGCCGTTTTGTCCTAACCACAGTGTCCTTTGCCTTACAGAAGCTTTGCAGTTTTATGAGATCCCATTTGTCGATTCTTGATCTTAGAGCATAAGCCATTGGTGTTTTTGTTCAGGAAATTTTCTCCAGTGCCCATGTGTTCGAGATGCTTCCCCACTTTTTCTTCTATTAGTTTGAGTGTATCTGGTTTGATGTGGAGGTCCTTGATCCACTTGGACTTAAGCTTTGTACAGGGTGATAAGCATGGATTGATTTGCATTCTACATGCTGACCTCCAGTTGAACCAGCACCATTTGCTGAAAATGCTATCTTTTTTCCATTGGATGGTTTTGGCACCTTTGTCAAAAATCAAGTGACCATAGGTGTGTGGGTTCATTTCTGGGTCTTCAGTTCTATTCCACTGGTCTATCTGTCTGTCTCTGTACCAATACCATGCAGTTTTTATCACTATTGCTCTGTAATACTGCTTGAGTTCAGGGATAGTGATTCCCCCAGAAGTCCTTTTATTGTTGAGGATAGCTTTAGCTATCCTGGGTTTCTTGTTATTCCAGATGAATTTGCAAATTGTTCTGTCTAACTCTCTGAAGTATTGGATTGGTATTTTGATGGGGATCTCATTGAATCTGTAGAACGCTTTTGGTAGAATGGCCATTTTTACTATATTAATCCTGCCAATCCATGAGCATGGGAGATCTTTCCATCTTCTGAGGTCTTCTTCAATTTCTGGTCCTTCGAGCTGGGAGTCTTCACTCTCTTCTATACCTATTATCCTTAGGTTTGATCTTCTCATTGAGTCCTGGATTTCCTGTATGTTTTGGGCCAGTAGCTTTTTCCACTTTACATTATCTTTGGCAGGTGTGTCGATGTTTTCTATGGAATCTTCTGCTCCTGAGATTCTCTCTTCTATCTCTTGTATTCTGTTGGTGATGCTTGTATCAACGGTTCCTTGTCTCTTCCTTTGGTTTTCTATATCCAGGGTTGTTTCCATGTATTCTTTCTTGATTGCTTCTATTTCCATTTTTAATTCCTTCAACTGTTTGATTGAGTTTTCCTGGAATTCTTTCAGGGATTTTTGTGATTCCTCTCTGTAGGCTTCTACTTGTTTATTTATGTTTTCCTGAGTTTCTCTAAGGGAGTTCTTCATGTCTTTCTTGAAGTCCTCCAGCATCATGATCAAATATGATTTTGAATCTAGATCTTGCTTTTCTGGTGTGTTTGGATATTCCGTGTTTGCTTTGGTGGGAGAATTGGGCTCCAATGATGCCATGTAGTCTTGGTTTCTGTTTCTTGGGTTCCTGCGCTTGACTCTCACCATCAGATTATCTCTGGTGTTACTTTGTTCTGTTATTTCTGACAGTGGCTAGACTGTCCTATAAGCCTGTGTGTCAGGAGTGCTGTAGACCTGTTTTCCTGTTTTCTTCCAGCAGTTATGGGAACAGAGTGTTCTGCTTTCAGACGTGTAGTTTTTCCTATCTACAGGTCTTCAGCTGTTCCTGTGGGCCTGTGTCCTGTGTTTACCAGGAAGGTCGCTTGGAGCAGAAAAGTTGGTCTTACCTGTGGTCGCGAGGCTCAAGTTTGCTCGTGGGGTATTGCTTAGGAGCTCTCTGCGAGGGCAGCAACTAGGAAGGCCTGCACCACCCTTTTCGGGAGCCCCCATGCACCAGGGTCCCAGATGTCGTTTGGTGTTTTCCTCTGGAGTCAGAAATGTGGGTAGAGTGTAGTCTCTTTTGGCTTCCCAGGCGTGTCTGCCTCTGAAGGTTTAGCTCTCCCTCCCATGGGATATGGGTGCAGAGAACTGTTGATCCGGTCAGTTCCTTCAGGTTCCAGCGGTGTCTCAGACGCAGGGGACCTGCTGCTCCTGTGCCCTTATCCAAGGGAACCCAGAGGCTGTATACAGTTTCCTCTTGGGCCAGGGATGTGGGCAGTGTTGGTGGTCTCTTCTGCTCTGCAGTCTCAGGAGTGCCCACCTGTCTGGGCCGTGAGCTCTCTCTCCCACGGGGTTTGGGAGCAGTGAGCTGCAGGCAGGGATCCTCTACTTCCTGTTTACTCAAGCAATATTTATCCTTCTCAAGTCTCTGATGGGGTTGAAAACTAGATAGTTATAGTCTCACATTAAGCTTGATTTGTTTAGGACTTAAAAAAGGGTTTAAGGTCTAAAAAAGATATTTTTATATTGGTAAAGCAATTTATAATATAAATTGATTAGGTACAGAAATTTGAACTCACCAAGATAAGATATAGATGGAGTTCTTTCCCCAAGGTTGCCAAATACAAATGGATTAGACATTGTAAATGTAATCTTACGATATAGTTCTTAGAATTTCCTTATTGCATATGGTTTATTTATTTTAGAAAAAGAATCTTTTACTGGAAAAAAGGCAGAGACATTGGGATAAAAAGATAATAATAATCTTTTTGTGCATTGTGTAAAGGTTGCCTTTGTTCTATGCCAGAAGAAAGCTGAGTACTCTCCAGACTTTGATATTGTATTTTATGAAGTGTTAGCAGTTTCAGTGGTTTGTAAATATCTTCTCCATCATCTCCTTATTGGTTTAATAAATTACTGATGACTATAGCTAAGGCAGGAGAGGAAAAGAGGGACAGCCAGGTAGAGATAGGAACCATGGGAAGAACTGAGGTGTGAGAGATTAGCAAGGCAGACACAGAGGAATTTGTATGGATTGTATTAGAGTCAACAGGTCATGTGGCAAATGTAGAATAGAATAACCCGGTTAATTTAAGCAGTATGAGCCAAGTTGGAAATAGCCTAATCTAAGGACTGAGGTATAATAAATAATAATAGTCTCTGTGTCATTCTTGGTAGCTGGCAGGTCTAGACAGTGAGATGATAGTCATCTTCACCAGCTCCTCCTCACTTCCTGCTGCCTTCCATCCCATAGGTTCAGTCACTGACTCTGCAAAACTGGGGCAGCTCTGACCCTGGTCCCCTCTGCCTATTCAGACAGTCTCACCATGCACATGCTGGAGCAGAAGCCAGAGCCCACAGGCTACAGCATCCAGCCAAACAGGAAATCTAGCCAAAGGCATGGTTGAATCTCAGACCTTAACCTGTGCTGCTGCAAAATGAGAGTCTCACAGCAGGAAACAGAAGAGATTGTCCTGGCCCAGGTAGGAATTTGTATATTTAGTAGTATAGGTATGGAAATTTAGTTAGAGGGACAAAGTTCTTATTGCAGAAGAACTGATAAGACAGAAGCCATAGGAAGGCAATAGCTAGCAGTCAGAGCAAAGGCACATCTACAGTTTCTTTTCCTTCCCTGGTCTCTTGGACAGACACAGCATGGCATCTGAAGTCCTTCTGGAATGCCAGGTTCCCTGTCCTCTAACCCAGAACCACTTCTTCCTCTCTTTCCCCACAGAAAGGTTCTAGCCTCCCAGGGATATCAACTAAACATGGCTGAACAAGTTACAATAAGACTAGGGGCAAACCCTGATTATCAAAGCAACCCTAAAGGAGGGAAAGGGTCTCAAGAATAGGCAAGAGAACTAGATACACTCTACTCCCACTGCTAGGAGTCCCACAAGAACACTAAGCTACACAACTATAATATGTATGCAGAGGACCTAGCACAGTCCTTTGCAGGCTCCATGATTGCTGCTTCAGTCTCCATGAATCCTTATGAGCCCCACTTTGATAATTCTGAGGACTGTGTTATTGGGGTATCCTTGACCCCTCCTACAATTTGGCTTCCCCCTCTTCATGGAGCTCCCCAGCTCTGCCTAATGTTTTGCTGTGAATGTCTGCAACTGCTCCCACCAGGTGCTGATTGAAGGCTTGGTGATGACAACTGGAGTAGACATAGATCTGTGAGATGAGCAGACTATCATTTGGAATCATTTCATTAACGTTTGTGTTTGGTTCTACCCTAGGTCTCTGGGCAATCCAGACTCTGGTTACTGACCATCCAGGCAGTATCAGGCATGTGCTCCCTCTCATGACATGGGCCTCAAGTTGGGTCTGTCATTAGTTGACCATTCCCACATGTTCGGCACCACCATTACCCCAGAACATGTTGCAGATAGCATAAATTATAGGTCAATATGGCAGTTCCTCAGAAAGTTTGGTATTGATTTACCTCAAAACCCATCTATACCACTCTTGGGCATTTACATAAAGGATGCTCCATCCTACCAGAAGGACACTTGCTCAACTATGTTCAGAGCAGCCTTATTCATAATAGCCAAAAATTGGAAACAACATAGATGACCCTCAACTGAAGAACGGATAAAGAAAATGTGGTACATTTACATAATGGGGGATGATTCAGCTGTTAGGAAAACATGGCACCATGAAATTTGCAGTGAAATGTATGGAACTAGAAAAAAAAATCATCCCAAGTGAGGTAACCCAAACCCAGAAAGACAAACATAGTATGTACTCAATTGTGAGTGGATATTAGCTGTTACATAAAGAATAATCACACTACAGTCCACAGACTCAGAGAAACTAAGTAGCAAAAAGGTCTTAAGGAAGGACACATGGAACTCCCAGGGAAGGAGAAATAAAACAGGTTTTATGGACAGAGTGGGAGTGTGGGGGAAGGGAAACAGGAGGAGTCAGGAGCAGGGGAGGGATGGGAGGAGTGTGTACTGGGAGAGATGACTGGGATTTGGAAACAGTGGAAGCTCCCTGGAATCTACAAGGGTAACTCTGGTGAAGACTCACAGTAACAGGATATGGAGCATGAAGCAGCCATTTTCTGTAGCCAGGTAAGGCTTCCTGTGGTGGGAACAGGTAGGACATAAACCTTTAATGACAATGAGAATGTGCTTTAGGGAACACAAAGACAGGTTGAGTACCATTTGTCACCTTTATATGATGGAATAAAGTGCAAGAGATAGTTTTTTAATAGAGGGTCCAGAGATGGTTTAGGGACGATAATGAAGTTGGGATATAAATTAATAATATGGAAGCTGAGGGAGAGTGATTGTGTCACAAGAAGCCAAAGAGTCTCAGGGGCATCTGTGAAAGGCAGAGATAGCTGTCCATACATCGACACACCTCGCAGTCAAATATATTCACTGTTGCCCTGATCAGGGAAACATGAACATTCATGCCTTGAGGTTTGAGGAGGAACTTCAGCAGACTCCAAAATACACAATCACACAGAAACACCCAGACTCATACACAAAGACACACACACACACACACACACACACACACACACACACACACACACACACTGTCTCAGGCTAGAGGAACTAATGGGAAAATTCAGGTCCAGATGTCCCTAACAAATGTGTCATCCACAACTTATCAAATAAATACAAAAATGGGTGGATTGTCTTAAATGTCAGTCATAGGTAACGCCCAAGTTGTGTCATATGTTGAAATCAATTCTTAAGTGTGATGGTATTAATAATCAGGGACAGTTATAATAAGGTTATCAAGTCATGGCAATACTGTTTATACTTTCTATCCTGTGAAGATACAAGTTACATCTTTGAGCTAGAAAGCTAGTCTTCACAACACAGCAAATCTACTAGCATCTTGAATCTATATTTATAAATCTCCAAAGCTATGAACAAAGTTTTATTGTTTATAAGTTGAAAACTTATGATATGTATAGTCATACAAGTATGTTCATATATAATTATTGATATGTAATTCCTCTGTATCAGATGGGTTATTCTTATAGTCCTGAGCTCACACAATCCTCCTGCCTACCTTCCAAGTAGCTGGGCCATATACACCTGACTCAACACAAAGCTAGCAGCTTAGGATGATTTTGCTATAACAGCTGTATCATTCAGAGTCTTTTAAAGAAGTAGAAGTGATATACTGCATACATTATGCATAGGGATTTACTAGAATGTTACTGGAATGTTGCCGTTAACATGGAAGTCTGTGTCTGGGACAAACTGTCTGTCAAGGAAGCTCCTTTCCCTCAGCTAACCTCCTCAGAATGCTCTTCAAGATCCAACCCAAGGTGTGTCTCTTAGTTGATTCCAGATACTATGAAGTTGGCAACCAAGATTTAAGATCACTGCACTTCAATGTATTAGACTTTCAGCTAATCAAGGTTTTAGTGGCCACTCATGAGATATGTGAAAACACAGGACTTTCTCAAAGATGAGGACTAAAAAATTTGATACATACACAAAATGTGGCCAACACTTCTCAAAGCACTTGCTTACTTTTAATATTTGAGACTTGAGATAACTGGGGAAAGATGAGGTCAGGAAGAGATGAAGAAACCCACGGTCAGGGGAGGGTGTGGAGAAAGGTGGCATCAGTCGGGGCTCATACATATACATTGTCTTGTGGGAATTTACTGAGGATACACACACACACACACACACACACACACACACACACACACACATATTCTCTTGGAGCATTTACTGAGGGAATTAATATGACAGGGAGAATATAGACTTTGTAACTATGGGCCTAGAGAAGATTCCTTATAAACGTTAGGTGAACAGGCTGTTGAAGAGTAGATACACAGAGACATATATAATATAGCAACCCTTGGCGCTCTCTCTCTCTCTCTCTCTCTCTCTCTCTCTCTCTCTCTCTCTCTCTCTCTCTGTGTGTGTGTGTGTGTGTGTGTGTGTGTGTGTGTGTGTGTGTGAACATCTCAGAAAACCCTCACTTGCACTCAGGATAGCACCATCCTTACACGCTGCAGGACTATATGCTTGTCCTCAGCCCATTTGGTCCCCTGGATCATCTGAGGACAGGGTCTGCATCCAGAACTTCAGCCTGTGGACTTTCAGATGATAGGCCCATGATAGGCAACATGTCCAACTGCAAAATGTCACTTATCCTGGTGGAACACAGGCTATAAGAGCTGGCCATTGATGTTAAGGTTACTGCAAATACCTTCTTCTAGCAGGATGAGAAAAATGTCATTTAGAGTCCTGATGACTCCAAGGCTTATCTCCCAGTTAGGGCTCCTATGGGCAGTGAAGGAGGTCATGGAATGGGAGCACAGAGCTATGAATTGGATGATTAGACAAAGAGTGATCAGCACCCATTGCATGTAGAGCCATGTGATAGAGACAGCTTCTCTTTTACCTCAGAGGTAAGCTTCCCTCTATAAAAACCATAATATCTATACCCACTACATTTTTGTTTAATGACCAGAAGCCAGCATCTAGAAGTTATCCCTGTCTAAGTGGATCTTGGTACAGAAGAAGGAGGTTACCATGTGATCAAGAACAAATGGCTGGTAGTGAAGTCAGCAAAGATAAAACAGAGCTTTGACTGCTTCTCTACCACGAGAAGACTGAGGGAGAGCCATCTGCTCACCCATGTTATGAAACATCGGTACAGCACACCCTCCTCCTGCTCAGCAGCTCCTCCTCAGTGAAGTCAACTGCACACAGGAGGAGGATGAGGGTCCTGACCACAGCATGCAGCTCCCAGTTCCTGTTCCACACTTACCATCCACCTGGTTTGACCACCACACTTACCCTGCTTCACCTGATCTGAGGACACTTCTATGGTCCCTTCTTTCCTCCTCTACCTGCCAGGTTCCAAGCCTGCCCTTTGCCCATCTTTCCCTTACTAATCCTTGACTCATTACCATCTCAGAATGACTTCCTTCCCTTTGGCACATAGGACTTCCTGACAAACGTCAGGTCAATTCAGATTAAGCTATCTGAGAGTCTTCCCAGATAAAGGCCTAAGCTATAATAAAAATTAATAATTCCCTGTATCTTTATGTATAGAAGATTCCTTATAAACGTTAGGTGAACAGGCTGATGAGTTCTGAAAATCCTGTTATCTGAAAAAAAGTAATCAGCTTTTTTTGTACATGTATCAAACAGAATACAACATGGTTCCCATGATATAACGGCAGGTGCAAGCTAGACATGGGATGTAAGACTAACATCTAATGTTAAATATTCAACCAGATACCTCATGCTTCACTGAGCTCTATGGCACCCAGAGAGACCCACAGGCTACTGTATGCCTCACTGCCTGAGGAAGTGCCTTGGTTTCTCAGGAACTGAAAGGCACACAAAATGTACAAGAGCTTCAGGTTCAAAACAGAAGAAGCATGACTTGTGCATGCCTCTCAAGGCAGCTAGACCAGACCAACTTTATAATTCCCTGAAATTATAGAACTGAAGACCACCAGCTCAGGGATGACACCACCCGCAATGGGCTGGGCTTTCCCCCCATCAATCACTAATTTTAAAAATGTCCTGCAGCAACTAGGTTTTATAAAGGCATTTTCTTTTTCAATTGAGATTCCCTTCTTTCAGATTTCTATGGCTAGTGTCAATTTGAAAACAAACTAATCAGAATACTCAGGACATTTCATTTTATTATTAACGTATCTGGTTAGTTTGAACCAAGCTCTTAGCTATATATCTCAGGCTGCCTTGCAACTATATTCTGCTGTTTCTCTGCCTCATGCAGAGTGCTGGGTTGCAGGCACGGGCCAACACACACAACTTATATCCACCCTCTTAATTAATCCAGGCACTATGTGTAAGTGGTACCTAGCACTAGTGTTAGGAGGATGAGCTAGGCTTGGGAGGGATGAAGAAGGACGGGGGCACAACTCTGTGCCTTCTACTGTTATCGTTGATTCTGAATCCAGGCATCTCAGCAGAGAATGTTCAGTAAGTAAGGTAGAGCTTCCTACCTAGAAAGGCTTGGTGAGATCCCAGAGCCTGGGAAACAGCACGCAAGGATCACAGGTAAGGTAAGTATGGCCTCTGTAGGTTGTATTAGATTGGCAATCCTGGTGGGACGTCAGCAATGTCCACTCTGGACACCTGGAGTGATTGACACTAAGGGAATTATATGTGTATGTGTGTATATATATATACACATATGTATACATTCTGGATACTGAATCCTCCTGAGCAAACTTTTGATAAAAGCCCAGAGAACATAACCTTTACTCTAGAAACCAACTTGTTCCCTTGCCCAGAGTGAGGTGTATGGGGAAGATAACCTGTGGATTCTTATTTTAGCAGTGGGATATGGGTCTAGGAACTGTGTGCCTTAAGGCCAGGCAATTTGCCCAAGATCTTCCTGGAGGGGAAAAGGTTGTTCCTAAAGACAAGTAGGTGACACTGAGAGCTCAATGGCACTATGATGACACAATCAGTTTCATTATTATCTGAGGGCCAGTAGCAGTTACAGTCACAGGTACAGCCACAACGCAGCACGGAGGAGGGAAATGTCACATTTGTCCTGATTTGAACTTTGTGCCTGGCACCTTTGACCTGCAGGTCCAGCTCATGAATGTCCTCCACTGAGCAGTTTCCTTAGTGATGAGTGTCTTCAGACATCGTTGACCCTCAGTGGGCTCAGGGGCTACCCCATAAGTTTTGGCATGGGCATTGGATGGTGCACTTTCTCACACTGTCTTCTCTCGTCTCTACTAATTTACATCTCCACTGTCCCTTGTCACCAGCCTTTTCAGCCTCTGACTCTCTGACCCCAGTCTCCATTTCCCCCATTTTCAGTGTTAGCATGCACACGCAGGAGGCAAAGCAGGGGCCCATAGGGCACAGCATTCAGGAAACTGTTCCAGTGGCACAACTGCGTCCTGAATCTGTGTTAAAATGGCTGCACTGTTTCCCAACAGGAAGACCTTGTCTGTGAGGGAATTTGTACCCACAGAGGTATACGAAGACAGCTTGGTGGGGCAGGGCAGGAGAACTTCACTGACTAGACAGATGAGAGCCAGCATTTAGCAGGTGGGAGAAGTCATATCTGTTGAGTTTATTACACTCTATAGTCCCCAGGAAAGGCACAGAATGGCATCTGAAGCCATTGTAGATACCAGCAACCCTTGCTCACAATCTAGAGTTTATGATCTTCACATTCATAGGCAAATGTGGTTTTGTGTTAGTGATCTGGGAGCAGAAAACCACAATTGCAGATTCTGCTTTCTCTAAGTCATGTGTGTTGAGGAACCCACAGATGGGTAAGGGCCAGACACTGACTTTTTAGTTTAGACATTAGAGCTCGGGGCTGCTCTACATTTCTAAAATTCCTTCTTGATTTCTTCAGTGATGCATACATGATGTCTAATCCTCACAAGATTGTATTTGTTCGCCCACACCGGCGGATCCCGGACCGCAGCAGCTCTCTGCTCCCAAACCCCGTGGGAGAGAGACCCCACCGCCTGATCAGGTGGGCACTCCTGAGGCTGCAGAGCGGAGGAGACCACCAACACTGCCCACCCCTGCCCACATCCCTGGCCCAAGAGGCAACTGTATAAGGCCTCTGGGTTCCCGTAGGGGAGGGCCCGGGAGCGGCAGGACCCCTGCGCCTGAGACACTGCCGGAACCTGAAGGAAACAGACCGGATAAACAGTTCTCTGCACCCAAATCCCGTGGGAGGGAGAGCTGAACCTTCAGAGAGGCGGACACGCCTGGGAAACCAGAAGAGACTGCACTCTGTGCACATCCAGGCGCCAGAGGAAAACACCAAACGCCATCTGGAACCCTGGTGCACGGAGGCTCCTGGAAAGAGCGGCCCAGATCTTCCCGGTTGCTGCCAAGGCGGAGAGGACTTAGGCAGTACCCCACGAGCAAACTTGAGCCTTGGAACTGCAGGTAGGACCAACTTTTCCCTTGCAAGAAACCTGCCTGGTGAACTCAGGACACACAGAGGCAAAATTCCTCTAAGGCCGGGCACTTCCTGTGTTTACCGGAAGTCCCACACCGCGGATCCCGGACCGCAGCAGCTCTCTGCTCCCAAACCCCGTGGGAGAGAGACCCCACCGCCTGATCAGGTGGGCACTCCTGAGGCTGCAGAGCGGAAGAGACCACCAACACTGCCCACCCCTGCCCACATCCCTGGCCCAAGAGGCAACTGTATAAGGCCTCTGGGTTCCCGTAGGGGAGGGCCCGGGAGTGGCAGGACCCCTGCGCCTGAGACACTGCCGGAACCTGAAGGAAACAGACCGGATAAACAGTTCTCTGCACCCAAATCCCGTGGGAGGGAGAGCTGAACCTTCAGAGAGGCGGACACGCCTGGGAAACCAGAAGAGACTGCACTCTGTGCACATCCAGGCGCCAGAGGAAAACACCAAACGTCATCTGAAACCCTGGTGCACGGAGGCTCCCGGAAGGAGCGGCACAGATTTTCCCGGTTGCTGCCAAGGCAGAGAGGACTTAGGCAGTACCCCACGAGCAAACTTGAGCCTTGGAACCACAGGTAGGACCAATTTTTCCCCTGCAAGAAACCTGCCTGGTGAACTCAAGACACAGGCCCACAGGAACAGCTGAAGACCTGTAGAGAGGAAAAACTACACGCCCGAAAGCAGAACACTCTGTCCCCATAACTGGCTGAAAGAAAACAGGAAAACAGGTCTACAGCACTCCTGACACACAGGCTTATAGGACAGTCTAGCCACTGTCAGAAATAGCAGAACAAAGTAACACTAGAGATAATCTGATGGCGAGAGGCAAGCACAGGAACCCAAGCAACAGAAACCAAGACTACATGGCATCATCGGAGCCCAATTCTCCCACCAAAGCAAACACGGAATATCCAAACACACCAGAAAAGCAAGACCTAGTTTCAAAATCATATTTGATCATGATGCTGGAGGACTTCAAGAAAGACATAAAGAACTCCCTTAGAGAACAAGTAGAAGCCTACAGAGAGGAATCGCAAAAATCCCTGAAAGAATTCCAGGAAAACACAATCAAACAGTTGAAGGAATTAAAAATGGAAATAGAAGCAATCAAGAAAGAACACATGGAAACAACCCTGGACATAGAAAATCAAAAGAAAAGACAAGGAGCTGTAGATACAAGCTTCACCAACAAAATTCAAGAGATGGAAGAGAGAATCTCGGGAGCAGAAGATTCCATAGAAATCATTGACTCAACTGTCAAAGATAATGTAAAGCGGAAAAAGCTACTGGTCCAAAACATACAGGAAATCCAGGACTCAATGAGAAGTTCAAACCTAAGGATAATAGGTATAGAAGAGAGTGAAGACTCCCAGCTCAAAGGACCAGTAAATATCTTCAACAAAATCATAGAAGAAAACTTCCCTAACCTAAAAAAAGAGATACCCATAGGCATACAAGAAGCCTACAGAACTCCAAATAGATTGGACCAGAAAAGAAAGACCTCCCGTCACATAATTGTCAAAACACCAAACGCACAAAATAAAGAAAGAATATTAAAAGCAGTAAGGGAAAAAGGTCAAGTAACATATAAAGGCAGACCTATCAGAATCACACCAGACTTTTCGCCAGAAACTATGAAGGCCAGAAGATCCTGGACAGATGTCATACAGACCCTAAGAGAACACAAATGCCAGCCCAGGTTACTGTATCCTGCAAAACTCTCAATTAACATAGATGGAGAAACCAAGATATTCCATGACAAAACCAAATTTACACAATATCTTTCTACAAATCCAGCACTACAAAGGATAATAAAGGGTAAAGCCCAACATAAGGAGGCAAGCTATACCCTAGAAGCAAGAAACTAATCATCTTGGCAACAAAACAAAGAGAATGAAAGCACACAATCATAACCTCACTTCCAAATATGAATATAACGGGAAGCAATAATCACTATTCCTTAATATCTCTCAATATCAATGGCCTCAACTCCCCAATAAAAAGACATAGATTAACAAACTGGATACGCAACGAGGACCCTGCATTCTGCTGCCTACAGGAAACACACCTCAGAGACAAAGACAGACATTACCTCAGAGTGAAAGGCTGGAAAACAATTTTCCAAGCAAATGGTCAGAAGAAGCAAGCTGGAGTAGCCATTCTAATATCAAATAAAATCAATTTTCAACTAAAAGTCATCAAAAAAGATAAGGAAGGACACTTCATATTCATCAAAGGAAAAATCAACCAAGATGAAGTCTCAATCCTAAATATCTATGCCCCAAATACAAGGGCACCTACATATGTAAAAGAAACCTTACTAAAGCTCAAAACACACATTGCACCTCACACAATAATAGTGGGAGATTTCAACACCCCACTCTCATCAATGGACAGATCATGGAAACAGAAATTAAACAGAGATGTAGACAGACTAAGAGAAGTCATGATCCAAATGGACTTAACGGATATTTATTTATTTATTTTTTTTTATTTTTATTAACTTGAGTATTTCTTATATACATTTCGAGTGTTATTCCCTTTCCCGGTTTCCGGGCAAACATCCCCCTTCCCCCTCCCCTTCCTTATGGGTGTTCCCCTCCCAACCCTCCCCCCATTGCCGCCCTCCCCCCATAGACTAGTTCACTGTGGGTTCAGTCTTAGCAGGACCCAGGGCTTCCCCTTCCACTGGTGCTCTTACTAGGATATTCATTGCTACCTATGGGGTCAGAGTCCAGGGTCAGTCCATGTATAGTCTTTAGGTACTGGCTTAGTCCCTGGAAGCTCTGGTTGCTTGGCATTGTTGTACTTTTGGGGTCTCGAGCCCCTTCAAGCTCTTCCAGTTCTTTCTCTGATTCCTTCAATAGGGGACCTATTCTCAGTTCAGTGGTTTGCTGCTGGCATTCGCCTCTATATTTGCTGTATTCTGGCTGTGTCTCTCAGGAGCGATCTACATCCGGCTCCTGTCGGTCTGCACTTCTTTGCTTCATCCATCTTGTCTAATTGGGTGGCTGTATATGTATGGGCCACATGTGGGGCAGGCTCTGAATGGGTGTTCCTTCAGTCTCTGTTTTAATCTTTGCCTCTCCCTTCCCTGCCAAGGGTATTCTTTTTCCTCATTTAAAGAAGGAGTGAAGCATTCACATTTTGATCATCCGTCTTGAGTTTCGTTTGTTCTAGGGATCTAGGGTAATTCAAGCATTTGGGCTAATAGCCACTTATCAATGAGTGCATACCATGTATGTCTTTCTGTGATTGGGTTAGCTCACTCAGGATGATATTTTCCAGTTCCAACCATTTGCCTACGAATTTCATAAACTCGTTGTTTTTGATAGCTGAGTAATATTCCATTGTGTAGATGTACCACATTTTCTGTATCCATTCCTCTGTTGAAGGGCATCTGGGTTCTTTCCAGCTTCTGGCTATTATAAATAAGGCTGCGATGAACATAGTGGAGCACGTGTCTCTTTTATATGTTGAGGCATCTTTTGGGTATATGCCCAAGAGAGGTATAGCTGGATCATCAGGCAGTTCAATGTCCAATTTTCTGAGGAACCTCCAGACTGATTTCCAGAATGGTTTTACCAGTCTGCAATCCCACCAACAATGGAGGAGTGTTCCTCTTTCTCCACATCCTCGCCAGCATCTGCTGTCATCTGAGTTTTTGATCTTAGCCAATCGCACTGGTGTGAGGTGAAGTCTCAGGGTTGTTTTGATTTGCATTTCCCTTATGACTAAAGATGTTGAACATTTCTTTAGGTGTTTCTCAGCCATTCGGCATTCCTCAGCTGTGAATTCTTTGTTTAGCTCTGAACCCCATTTTTAATAGGGTTATTTGTTTCCCTGCGGTCTAACTTCTTGAGTTCTTTGTATATTTTGGAAATAAGGCCTCTATCTGTTGTAGGATTGGTAAAGATCTTTTCCCAATCTGTTGGTTGCCGTTTTGTCCTAACCACAGTGTCCTTTGCCTTACAGAAGCTTTGCAGTTTTATGAGATCCCATTTGTCGATTCTTGATCTTAGAGCATAAGCCATTGGTGTTTTGTTCAGGAAATTTTTTCCAGTGCCCATGTGTTCCAGATGCTTCCCTAGTTTTTCTTCTATTAGTTTGAGTGTGTCTGGTTTGATGTGGAGGTCCTTGATCCACTTGGACTTAAGCTTTGTACAGGGTGATAAGGATGGATCGATCTGCATTCTTCTACATGTTGCCCTCCAGTTGAACCAGCACCATTTGCTGAAAATACTATCTTTTTTCCATTGGATGGTTTTGGCTCCTTTGTCAAAAATCAAGTGACCATAGGTGTGTGGGTTCATTTCTGGGTCTTCAATTCTATTCCATTGGTCTATCTGTCTGTCTCTGTACCAATACCATGCAGTTTTTATCACTATTGCTCTGTAATACTGCTTGAGTTCAGGGATAGTGATTCCCCCTGAAGTCCTTTTATTGTTGAGGATAGCTTTAGCTATCCTGGGTTTTTTGTTATTCCAGATGAATTTGCAAATTGTTCTGTCTAACTCTTTGAAGAATTGGATTGGTATTTTGATGGGGATTGCATTGAATCTGTAGATTGCTTTTGGTAAAATGGCCATTTTTACCATATTAATCCTGCCAATCCATGAGCATGGGAGATCTTTCCATCTTCTGAGGTCTTCTTCAATTTCTTTCCTCAGTGTCTTGAAGTTCTTATTGTACAGGTCTTTTACTTGCTTGGTTAAAGTCACACCGAGGTACTTTATATTATTTGGGTCTATTATGAAGGGTGTCGTTTCCCTAATTTCTTTCTCGGCTTGTTTCTCTTTTGTATAGAGGAAGGCAACTGATTTATTTGAGTTAATTTTATACCCAGCCACTTTGCTGAAGTTGTTTATCAGCTTTAGTAGTTCTCTGGTGGAACTTTTGGGATCACTTAAATATACTATCATGTCGTCTGCAAATAGTGATATTTTGACCTCTTCTTTTCCGATCTGTATCCCTTTGATCTCCTTTTGTTGTCTGATTGCTCTGGCTAGAACTTCAAGAACTATATTGAATAAGTAGGGAGAGAGTGGGCAGCCTTGTCTAGTCCCTGATTTTAGTGGGATTGCTTCAAGTTTCTCTCCATTTAGTTTAATGTTAGCAACTGGTTTGCTGTATATGGCTTTTACTATGTTTAGGTATGGGCCTTGAATTCCTATTCTTTCCAGGACTTTTATCATGAAGGGGTGTTGAATTTTGTCAAATGCTTTCTCAGCATCTAATGAAATGATCATGTGGTTCTGTTCTTTCAGTTTGTTGATATAATGGATCACGTTGATGGTTTTCCGTATATTAAACCATCCCTGCATGCCTGGGATGAAGCCTACTTGATCATGGTGGATGATTGTTTTGATGTGCTCTTGAATTCGGTTTGCCAGAATTTTATTGAGTATTTTTGCGTCGATATTCATAAGGGAAATTGGTCTGAAGTTCTCTTTCTTTGTTGTGTCTTTGTGTGGTTTAGGTATAAGAGTAATTGTGGCTTCGTAGAAGGAATTCGGTAGGGCTCCATCTGTTTCAATTTTGTGGAATAGTTTGGATAATATTGGTATGAGGTCTTCTATGAAGGTTTGATAGAATTCTGCACTAAACCCGTCTGGACCTGGGCTCTTTTTGGTTGGGAGACCTTTAATGACTGCTTCTATTTCCTTAGGAGTTATGGGGTTGTTTAACTGGTTTATCTGTTCCTGATTTAACTTCGATACCTGGTATCTGTCTAGGAAATTGTCCATTTCCTGAAGATTTTCAAATATTGTTGAATATAGGTTTTTATAGTAAGATCTGATGATTTTTTGAATTTCCTCCGAATCTGTAGTTATGTCTCCCTTTTCATTTCTGATTTTGTTAATTTGGACACACTCTCTGTGTCCTCTCGTTAGTCTGGCTAAGGGTTTATCTATCTTGTTGATTTTCTCAAAGAACCAACTTTTGGTTCTGTTGATTCTTTCTATGGTCCTTTTTGTTTCTACTTGGTTGATTTCAGCTCTGAGTTTGATTATTTCCTGCCTTCTACTCCTCCTGGGTGTATTTGCTTCTTTTTGTTCTAGAGCTTTTAGGTGTGCTGTCAAGCTGCTGACATATGCTCTTTCCTGTTTCTTTCTGCAGGCACTCAGCGCTATGAGTTTTCCTCTTAGCACAGCTTTCATTGTGTCCCATAAGTTTGAGTATGTTGTATCTTCATTTTCATTAAATTCTAAAAAGTTTTTAATTTCTTTCTTTATTTCTTCCTTGACCAGGTTATCATTGAGTAGAGCATTGTTCAATTTCCACGTACATGTGGGCATTCTTCCCTTATTGTTATTGAAGACCAGTTTTAGGCCGTGGTGGTCCGATAGCACGCATGGGATTATTTCTATCTTTCTGTACCTGTTGAGGCCCGTTTTTTGACCAATTATATGGTCAATTTTGGAGAAAGTACCATGAGGAGCTGAGAAGAAGGTATATCCTTTTGCTTTAGGATAGAATGTTCTATAAATATCCGTTAAGTCCATTTGGCTCATGACTTCTCTTAGTCTGTCTACATCACTGTTTAATTTCTGTTTCCATGATCTGTCCATTGATGAGAGTGGGGTGTTGAAATCTCCCACTATTATTGTGTGAGGTGCAATGTGTGTTTTGAGCTTTAGTAAGGTTTCTTTTACATATGTAGGTGCCCTTGTATTTGGGGCATAGATATTTAGGATTGAGAGTTCATCTTGGTTGATTTTTCCTTTGATGAATATGAAGTGTCCTTCCTTATCTTTTTTGATGACTTTTAGTTGGAAATTGATTTTATTTGATATTAGAATGGCTACTCCAGCTTGCTTCTTCTGACCATTTGCTTGGAAAGTTGTTTTCCAGCCTTTCACTCTGAGGTAGTGTCTGTCTTTGTCTCTGAGGTGTGTTTCCTGTAGGCAGCAGAATGCAGGGTCCTCGTTGCGTATCCAGTTTGTTAATCTATGTCTTTTTATTGGGGAGTTGAGGCCATTGATATTGAGAGATATTAAGGAATAGTGATTATTGCTTCCCGTTATATTCATATTTGATGTGAGGTTATGTTTGTGTGCTTTCATTCTCTTTGTTTTGTTGCCAAGACGATTAGTTTCTTGCTTCTTCTAGGGTATAGCTTGCCTCCTTATGTTGGGCTTTACCATTTATTATCCTTTGTAGTGCTGGATTTGTAGAAAGATATTGTGTAAATTTGGTTTTGTCATGGAATATCTTGGTTTCTCCATCAATGTTAATTGAGAGTTTTGCTGGATACAGTAATCTGGGCTGGCATTTGTGTTCTCTTAGGGTCTGTATAACATCAGTCCAGGATCTTCTGGCCTTCATAGTTTCTGGCGAGAAGTCTGGTGTGATTCTGATAGGTCTCCCTTTATATGTTACTTGACCTTTTTCCCTTACTGCTTTTAATATTCTTTCTTTATTTTGTGTGTTTGGTGTTTTGACAATTATGTGACGGGTTGTTTAACGGATATTTATAGAACATTCTATCCTAAAGCAAAAGGATATACCTTCTTCTCAGCTCCTCATGGTACTTTCTCCAAAATTGACCATATAATTGGTCAAAAAACGGGCCTCAACAGGTACAGAAAGATAGAAATAATCCCATGCGTGCTATCGGACCACCACGGCCTAAAACTGGTCTTCAATAACAATAAGGGAAGAATGCCCACATATACGTGGAAATTGAACAATGTTCTACTCAATGATAACCTGGTCAAGGAAGAAATAAAGAAAGAAATTAAAAACTTTTTAGAATTTAATGAAAATGAAGGTACAACATACCCAAACTTATGGGACACAATGAAAGCTGTGCTAAGAGGAAAACTCATAGCGCTGAGTGCCTGCAGAAAGAAACAGGAAAGAGCATATGTCAGCAGCTTGACAGCACACCTAAAAGCTCTAGAACAAAAAGAAGCAAATACACCCAGGAGGAGTAGAAGGCAGGAAATAATCAAACTCAGAGCTGAAATCAACCAAGTAGAAACAAAAAGGACCATAGAAAGAATCAACAGAACCAAAAGTTGGTTCTTTGAGAAAATCAACAAGATAGATAAACCCTTAGCCAGACTAACGAGAGGACACAGAGAGTGTGTCCAAATTAACAAAATCAGAAATGAAAAGGGAGACATAACTACAGATTCGGAGGAAATTCAAAAAATCATCAGATCTTACTATAAAAACCTATATTCAACAAAATTTGAAAATCTTCAGGAAATGGACAATTTCCTAGACAGATACCAGGTATCGAAGTTAAATCAGGAACAGATAAACCAGTTAAACAACCCCATAACTCCTAAGGAAATAGAAGCAGTCATTAAAGGTCTCCCAACCAAAAAGAGCCCAGGTCCAGACGGGTTTAGTGCAGAATTCTATCAAACCTTCATAGAAGACCTCATACCAATATTATCCAAACTATTCCACAAAATTGAAACAGATGGATCACTACCGAATTCCTTCTACGAAGCCACAATTACTCTTATACCTAAACCACACAAAGACCCAACAAAGAAAGAGAACTTCAGACCAATTTCCCTTATGAATATCGACGCAAAAATACTCAATAAAATTCTGGCAAACCGAATTCAAGAGCACATCAAAACAATCATCCACCATGATCAAGTAGGCTTCATCCCAGGCATGCAGGGATGGTTTAATATAAGGAAAACCATCAACGTGATCCACCATATAAACAAACTGAAAGAACAGAACCACATGATCATTTCATTAGATGCTGAGAAAGCATTTGACAAAATTCAACACCCCTTCATGATAAAAGTCCTGGAAAGAATAGGAATTCAAGGCCCATACCTAAACATAGTAAAAGCCATATACAGCAAACCAGCTGCTAACATTAAACTAAATGGAGAGAAACTTGAAGCAATCCCACTAAAATCAGGGACTAGACAAGGCTGCCCACTCTCTCCCTACTTATTCAATATAGTTCTTGAAGTTCTAGCCAGAGCAATCAGACAACAAAAGGAGGTCAAGGGGATACAGATCGGAAAAGAAGAGGTCAAAATATCACTATTTGCAGACGACATGATAGTATATTTAAGTGATCCCAAAAGTTCCACCAGAGAACTACTAAAGCTGATAAACAACTTCAGCAAAGTGGCTGGGTATAAAATTAACTCAAATAAATCAGTTGCCTTCCTCTATACAAAAGAGAAACAAGCCGAGAAAGAAATTAGGGAAACGACACCCTTCATAATAGACCCAAATAATATAAAGTACCTCGGTGTGACTTTAACCAAGCAAGTAAAAGATCTGTACAATAAGAACTTCAAGACACTGAGGAAAGAAATTGAAGAAGACCTCAGAAGATGGAAAGATCTCCCATGCTCATGGATTGGCAGGATTAATATAGTAAAAATGGCCATTTTACCAAAAGCAATCTACAGATTCAATGCAATCCCCATCAAAATACCAATCCAATTCTTCAAAGAGTTAGACAGAACAATTTGCAAATTCATCTGGAATAACAAAAAACCCAGGATAGCTAAAGCTATCCTCAACAATAAGAGGACTTCAGGGGGAATCACTATCCCTGAACTCAAGCAGTATTACAGAGCAATAGTGATAAAAACTGCATGGTATTGGTACAGAGACAGACAGATAGACCAATGGAATAGAATTGAAGACCCAGAAATGAACCCACACACCTATGGTCACTTGATTTTTGACAAAGGAGCCAAAACCATCCAATGGAAAAAAGATAGCATTTTCAGCAAATGGTGCTGGTTCAACTGGAGGGCAACATGTAGAAGAATGCAGATCGATCCATGCTTATCACCCTGTACAAAGCTTAAGTCCAAGTGGATCAAGGACCTCCACATCAAACCAGATACACTCAAACTAATAGAAGAAAAACTAGGGAAGCATCTGGAACACACGGGCACTGGAAAAAATTTCCTGAACAAAACACCAATGGCTTATGCTCTAAGATCAAGAATCGACAAATGGGATCTCATAAAACTGCAAAGCTTCTGTAAGGCAAAGGACACTGTGGTTAGGACAAAACGGCAACCAACAGATTGGGAAAAGATCTTTACCAATCCTATAACAGATAGAGGCCTTATATCCAAAATATACAAAGAACTCAAGAAGTTAGACCGCAGGGAAACAAATAACCCTATTAAAAAATGGGGTTCAGAGCTAAACAAAGAATTCACAGCTGAGGAATGCCGAATGGCTGAGAAACACCTAAAGAAATGTTCAACATCTTTAGTCATAAGGGAAATGCAAATCAAAACAACCCTGAGATTTCACCTCACACCAGTGAGAATGGCTAAGATCAAAAACTCAGGTGACAGCAGATGCTGGCGAGGATGTGGAGAAAGAGGAACACTCCTCCATTGTTGGTGGGATTGCAGACTGGTAAAACCATTCTGGAAATCAGTCTGGAGGTTCCTCAGAAAATTGGACATTGAACTGCCTGAGGATCCAGCCATACCTCTCTTGGGCATATACCCAAAAGATGCCTCAACATATAAAAGAGACACGTGCTCCACTATGTTCATCGCAGCCTTATTTATAATAGCCAGAAACTGGAAAGAACCCAGATGCCCTTCAACAGAGGAATGGATACAGAAAATGTGGTACATCTACACAATGGAATATTACTCAGCTATCAAAAACAACGAGCTTATGAAATTCGTAGGCAAATGGTTGGAACTGGAAAATATCATCCTGAGTGAGCTAACCCACTCACAGAAAGACATACATGGTATGCACTCATTGATAAGTGGCTATTAGCCCAAATGCTTGATTTACCCTAGATCCCTAGAACAAATGAAACTCAAGATGGATGATCAAAATGTGAATGCTTCACTCCTTCTTTAAATGAGGAAAAAGAATACCCTTGGCAGGGAAGGGAGAGGCAAAGATTAAAACAGAGACTGAAGGAACACCCATTCAGAGCCTGCCCCACAGGTGGCCCATACATATACAGCCACCCAATTAGACAAGATGGATGAAGCAAAGAAGTGCAGACCGACAGGAGCCGGATGTAGATCGCTCCTGAGAGACACAGCCAGAATACAGCAAATACAGAGGCGAATGCCAGCAGCAAACCACTGAACTGAGAATAGGTCCCCCGTTGAAGGAATCAGAGAAAGAACTGGAAGAGCTTGAAGGTGCTCGAGACCCCAAAAGTACAACAATGTCAAGCAACCAGAGCTTCCAGGGACTAAGCCACTACCTAAACACTATACATGGACTGACCCTGGACTCTGTCCCCATAGGTAGCAATGAATATCCTAGTAAGAGCACCAGTGGAAGGGGAAGCCCTGGGTCCTGCTAAGACTGAACCCCCAGTGAACTAGACTATGCGGGGAGGGTGGCAATGGGGGGAGGTTTGGGAGGGGAACACCCATAAGGAAGGGGAGGGGGGAGGGTGATGTTTGTCCGGAAACCGGGAAAGGGAATAACACTTGAAATGTATATAAGAAATACTCAAGTTAATAAAAAAAAAAGAAAAATTAAAAAAAGAAACAAATAAAAAAAAAGATTGTATTTGTTCTATAGTTTCAAACAGCTTGAGCACAAATTCACACCTTTGTGTAATGACATAAAGTAAAAGAGGGGTTATTTATTAGAAAGACCAAAAATGCTTAGTAGTGGGAAAGAGATAAGAATGAAAGTCATGTATATGGACCTTCAAGACAACAGGGGTTATCACAGGGGCCAGGAGGTTGCAGGGAAACTGTGGAAGTCAGAGGATACCCCATACAGACAGGGAACAGCAATCTCTATTACATATGTGGAAACCTTCTGACCCCCATGTGCTACTAGGACTCAGCCCATAGTAAAACACTCTCATAAATATGCTGTGATCTTACAAATATGGGCCTTAGCATGTCCTCAGAACCCTTGGAAGTAAGGATAAACTTCAGAAGACACAAAGTACCAACCTAGTTCTTCCAGACACACACACACACAAACACATACACCAAGGCACACAAATGCATCTCATGCACACATGGAGATGCACACACACACACACACGCACACACAAACACATACACTAAGGCACACAAATGCATCTCATGCACACATGGAGATGCACACACACACACACACACACACACACACACACACACACAAAGCCACATACACATGCCCAAAATGTATGAAAGCATGCACGCATGCGCACTGACATATACATACAACATAACCATAAAGAACACCCAAAACTACATACATACACATATACACACACACACAACATGTACATGAATGAATGCATAAGCACCCCAGGCACACAAAGGCATACACACACACACACACACACACACACACACACACACACACATGCACACGCACATGCACACACAATGTCCAAGACTTGAGGAGATGATATAACCCGAACTTACTTCATATATAAAATTATGCCAGTAATTACTTTGGAGCAGATTAGATGAATGAGGTTTGGTGATGGGAAGGGTGGAAAAAATAAATCAATATCCAAGAATGGACAGATATCTTAAATTAAGCTGTAGGTGACATTAAATCTACAAACACAATAGGTAGAGACACTTTAAGATGTTTTCAACTCCAGTAATTGACATGGGAATCTCAATATGTTGTGTTTTGAAAGCACCTATGAATCATTTGTCTATATTGAAACTTGGGCTCCTATGGGATATTAGTAAGAGTGAGGCCTATTAGAGGCCTGGCTCATGAGAACTATTAATTATCCCATCTTTTTTAAAACAAAAGATATAATTTTTGAGTCAAGTAGCACACACAGCAAACTTGTTAGAGACCTTATGCATGGTCTCCAAAAATATGAACTTGATGAGAGAAGGCATGTGATTTTTGACATGGCCACCCATGTGATACGGGTTCTCTAGAAAACACATATCAGCATTCTCCAAAACTTCTGCTTTACTTAAATGTCATTCAGGCTCCATTCCATGTCCCTCACATTGTGATCCTGAGAGGGGAAGTGAAGTGCAATGTCCTAAGGTGGGGGGGACCTCAGGTAGCCTGACCTCATGAGAACAGACTCTTGGGAGACAGCTTCAGTGAGAACAGCTTGATTTAATGGGAGAAACAAAGGCTATTTAAACCTTTGGATAGTGGGTAGGGATCTTCGGGGCAAGAGTACATTATTGGCTGGGACCCTGGTCCTTCTTTTGCATCAGGAGGAATTTCCCCATGAAACCTGGCTACCTGTATGTGTAGCATCCTCTGCATGGCAAGGGTGGAGGCATAAGGAGGTGTTCATAAGGACATGCAGGACAGGGGCAGGGGGGAATCAGTACTATTCAGGCTGATCTCAGGGTCAGGATTCTGGGGTTTGAGTATGCCTCAACTCCACTCTTATTTGGGACCAGATCCCTAGATCCCATGGCTCCCTGACTCTATATCTCTCCACTTGCATTTCATAAAGATAATGTATCTTCATAGTTGTCAGCTTCTAGTTGGGGAATGGTTTGTTATTTAACAAGAACCCAGTTGTTAGTGATTTTGTCAATGTTGGTGAGTTGCTGTTTTAGAAATTATGAAATAGGAATCTAGGAGGAGGAAGGTCCCAATGGCCAGTATGAAGTGAAGGAGGGTGTACTGGCTGATTTTATGTGTCAACTTGACACAGATTGGAATTATCACAGAGAAAGGAGCCTCAGTTGAGGAAATGCCTCCATAAGATTCAGCATTGAGGCATTTTCTCAATTAGTGATCAAGGGAGTGGGGAGGGCCCCTTGTGGGTGGTTCCATCCCTGGGCTGGTAGTCTTAGGTTCTATAAGAAAGCAAGCTGAGGAAGCCAGAGGGAGCAAGTCAGTAAGTAACATCTCTTCACGGCCTCCGCATCTCCTGCTTCCTGCCCTATGTGAATTCCAGTCCTGACTCCCTTTGGTGATGAACAGCTATGTGAATGTGTAAGCTGAATAAACTCTTTCCTCCCCAACTTGCTCCTTGGTCATGATGTTTGTGCAAGAATAGAAACCCTGACTAAGACAGAGGGGAAGAAGACAAGCTACTTCTGGAGGTACTCAGATCATAACAGGCTCAGAAATGTAGTGGGAGATTCTTAAATGCCTGTATGTTTTGTTCAACTAGCCCAGAGTCTTTAACATAGAAACAGCATTTCTCCCCTAGGACAACACAAGTTCCTCTTTGCTCAGCTGTCACAGGTTGAGAGCTCTCCTGTCTTGTAAGGGAATCCCCACAATGGAGGTTATCTAAAGTTGAAAGGACTGGAGGCTGTCAAAGGTGGAGACCATGGCCTGGTCAAACTTATCCTGGAAGTCAACAGCCAGATAGTGTCTTTGAATGGGGGCTGTTCCAGTGGTTCCCATAACCCTCAGTGAGATTATGAGAGACAGTCCAAGAAGACCCAAAACCTCCCTCTTTCGTTCCCCTCCCACCTGTAAAGCAAGTTCTTCTGGATCATAGACATAAACCTGGGGAACTATCATTACAGGAGTGCATAAATCTTGAAAAGGGGGGTTAACACAGGAACTTGTAATGTTATTGTGCACCACAGAAAGGCAGGAGAGTTAACACATATTGAGTTGGACACTGTGAGGTGATAAGAACACGTAGGGTGGAATCTCCACTCCTTGCCCCTCACTGCTTGGCCTGCCCACAATCATGGCCATTGAAATCTGAGAAGGGAAGCAAGACAGCAATGGCTATAGGTGGAGCGACCTCAGGTAGCATGACTGTATCTAGAACAGAATCTCAGGAAACAACTTTTGGAAGACAGCTTGATTTAATTGGGGGGGGGGGACAAAGGATAATTAAACCATTAGAGAGAGGGTAGGGGTCTTTGGGGTTAGATTATATTATAGCCTGGGACCTGGGTACATAAGGAAGAATTCCAAGTCCTGCAGGACATGACCTCATGAGGCCACAGGGTGTGTGTGTAGAGGGTGGGGGAGAAGCAGTCCTACTCTTTCTAAACTCAGGAAGAAATCACTGGGGTTTGGGTATACCTCAAAAACACTCTTACATTAGGCTGACTCTCACAGTCCCTCCCATCTCTGGCCTCACACTCAAAGAGATCATAGAGAAAAGGAGAGTGAGGATGAGAAATTAAGAAAGCAAGAATAAAGGGAACTAGTTCCAGTGATCTGTGAAAGGAGATGGGGCATTGTGGGGCTCACAAACACACAGTTATGGAAGCACTAATTGAGTGGGTCTAACCAAAGATGATGCAACTTGATAAAGAGTCACATGAAGAAAATTTGTGGTAAATTAAAAAAACAGACAAGTATGGAGGTTATGTGAATATTAGAATCAACTCAGGAATCTCAATATAATTTGGGAACTTGAAGCTGACTACCTCAGCATACAACCCCACAAACCATTCCTCACCTAGGGCACTACATATCTTTGTGCATATTTTCAGATCTATTTAACTCTTGAATCTTTTGGGGCAGAGTCTTGGTCCAGAACTTCAGCCTTGTGGACTTTAGTGCTCAGCCCACAGCAGTCTGGATGTCCAGCTGCATATACTGCTTGTCTTGGTTCAGCATGGGCCAGTAGGGTAGACCCTCGCTGTTGGGATTCCTGTGGAAATGCCATCAAGCAAAGAAGGGTGAGATCACTCTGGTCCAAAGCCTGATCCCCTGTTTTGGGTCATGGCAGTGGAACAAGAAGGACAGGGGTTAAGAAGACTGATGGGAAGTTATTGTGATATGCACAGACAAGTGTCACTCGCTAGTTTCTGCTTCATGTGGAGGAAGACTACATGAGCTCTTTTATGTCTCATTCTAAGAGGCAAGATCTAAAAAATACTACCACAGCACTTTAGCCCATCAGTGAGATGGCCAGTACTGACAACTGCAAGATATTTGTATAAATGGGCTATTGGTAGAGAAGACTCCATCATGTGAACAAAGATTCATGTAGTCTAAGAAAGTCACCATCTAAAATTGAGCCATAGATAAAAACACACAACTGGCATGTTGGGAAAGAAGTGTGTTCTCACCCATTTCTTGCAAAGTTGGCCCAGTACTTCATTATCCTCTGGTTCAGCAGCTCCTCTTCTTCAGTGATTACAACTGAAGTCATGAGAAAGACAAAAATCCCAGTGTATGCTACTACATGCAACACTCACAATCCCAACTCTTGGTGGACCCCAAACTATTGTTTTACTGCCTCACTTCTTCATTATCCAGTGGCCAAGACCCACGCAAGCCTCTAAGTGAATTCCTGCCCCAATGTGCTGTCCGATCCTCCACCACAGGCTAGACTGGGAAGGGTACAGATTCTAAACTGGTTATAGATTATTTGGCCATGATTTGGTATACATTTGATTTTGTCCTTGCCTAGAACTAGATATTCTCAAATGGATTGAGAGCTCAGCAGTCATCCAGAAAGTCATCTTGAACCTCATTCAGTTAAAACAACAACAACAACAACAACAACAACAACAACAACAACAACAAAAATGAAGACTCCCGTTTCATTCCAAAGAGCATGCACCCAAAAACAAAAGGAACTTCATCAGCATGGTCAGCCTTCATATGGGGTGACCTGATACCCTTGAAGAAGCTAGATTGATGTTGGAACTCATAGAAGTAGACAGGAGCATGGAAACCTGGAGGTGGAACAAAGAGTGACATAGTGGCCTCTCACCTGAAATTTTTTTCTGATTCAAGTGGGGTGACAAGATACCTTGATAAAAAGTTACCTGGAATCACGAAAGTTAGATGAGAGAGGGAGCCCCAGGCAGGAGCACTAGCTATGGAAAAGTCCTTGACTCATCAGTGCTCATGGCTTTCCTAGCTGAGTGGTTTTATTAAGTCAATAGGGTATCTGCAACACATTTTCTCCTCTGTACCCAGATCTCACTACTTAAACTAGACATGAGGAGATCTGAGCACCACAGCATTCCACAGTGTTCACCCATGACTCCTATCTCTGAGCCTCTCCCCTAAGCCTTGAAACAGATGTGCTCACTTTGAAAATGTGCTACTTGGAGAGCAGGGTTTGCAAAGATGAAGTCTTCCATCATCTCTGTGAACTGTGCTTGGAGGGTCTGGGGATCTTCAGTGTCCCCCATGTACTCTTCCATTAGCAGGTCACTACAGTTACGAGGCAGCAACTATACCATGGAGATCAGGAAGAATGAAGTTGGAATATTGTGGGTTAGGTAGGCAACTGCCTTCAGTATTAGGAGAATGGTGCTGGGGATGACATAGGGTATAGGTAAAAGGGTTCATGATCTGAGGTAATCCCATACCAAATCATACACATATACTGAATTTTATTAATAGTGATGCTATTTTATTAATAGAGAAATATAATAGAGATATTAGGGATCAGACTATTAGGACAGGACCAGAAATATCTCACCAGTCCTGCTGTTGTATTTTTCAGAACAGCCTTCATATTCTCTCTGGTTATCTCCTTTATTGTCTGAGCAGAGCCTGTGAGCTGGGAGGCAGAAAACAGTCTTAAGTGTGGGGTATGATGGACTTGGATTAAAGATGTATTGCATTTCCATCAATACATCTGCTTAGCATATGAGCTTCCAGGTTCCCAGATAATTGGAACTGTGCCTCACCCTGGGGATGTTCCAACCATATTCACCATTGTTGACACCAATGATGCTGGGGACAGGGTGAACATCCTCAGATGCCAACAACTCTTTGGGATGCCTGGGTAGGAACTCTCCATCCACCACAGCAGGTATCAGTCTGAAGACCTGAGTAGCATTAAAGGTCAATGCTGAAGGTTAATAAAATAAATATCCTGATGTCCACTGAGTTACCTCCCTGTTTTCTCATTTCTCACTTGTTTCAGTGTGATCTGCTCACCCTGGAAGAGAATCTACACTTAGATAAGTCTATCTTGATATTCATTTTGCACACAGAACTGAAAGAACACAAAGGCATAAAGATGAGGTATTTGGTTCAGAATCCCACATCCTGTAGACCACGTTCTCCCAAACACACAATTCTCCCAACCTTGTTAATAGCCAGAATCTCTGCTTCACTTTTGCCTCTCAGGCAGTGCACCAGGGCCTCTGAGTCCATGGCCTCACATTCATAGAGCTTGGACACCGTCTGCAAAAGGAACAAGTATGGAGATGAGTTCTCAATTCCAAGCTGATGCTGTTGTGCCTAATTTCCACACTATATATAGTGTGTGTTGCGTGGATCGGAATAAATAAATGTTCCCATTGTCCTATTGCTCAAAGATGACAGCCAGGAAGCCTGACCTTTTCTACCTGCATAACTGTTCTTTTTGTTAGGGTAGTTTTGTTTTTTCCATTGGCCTTTTTTATTTTATATATGAGGAAAGGAGTAAGTCTGTTGAGTATTGTACATGAAGGTTAGAGTAGAAAATATCAGTCTTCCTGCCCCTCTTATTTAACAGGGTGTCTTTTCATTTTGGCTGCCTATACTACCTAAGCTGGTCTGTGAGCATTCAGAGATTCTCTCCTCTCTGGCTCCCACCTCAGCAGAGGAACACCATTAGGTGTTACTATCTCTAGCCCTTAGGGGATTCTGGGTATTTGAAATTATGTCTTCAGGCTTGCACTCCAAGCACTCTTAAAAATCAATGTAGCAGCTCCCACGCAGATGCTTACTTATTTTGCCAATGACAGAAGCTTCAAGGACTATAACATAGTCACTCAGTATGAAGTAGAGGTAAGTATATGCTAACCCCTGAATTTCTCTGAAATGATTAGGAAGAAGCTATTTTCTGTGGTCCTTGATTTCCCCAATGAACAGAACACTAGAGTACCAGAGTATAAAGGCTGAGGCAGCAGGGCTGAGAGCACTTACAGTAGAGACTGTCTCAGAGGTGTTGGAGATACGGTAAGGCACCACTTTCCATGATGGCACCATGGAAGAGCCCTTGAGACATGGGGGACACAACATGTGAAGACACACTTGTGCCACCTGAAGATTAGCCAAAAATTGTGACACGGTTAGGATTGCCACCAAAGTGGGCGATGTTCTGCTGGACCCAGCGTAGGGCAGCCACTTGGTTCAGGTATCCCCAGTTGCCTCTGGCATGCTGGTCTCCAGTGCTGAGAAGTGGAAGATACATGGATCAAAGGGATGTCTAGGTTGTGATCAGCAACCATTGTCCACCCCAGCCACAGACTCACCTGAAGAAGCCCAAAACACCAACACGATATTGAATAGTGACCACCACTACATCCTCAGTCGCTACCAGTGTAGATCCAACATACATGGAAGTCATGCCTGCAACCAGCCCACCACCATGGATCTACACCATCACCTGGAGAAGTCAAAAGAGACACTAGGAAGCTCCTAGACTATTAAAGCTCTCTGGTCTGCTTACTAGAGTATGTGCAGCTACAGAAATACATAAAAATCTTCAGGACTTCAGGGCTTTGGTCATAGCCAGAGCTCTCTAGTATTCACACTAGTGTATTTCTACTCCCCATTCCTAACATGTGTTGCACTTTGAATTAATGCCTCTTTGTACAGAGTGATGTCATCATTACTCAGGCTTTTCACAGTGGAACAAAGAGGAGTGTCTCTATGGTTCTCTCTCCAGATTGAAAATGGAAAGGATCACCAACTGTCATGGTCTAAACAGATAATCCAAAAGTATATGTTTGGGTGACTTCAGTGTTGAGGTCTTGAGCCCCTAAGTGGTTCTGCAGAGCACAAGTTGTAGAATGATTTCTGGTTTTATCAAAGAGCCTTTGATAGCTCAGTGCTCCAGTGCTCTGTGTCCCATACTCAGGTTTCAGCTGCGTTGTGTGGCTGAGATGGCCTTCTTTGACCCAAATAAGCTAAGATTTTCATCAGGGTCCGCCCTGCAATGGAACTCGGGTTGCTTTTGTTTCTTCTAATCGTCTTGACAAAATGCCCTCTCCCTAAGCTGGCCACAGCCTGACACTCACAGGCAGGTTAGAGCCCTCTTGGGCATGGGCTGGCACATAGATGTTGAGATACAGGCAGTCCTCAGACATAGAGAAGGGAAACAGGTTCACTTTCATCTCCTTCATTCCCTCTGGGTACAGTAGTTCAAGATTTTGCAGACACCTGATGAAAAGAGCAGACAGATATTCCACGACATGAATGGCAATCAATACCCAATATGAGCCTGCAGATTTTATTTCAACCACATTCAGCTGCTGCTCCCTATGGTGCCTGTGAATGCATATTCTCTCTCTATGTCCTTTCCAACCAATGAAAAGGCGACAGGACCTGTGAAATCTGCATTGGAGCCAAATTTTTGGGGAGGCCGCCAGTCCTGTGGAGACTGACTTTTTATCTTTCTGAGTCTGTGACAAACATTTTATGGAAATATTGGCTGTCTGTAGTGACATTCATGCAATTGTATGAGAAAAGTGAGCCAAGCATTAGCAGACATGCTAGCATTTTCTAGTCTCTGTTCCTGGACACGGCTGTGATGTGAGCAGCTCCTGTAGTTTTGTTCCACTGGGTTTCCCCCAGTGATGGATTGAAATCTGGAGCCTCTAATAGTAGCCTTCTCCCCTAAGTTGCATTTGTCAGTACTTTATTACAGCAACAGAAAACAAACTTTCCAATATTGGAATGTTGGACTCACAGTCTCTAGAAGATTCAATGGACAATGTTGCCCTAAAGGGTAGGGAGTAGTCATTGCATGTACAGACTCTCAGGGAACTTCTCTTGCCTAAAGTGCTCCAGAGGAAATTAATTACATATACTTGTTCCCTTGTCAATGGCACATAGGTTGTCACAGTGACCATGAGGGTGGAGTTAGCAAGTATTGATCACTATTACACTCCTCAGGACCTGAAGTGTATTCTCCTGGCTTCAGGGGAGATTGATGCCTAATAGGTAACATTAACTCATGCCTGGAGATACCTCCTACTGAGGCAGAGGACACGGGACTTAATTTGAATCTGTGAACAATTTTATCTCTGTTCTCAAGAGTGTCTGCAGTTCAATATCATCATAGATAGAGCGAGCTGACCTGGGAAACGGCCACTGATTCCTGTGGGAGGAATGCCTGCCAACACGGAGGCACCTGTCACACAAACCCCAAACAGCAGGTCTATATCTGCCCTGCTGGAGATGCTGGAAGGTTTTCAGGAGACAGATCAGAATGAGAGTGCTTTCAGACCTTGCCACAATGGGGTCTTGTGCCTGGATGGAATCAATGGTTATTCCTGCTTCTGTGTATATGAATATCAAGACAGGCATTGTGACTCGAAGGTGGATAAATGTTTCTTATCCCTGCATGAATGGTTCTGTATGCCTCAATATATAGAAAGATACACACATGTCCATCCTTAAGAGTATTCCGGTATAAACTGGGAGTTCGAAATTCTGTGGATCCCAGTCATGTCTACATGGTATCACATGTCAGAATGCTCTTGGGGTTCACTTCTATGACTATGCACTTGGATTCATTGGAGACCACTGTGAACTCAACTTTGATGAATGTGCCACTCAGTCACATCTCCACAAAGGTCTGTGTGTGGCCAGTGGAAACAATAAACAGTGTCTGCAGAGGTATTAGATTCACAGGGACACAATGTGAGTCCTTTATGCCTCTTTGTTGGTCAAAGCCTTGTCACAATGAAACAACATGTGAAGACATTGTTGACATCTATATTAGTCACTGCTGGCCTGGATAAACAGATTTCCCTTGTGAGACAGACAACCCCTGCCAATCTATGGGGAATGGTCTGAGCTGTCTGTCCTCAGAAGATCTGTTCAGACATGTGGCAGGTCTGCCTTCCTCCTTGGAGCTTCAGGCTATGCTTGTTTCTGACAGCTTGAATTCACAGACAGGAACCTAGCATAACTGTCCTCTGAGAGACTTTACCCAGCAACTGACCAAAACAGATGCAGAGACCCACAGTAAACATTAAATGGAGTTTGGGAAGTCTTGTGGAAGAGGTGGGGGAAGAGTTGAGGAACCCAGAGAGGATAGGGACTCCACAAGAAAACACACAGTGCCAACTAACCTGGAAACTTGGGGACTCTTAGAGACTGAACCATCAACCAAAGAGCATACACGGGCTGGACCTAGGCCCCTTGCACATTTGTAGAAGATGTGCACCTTGGTCTTCAAGTGGGTCCTCAACAATGAAAGCAGGGGCTTACCTTGACTTTGTTGCCTGTGTCTGGATCCTATTTCCCTAACTGGGATAGCTTGTCTGGCCTCAGTAGGAGAGGACAAGCATAGTCCTGAAGTGACATGAGGTACCAGGGTGTGTTGCTTCATTGTGAGGGATCTCCCTGTTCTTAGAGGTGAAGGGGAGGAAGATGAAAGAGGGGCTATATACGGGAGGACTTGGAGGAGAGGGGGGACTGGGATTGTGATGTCATGTGAATAAACAAATTAATGGAAAAAGTAGTACCTGCATCTAGTTCCCCATGAGTGCCAAGCTCTGACCCAGAAGCCTGGCCCAGTTGTTCTACTAAGCCTTAGCACATTTCCAGAAAAACACATGGGGCACTTATCCACAAAGAGAAAAAAACTTCTGTGTAGCTGAGAGGGAGGAGACATTTCAGCCTGGTCCAAAGCTCAGAGCACAGTTTTCCCCAGTGCCTGAAATCCCCTGAGTCCCAGAACTTACATGGCCGGCTGTGAGGTCCCATCTCTCACACCACTCCAAGGCTCAGGGTCCTCAGGAGGTGCAAAGCGCAGTGGTCCTACAGGAGGCTTGGCAAAGGGAATTCCCAGGAAGGTGTGGACACCAGCTTTAGTGTCCTTCACATGGATGAGCTTGCCTTGGACCTGGCCAGTGTGTGTGGTCCTGATGGGGCTGGACTCCAGTGAGTCCTGACCTGAAGGGAGATGGCTCAGGGTTAGTTTTCTATAATCAGCTGCCAGCATGTTGTGATATTCCCATCTCATTGTCACCAGGGCACAGGAGAAGGGAACCCAGGGCCTCAAAGTTCACCTGTGGGGTATGAATGTGAGAGTTACCCTATCCTTCAGGCCCAAGAACCTTTCCTACTACCCATTTGAAGGGTACCAGAGCATTTCTCTGACCAAAGTGGTCACAGACTCAGAGTCGTTTGACCACATGAAGTCATGATTATTGTCACTGTTATACAAAGTTCAGTAGTAGCTACAGTCATAGCCAGACACTGAAGAGGGGAAAATACCTCCACATTTTTCCTTGAACTGTCTGCTATTCTCTCTAGAGCTTCTAGTAGTAAGCTGTCTCTTCAGTATAGAATGAACTTAGGTGTCTCTGACTGTCTCATGCTGGTGGGTCCACAAAATATGTGTGCTTTTGTCAGGGAAGTGGTAGGCACATTTCTCATATTTTTATCTATTGCACCAGTCCCCAACTTGTGGGTCATGGCCATTGGAAATGACATATTTCTGATGCTCTTAAGAACTGAGAAACCAATCAAGGGTAACATTATAGTTAGGAAGTTGTAATAAAAATAAACGTATGGACTGGATGGTTCTAATACCATAAGAAATATGGGGTTTCAATGGGCATGACTCACAGGTTAAGAAACACTATGTATCATTTCCATCAGCCCCTACCTTCCATGCCTTTCTTCTCAGAAGCTCAGCTCTGACAGGCAGAACTTGGCAGCTCTGACTCCAGTCATTCCCTAATGCCAGTTTAGTTAGCCTTACCCTGCACATGAACAAGAAGCAGGAGCCCAAAGAGCATAGCATTCAGCCAGCTGTGCAGTTGGTTCTGTGGCATGATCAGCTCTCAGGCCGGAGTCTGTGCAGCTAGGAAGACCACGTTTCACCAGTGGGAAGCGGAATGTGTGAGTCTTGTTCAGGCAGGTATTTAAACCAAAACAAGTAGGTGGGGAACCTGTGGTCGATCAAAGTTCTTATTGTAAGAGAAGTGATTAGAGAAAAGTGATAGGAGCCAATGGCCAGGAGTCAGGGCAAAGTCACCTCTGCTGTTTCTGTTCTGTCTTTGTCCTTATGGAAAAGCACAGCATGAATTCTGGAGCTCATCTGGGATACCAGGAACCCTGTCCCTTCACCTGTGTAGAGAGCTGTAACAGGAGAGGCCAGATGGCTTCCATGAGAAGGTCACAGTAAGATGTCACATAAGAGATGGGCAAATGCAGGAGCTTTGAGTGCGACCTGCATTCTCAAGACACCTTTGCTTTGAAGACTCAGTTTGCTGAGCTTGCTTTCAGGGTCCCTGGTCCCTACAATTATCTTAGGATCTGCATGATGCTCTCCCTATTAGGTCACATTTTTTCAAGAAAACACACTGAAATCCTGTCACTTTTAGAGTCCATAGCCCCTGTTCTCTCCACTATTATCAGGTGTCTCCTCCAGTGCTCAGCTCCTGCCAAGATCAACTTCACAGTCACTCGTCCATTTAACAAATAATTTTGTTTGCCTTTATTTTGCTCGTGGACATGTGTGTGTGTATGGATGCTCCTAGGCCATATATGGTTTATATGAAGGTGAGAGGATAATTTGTATTAAGTCTTTCCACCCTGTCAATCTCAAGGCAGAACTCAGGTCATCATAATTGCGAGAACGTTCTCTTACCGCACCCTGATCAATCTCATTTTTATCCACATGACCAGTATTTAATAGGGCCTTAATAGCTCCAACACTGGGGTCAACCTATGATAAAGCTGATAAACAAATCTAAAAATAGAAGTTTCAGAATTACAAAGAACCCCGACAGGATATATCAATGAATGAATGATCAGGAGCCAATATCCAGTCCAGTCTGACTCCTTGGAGGAAGTGTTGTGGCTATCAGTGTCAGACAGCTTCTAGTACAACTGGAACTTGACCTTGGCTCCAAATTATAATTGTCATCATAATTATCCAAGTAATAATCTAGAGCCTATATTATGGCACTTGTACTGGCTGGTGTGTCAATACCTGTGTGTCAACTTGACATAAGCTGAAATTATCACAGAAATAGGAGCCTCAGTTGAGGAAATGCCTCCGTGAGATACAGCTATAAGGCATTTTCTCAACTAGTGATCAAGGGAGGAGGACCCAGCCCATTATAGATGGTGCCATCCCTTTGCTGGTGGTCCTGGGTTTTTTTTTTCTTTTTTCTTTTTTTTTTTTGGAGCTGGGGACCGAACCCAGGGCCTTGTGCTTCCTAGGCAAGCACCTACCACTGAGCTAAATCCCCAACCCCGGTCCTGGGTTTTAATAGAAAACAAGTTGAGCAAGCCAGGGGAAGCAAGCCAGTAAGTCGCTTCACTCCATGGCCTGTGCATCAGCGCCTGCTTCCTACCCTGTGTGAGTTCCTGTCCTAGCTTCCTTTGGTGATGAACAGCAATGTGGAAGTGTGAGCTGAGTAAACCCCTCCCTCCCCAACTTGCTTCTTGGTCTTGATGTTTATGCAGGAATAGAAACTCTAAGACAGCATTACAGAACTTCTTCCTTGTCTCTCTCTGTCTGCTTCTCTGGCACAATGCAGCATGGGGGGTTTTCCTGGTTTCTCTAATTAACAAGAAACCTCTGATTTAATTTCACCCCTCCAATGCACTCTTGTCCTGTCTGTGGTCCAAATCTTTCTTGGTAGTTGTTCTCTCTATACCACGTTCCCTCACCAAAGAATTGCTAGACTACAAGAGCTGAGAAGGTCCAGGTTTGTCCAATCTTGGGATGAAATAACCAGATCTCAATAGGTGCTGGGCACCTCCATGCTTCTTAATCGCAGACATTTCTTTATCTCTGCTCAAGAAATCCCTGTGTGCTCTGCTACTCACTGCACCATCATTCGGAGGCCCCGTGTTGATAATAGCCATGGCCCCAGTGAAAATGGAAAATGAAGAAGTCAGTCAGGTTCTGTTCTATGGAAGGAGAAAGTGAGTAGGGGAAGCATGGGAGATAGACAGAGATGTAAGAGACAGAGATGGAGAGACACACACATACAGAGAGAGAGAGAGACAGAGAGAGAGAGACAGAGAGAAACAGAGAGAGATTCAAGGGGAGACAGAGAGAGACAGAGAGAGAGAGAGAGAGAGAGAGAGAGAGAAAGAGAGAGAGAGAGAATGTAGAGGTTCAGCTCCATGAAAATACATTCAATGACATACTTTTATATGCCCATTCAATATAATAAAATCCAAGCATTGGCAAAGACATGGAAACACTGGCACTCTCATATATGGATAGAGAAGATACAAAACGATAGAGTCATTATAGATGACAGTTTGACAGTTTCTTTAAAGGTTAAACATATTTATCCCATGATTGGGTAATTCAACTTCAGGTGTTTAGTTTAAGAAATTGAAGATACCAATCAGAAAGACTCATACTTTAAAAACTTCATAATAGCCCAATTAAAAGCAGCCAAAATCAGGTCAGCTAGATGTGCATCAACTGAAGAGTGACTAAAATGTGCTGTGTGCATGTGTGGAATGGTACTGCTAACCAAATGACATACTTGACTCTCAAATAGATTTTATTTAGTAACAGGACCAGTCACAAAGAATTCTTTTACCATAATAAGACAGATGGGGCTCTGATGTTTTCAAATTATATGCAGCTTCCAAACTATAGCATCTGAAAGTGGTTACTCTGAAACAGAGACCAATCAATGATTGACATAGAGGATACTAGTGAAAGGAGAAGTCTCAGACCTAAGTGTAGGTGGTTGGATATTTCATGTTTTTATGCAAAATTTTCCCATCCGTGTTGGTAAATGAGCAAATTTGGTTGTCTAGAAATTATTAGACAACAAAGCTTTTTAAATATAATACAGCTACTGAAAATTTTAAGGCCATTTGGTAAGGGTTTGTATGTCAGCAGAAATGGGGACATCACAGATGTGTGTGCATCAAGAGCTCAATACTGCATTAAGGTCCCAGTACAAATATCAGCATCAATCCTCTTGCACTCCAAGGAAGAGCTTTTTTCCTGCCAAGCTACTGAACCAAGGCTAAAGGATAGTTCCACCTCTTCCTGGTATTTGGAATGTGCAACATAAAAATCATCCTATCTAAAAGGTATGCTATAAATTTGGTGTCTCCCGTCACTCTGCTTCCAGGCCCTGTCTAGAAAGGTGTTTTTGTCCCTTCTTAGCACCCTTTCTGGAGGAACAGCTGGCTATGGAGCTGGAAGCTTCCCTCCCCCAGCTCTTCCAAGCTCAGAGACATAGAAGTAGTTTCTTTATGTGATCTGGACAGCCTGGTGTGTCCTCTTAATCCTAGGCTACTGTGTAACATGACTTGAGGGAAGGTTCCAAGTTCTCTGTCACCCACTGCACCATCAAAGGCCATTTATTGAGAATGGCAGAGAACTTGGTAAAAATGTATAATGGAAAAGCCTCTCAAATTCTGTGTATATCACAGAGGGGGTGAATCTGAAATCTTTCATTTGTAAGCAAGAAGGGAGAGAGGGACTAAAGACTATCATCTTCAAGAAAATATCACTAATACAGGAGCACATAATCTGTACTGGCAAAGACATGAAGCTCACACATGATGGCTGTAGGAGATGACAAATGGTGTAGTCACTTTGACAGACAGGTTGATATTTTCTTCAAAAACTAAACACATACTTGTGCTGGGACTCAACAAATCTATTATTGTTGATATAGCCTAATTGAATTACCAAGTGTCTGCTCATACCTTTTCCAGTCTGCATCTGAGCTTGCTCTTTGCCTCCATAGCATCTACTGTTAGATCAACTCAAGCCTACACTCTACCATGAGTATATTAGGAGTAGCTCCCAGAGTCTCATGTAACTGGGGGCACAGCCAGCAGAGGTGAGTTGCATGCATATAGTCTTCTGATCTCCATTGTCTGCTTCTGGGCTTGCCCTGCAATCTGGAGGAGCCCTGAGGGACCCCAAGAGCTTCCTGTTCCCTGTGGGGGCCTGTGGGACCCCAAGAGCAACCAGCTTAGAAACACCACCACCACCACCACCAATTTTTCCAAGTCTGGTCTTCCTGGGGTACAGCCAGAAGAGATGAGTTGCTCACAACATACCCAAACTTATGGGACATAATAAAAGCAGTGCTAAGAGGAAAGTTTATATCCCTAAGTGCCCTCATAAAGAAATTGGAGAGTTCTCATACTAATGATTTAAAAGTACACTTGAAAACTCTAGGAAAAAACCAAACACACCCAATATGAGTATATGTCAGGAATGTAAAGTCATGGCTGAAATCAATTAATTGAAAACAAACAAACAAACAAACACAATAAAAAGAATGGACAAAACCAAGAGTTTTTTTTGTTGTTTTTTGTTTTTTTTTTTTTGAGAAAAATCAACACGATAGATCAGCCCTTAGCCAAACTAACTAAAAGGAAGAGAGACAGTACTCAAATTAAGAAAATCAGAAATGAAAAGGGAGAGATACAGCAGATACTGAGGAAATTCAAAGAATCATCAGGTCTTACTTCAAAAGCCTACACTTTACAAAATTGGAAAAGCTAAACTAAATGGACAGTTTTCTGTACAGATACCAATTATGAAAGTTAAATTAAAAAAATCAAACAGAAAACTTCTACAGCTGGTAAACACTTTCAGCAAAGTGTCTGGATACAAATTTAGCTCACAAAAATCAGTCCTTCCCCTAACTCTTCCATTGGAATCCCAGTGCTCACTCAGACTGATGGCTACAAGCAACTGCATATGCATTGATTAGGCTCTGGCACAGCCTCTCAGGAGACAGCTATATCAAGCTTTTGTCATCAAGCACAACTTGGCATCAGCAAGGGTGTCTGGGTTTGGTGGCAGCACATGGAATGGATCCTCAGGTGGGGATAAATGGAATTGAATTGAAGACGCAGATATAAGTCCACACATGTATGGACACATGACTCTTGATAAAGAGGCCATAAATACACACTGGAGAAAAAAAGACATCTTCAACAAAATGAAAATGGTGAAGTGGATGGCTGTCCATAGACAAATCCAATTTGATCCAATTATCACCAAGCACAAAAATCAACTCCAAGTGGTTCAAAGCCATCAACAACAACAGAAAAACAAAAACAGATACACTGAATCTGATAGAAAAGAAAGTGGGGAATAGCCTTGAACTAATTGGCAAAGGAAAGGAGTTTTTGAACAGAACACCATTAGCACAGGCACTAAGACCAACAATTAATAAATGGGACCTCATGAAAGTGAGAAGTTTCAGAAGACAGAGGACACTGTTATTCAGACAAAGAGACAACCAACAGAGTGGGGTAAACTGTTTACCAATTACACAGATGGCAGAGGGTTAATATCCAAAATATACAAAGAAGTCAAAAAATTAGATATCAAGGAAGCAAATAACCCAATTAAAAATGGGATACAGATCTAAACTGAGCATTCACAGTAGAGGAAATTCAAATGACCGAGGGGCACTTAAGCAATCCAACATCCTTGCTATCAGGGAAATGCAAATCAGAAGTACTTACACCTGTGACAATGGCTCAGATTAACAAAACAAGTGACAGCTCGTGCTGGTGAGGATGTGGAGAAAGAGGCACACTCCTCCATTGCTGGTGGGTGTGTTTACTAAGGTGTACAGGCCTTGTTAAGTCAGTGTGGCAGTGCCTATGGAGGATGGGAATAGATCTACATCAAGATCCAGCTATACTACTCAAGGGCATATGCCCAAAGATGATTCATTCTGCCACAGAGACACTTACTTGTTGACCATGTTCATTGCTGCGCTACTCATAATAGAAGTTGGGATCAACCCAGATGTCCCTCAACAGATGAATGGATAAAGAAAAGCAGTGCATTTGCACAATGGAGTATTACTCAGTTGTTAAAAATAAGACATCATGAAATTTGCAGGCAACTAGATGGAACTAAAATAAATCATCCTGGGTGAAGTATCCAATCCAGATCCTGAAGTCAGGTATTATATATAACTGCTTATCTGTAGAAATTATCTGTATAGTCAATGATAAGCAAACTATGATCCATTGAATCACAGACAATAGGAACAGAGCAAGGGACTAGAGAGGACAGAGTGGTCTTGTTAGGAAAGGGCAATGCAATAGTTAATTGTGGATGGAAGCAGAGAAGGAATTGGGTGTTAAAGTGATAAGGGTAAGCAGGGGTGTTGAAGGAGGAAATATGAGGAGAGACAGACAAAACTAAAGGATATTTTAAGAGTAGTATGGAAACTTAATACACTAAATACTTCCTAAAATATGTATGTATATGATGGAAATCTAAATAAAATTGCCAAATAATGGGGGAGGCAGAGTATCAGCTGGCCATCTTATGTCACCAAATGAAGCTTCAAGCATCAAGATTAAGTTACATCTAATTCCGTTGTAATTGGGTTTTTAGCTAAAAAAAAGTCCCATGGGAATCCCCAAACAAGCCAGGCTATTCCTAACATCATATGTTGCTCTTCACAAACTGACAACAAGGACTCACTGATGAAGACAACACTTAAACAAGTCATTGAACACAGGAAAGTCCAGCACCTTCATCCCAACATTCTAGCATCTTTGGTACAGAAAGGTACTTATGCATTGTTCCAAAAGAACCACAAACATCAAACCAGCCACAAACCCAGTGATCTACAATGCTGTCCTCTTGCAAATTGCACTAGGGAAATGGTGGCACAAATCTGTAGACGTGACCAACCAATGTCTGGTTTGACTTAAGGTCCATTCCATGAGATGGAACCTACACTCAACACTCACTGGTGCCCAGGGTCCAGAGACTAGATATCCCAAGTTACCTAGGTAAAAAAAAAATATTCCTGGTGTAAAGAAAAAAAGGGGGTGATTACATGACTCCTAATGATATTCTACTATACTCATAGACTAATGCCTTGCTCACCTATCATCAGAGAAAAGTCCTTCTATTGCAAATGAGAAAAATAGAGAGACCCACAACAGGCCATTACACAGACATTGAGAGACCTTGGGACACTCAGCCCTAAATGGGATGCCTTCCTCATATCTCTCCTATCAGTGACCAGGAAACCCTGCAGAACAGAAGGGAGAAAGATTGTAAGACTCGAGGGGATAGAGGACACCAAGCAAACAAGACCCTCTCAGTCAACATGAGCAAAGCACATAGAACTCCGGAGACTGGAGCAGCCTGCACAGGTATGCACCAGGTTTTCTAGTATATATTATGAATTAATATTTTTATTCAATTCCCGAATGTGTGAATGACTGTGTCTCTAATTCTAATACCTTCTCTTGGGTTTTTTCTTTTGTTTGTTTGTCCTGTCTGACTTTGATGTGATAGTTTTTGTTTTATCTTGTATTTTTGTATAATTTGATATTATATCTCTTAGAAGCCTATTTTTTTCTAATGAGAGACAGAAAGGCATGAACGCAGATAGAGATGAGTTGAGGAGGAACTGGGAGGAACAGAAAGAGAAGAAATGGTAATCAGGGTATTTTTTGGGAGAAAAAGGTATTTTCCATAAAAAGAAATAAAAGTTTTAAAGAAGAAATAAACTTAAAGAAGAAGAAAAGGAGAGTTAAAAGGTTTAAAATAACACCTCAAAAAACAAAAAACTTCATATATGGGAGGAGGAAAACAAAACATCCACAGATCCGTTGCAAATGGACACCATTACTACATTCTCACTAATGTAGTAATGTAGTGATGGCAAAGTCATGGAGTCACTGGTGTCCTCACATATAGCTGGAGCAAATGTGAAATGGTGTAGTCATTTTGAAAGACAGATTGGCATTTTCTTCAAAACTTAAAGTGTGCTGTGATTCAGCATATCTAATTTCACATTTCTAGCCCAAGGATGTGAAAGTATGTCACAGAAACTCATGCTTGAAATGTTCATAACTGCTTGATTAAAAATAGATTAAAAAATAAAACTCAGGCCAGTTGGTGGGTTGGCCCTGCCAAAGTCACTCAAATGCCTGGAGTGCCCGGGTGCCTGGAAGAAAGTCTCCCAAGCCTTGACTCCAGCCACACCTGCCAGAGTGGGCCCCTAGACAGACACTCAAGCCATTACCCAGGTCTTTCAGGCCCGGGGCGGCTGGAAGAAAGACACTCAAGTGCTCCTCTTCTTCCTTGTCCTCCTCTTCCTCTGTCTTCTTCCTCTTTTTAATTTATTTATACATGTATTCATTCATTCATTCATTCATTCATTCACTTTAAATCCCAATATCCACCCCTTCTCCCAGTCCCCTCCTCACACAGATCCTCCTTCAACCCTCCTTCTTTTTCCCCTGGGTATGACCCTACTCTAGCACATCAACTCACTGCAGGAGGAGGTGCATCCTCTCCCACTGAGATCAGACAAGGTGGCACAGTAACGGGCACAGGATCCAGAGACAGGTAACAGGTTCATGGATAGCTCTTACTCTAGTTGTTGGGGGACCCACATGAAGACAAACTACACATCTGCAACATATGTGCGGAGAGCATAGATCCAGCCCATGCACGCTCTTTGGTTTGTAGTTCGGTCTCTGGGAGTACCCAAGGGTCCAGGTTAGTTAATTCTGTTGGTCTTCCTGCAAAGGCCCTGTCCTCTTTGGGTTCCTCAGGTCTTTCCCCAACTCTTCTGCAAGACTCCCCAAGCTCCATCTAATATTTGGCCGTGGGTATTTGTATCTCTTTTCATTGCCTGTGTGTTAAATCTCTCAGAGGACAGTTATGCTAGGCTGCCAGCCTAACACAGTATTATTGCTAGTGTCAGGGATTGGTTATTTCTTGCCCATAGGCTGGGTCTCAATTTGGGATAGTCGTTGGTTAGACATTCTCTCTGTCTCTGCTCCATCTTTGTCCCTGAACATCGTGAAAGCAGGACATATTTTGGAAGGTTTTGCGGGTGGGTTGCTGTCCTTATACCTCCACTGGGAGTCCTGCCTGGCAACAGGAAGTGGCCACTCCAGATGCCATATCCCTCACTACGAGGAGTCTCAGCTAGAGTCACCCCCATAAACTCCCTGGTGCCTCCTCCCCTCCCTGGTCTCTGGCATGTGCTAGATATGCCTCAGCACCACCGAATTCAATTCTTTCTCCCCTGATCACTGTCAGCCTGGCTCCCTTTGCCCTTCCCTCTCCCACCAAGTTCCCTCCATCAATCAACCTCGATATCTGTTTAATTTCCCCTTCTGAGAAAGATCCAAGCATCTCCTTTGGGACCTCCTTGTTATTTTTGGCTTCTTTGGTTCTGTGGAGTATAGCATGCTTATCCTATAATTTATGACTAATATCCACTTATAAATGAGTACATATCATGCATACCCTTTTAGATCTGAGTTATCTCACTCAAGATGATATTTTTTAGATTTATTCATTTATTATGTATAAGTACACTGTAGCTGTCTTCAGATACACCAGAAGAGGGCATTGGATCTCTTTACAGATAGTTGTGAGCCACCATGTGGTTGCTGGGAATTGAACTCAGGACCTCTGGAAGAGTAGTCGGGTGCTCTTAACCGCTGAGCCATCTCTCCAGCCTGGATGATATTTTTTAGTCCCATCCATTTGCCTGCAAAATTCATGATGTCCTTGTTTTAATAGCTGAGTAGTATTCCATTGTGTAAATGAACCACATTTTCTTTATCCATTCTTCAGTTGAGGGACATCTGGGTTCCTTTTAGTTTCCAATTAATACAAATAAAACTGACTGAACATAGTTGAGCAAGTGTCCTTGTGGAAAGGTGGAACATCTTTTGGGTACATCCAGGAGCGGTATAGCTGGGTTTTGAGGTAGCACTATCCCAATTTTCTGAGAAAATGCCAAATTGATTTCCAGAGTGATTGTGCAAGTTTGCACTCTCACCAGCAGTGGAGAAATGTTCCTCTTACTCCACATCATAACCAGCATGTGCTGTCCCTTGAGTTTTTGATGTTAGCCATTTCTGATGGGTGTGAGGTGGAATCTCAGAGAAGTTTTGATTTGCATTTCCCTGATGACTAAGGATGTCAAATATTTAAGTGTTTCTCAGCCATTCGAGATTCCTCTGTTGATAATTCTCTATTTAGCTCTGTACCCCTCTTTTAAAATTGGGTTATTTGGGTTGCTGGTGTCTAACTTCTTAAGTTCTTTATATATTTTGGATATTAGCTTCTGTCAGATGTAGGATGGGTAAAGATCTTGTGCTAATCTGTATGGAGGCTGCTGTTTTCTCCTCTTCCTCCTTCTCTTTGTTCATTTCTCTCCTTTTTTTGAGTGTTCCCTTTCTTTAATAACCCACTAAGTCAAATTAGATTTTTATATTTCTTATACTTTTTTTTCCAAGACAGTGTTTCTCTGTGTAGCTCTGGCCAACCAAGAACTGACTCTTTACACCAGGCTGTCACAGAACTCAGAGATTTAACTGCTTTTGCTTCCCAAAAGCTGGATTAAAGGTGTGCTCAGTCACTCTCAGGACCCAATGGGGATGACATTAGTTAAAATGCCCAACATCAGGGAGATAAAACCTGAAGAGACTACCTCCAGTAGATAGACATGGCCCCCAGTTGAGGGATGGGGCCACCCAGCCATTTCAAAATTTTTAACCCAGAATTGTTCCTGTCTAAAGAAAGTGCAGGAACAAAAAATGGAGTAGAGACTGAAGGAAAGGCCATCCAGAGACTGCCATATCTTGGGATTCATCCTATATACAGACACCAAACCCTGACACTATTGCTGATGCCAGATGTACTTGCAGCCAGGAGCCTGGCATGGCTGTCCTCTGAGAGGCTCTTCCTGAATGAGGCAGATGCAGATACTTACAGCAACCATTGGACTGAGGCTGGACACCCCTGTGGAAGAATTAGAGGAAGGACTGAAGGAGCTGAAGGAGATTATAACCTCATAGGAAGAACAACAGTATCAGAGCTCCCAGAAACTAAGTAACCAACCAAAGAGCACACAAAGGCTGGTCTGTGGCCACCACTACATATGTAGCAGAGGACTAACTCATCTGGTCTCAATGGGAGGGGTTGTGCTTGGTCCTTTGGAGGTTTGATGGCCCAGAGAAGGGGGATGCTAGAGGGGTGAGGTGGGAATGGGTAGGTGGGGAGCACACTCTTATAGGCAAGGGAGAGGGGGGAATTGGTTGTGGGGCTTGTGGAGAAGGAGAACCAGGAAGGGGGATAATAGAAATGTAAATAAATATAATTAATAATTTAAAAATGGCAAGCTCAGTCACCACCTACTGGCCACTTTTTGTATGTTTTATGTGGAGACAGACCACACTAAACTTTCCAGTTTTGCCTGGAGCTTGCTCTATACTCAGGCAGGTCTTAACTTGTGATCCCTAGGTTCTCAGCTCTCTGAGTAGCTAGGATTGAAAGTCTATATTATCTGATCTGTCTTTATTTTATTTTTATGGTACTCAGGGCTTTGTACAATAGGGAAAGCTGTCTACCATTGCTATATCCCCAGCCTTACACCTTGTTTAAATGTTTAACATGTGTCTCATGACTTAGCAGTTCTGTTCTAGGTTGTAAACTCAAAAATGTAATACATGTGATCTCCTGACACCATGTGTGGGAATATCCATACAGCTTATTAAAACCCAAATCTGGAATGGGTGGCCCTATTATCCTATAATCAAACCAAATCAAAAGGCAAGGCAGTGAGGTCGTGTGTTCAAGGCCCTCCTGGTCTATACAGAAACGATGTCTATAGAAAGAAGAGTTAATGAACAAGGACAACAGTTGTGCATAGACAGGTAAGTGGATAAAATGTGTTGTATGCACACTTGGATGGCATTTCACAATTAAAGGAAACAAAAACATTACATGAAGTAGCCTAACCAGTAACAAAATGTCCTATTTATATTGGACTAGAGACAAGTTCCAGGACAGTAAGATAAAGCAATGTTGTATTTACTCTGAAACAGAATTAAAGGCAGTGAATGGCTGCAAAGGGGCCTGAGGGAAGCATAGAATTTACTCATGGCTTTCTAAACTATACACCTAAAATAGATTAATTTAATTGCATGTAAATAATCCACAATCTGAAGGTATAGTTCATGGGCGGAACCATCGCCTAACATGCACAAGTCCTAAGATCAATCCCTAGCATCATAAAAACAACCCACACTCAAGTTATTAAAAAATGAGGGGGATTGGGGATTTAGCTCAGCAGTAGAGCGCTTGCCTAGCGAGCGCAAGGCCCTGGGTTCGGTCCCCAGCTCCGAAAAACAGAAAAAAGAAAAAAAAAAGAAAAAATGAGATAATTATTAAAACTCTCAAACTTAATTGACGCCCAGTTTATGTGTATATACAGAGCTGATAAGCAGAGGCATACTGGTAGTAGGAACTTCAATCAATGTGTGCATATAGAATAGAAACATCATACATGGTCAGTCTCACTAAAAGGAAGGTCTTCCCTGCCTCCACTTCAAGTCACCAGGGACTTATTATTATCCTTATAATGGCCTTGTTTACACATCCCACCAGGAGAGGGCACAAGCAGTAATCCTTGAAACTGACTTCCCAGAGAACTGTTTCTCATTACACAGCAAATCTGTGGGCATCTTGACCCTGAATTTCTCAATCCACAAGACTGTACATTTGTACTGTTGTAAGTTGCTGAGGTTCTGGTTTTTGTTTTGCTTCAGAGATGTGGGTCTTGTTATCTTGCTTCAGATTTATGTAATCTTCGTATCTAGGCCTACATACATCTGAGGACACATGAGTTCTTTTTATAGTTAATGATCTCTTAGGAACAGAATTCTGAAGACAATTAAAGAAAGCTGATTTTTCTAATGGTAATTATAAATATGAGAAAATATGAACTTGCCAAGCAAGGACACAGGATTTGATTCAGTCAGTCTCTGTAGTCAACAGTTCCTGAAGCATCTGCTTCATTTGAAGAGGGTCTGGGACTTGGAGGAGAGTGAGGATGGGGAAAAGATAATGGAAGAAAGGAAGGAAGGAACGAAGGAAGGAAGGAAAGAGGAGCTTAGTCTCAGTGAAGGGTTAAAGAATATGGAGGTACTTTGGGCTCACACATCCGCACTGTTATGAGAGCTTTTATTGACTCTAATGAATGTTTGCACAGAATGATAAGAAATAACACACAAAGTGGTATTCATACATGTCTGAAAGAGCAAATGCTGAGGTGAGAAATGCTTATGTACTTATTGGAATGAATAAATGTAGATAATGGACTTTGTAACCTCAGAATTACCACATTTGCTTTCAACGTCACAGTCCTGGCCCAGGATGCTACAGCTCTGCATGCTTGCTCTGAGAACCCTTTAGCTCCTGGATCTTCTGGGGCAGAGTCTTGGTCCAGAACTGCAGCCTTCTGGCTTTCAGGGCTCGTCCCACAGCAGGCTGGGTGTTCAGCTGCAAATACTGCTCATTATGGTCCAACACAGGCCAGTAAGGTAGATCTTCGCTGTTGGGGTTCCTGTGGATATACCAGCCATCAGGGAAGAGTGAAAGTCTCTCGACCCAAAGCCTGATCCCCTTATTTGGTCAGGGTAGTGGATGAGCAGACCATGGGCCTCAGGGGACAGATGGACTGGTGTACTGATATGGATACAAGTTTCACTACCAGTGTCTACTCCATGTGAATCAAGGGGAGCTGGCTAGTTTTGTATCTCCTTCTCAGAGAACAATCTAAAGAACAGTACTACAGTAGTGTGACTCATCCACCTGATCTCTGGGGGATGAACAGTAACTGAAAGCTATAAGGTATCTGCCTTAGTGTGCCCTGAGTTGAAGACTTTTGTATTATTAAGGACACATGCTAATGGAATACACCCACAATGGAGCCCGAAATGGAGACTTGACCATAAAGTGGTTGAAAATAGGGTCTATTCTCACCCATTTCTTGCAAAGTTGGCCCAGTACTTCATCACCCTCCTCTTCAGCAGCTCTTCCTCCTCAGTGATGTCAACTGCAGACAGAAGAAGAAAAAGAGTCCAAGTCCTAGCCACCTATGTAGGTGCCAACTCATGTTCTCCTACAGTAACCACAACCAGAGGGTAAACCCTAGGCCTGGTTTATACCCTCTTCCCTCTCCTCTCAGAATCTAGTATCCATCCAAAGCACTACTTGAAGTTTTTCGGGTTCATTTCTACAGCAGTGTGCTCTCATTCCTTCTAGCACAAGCTAGACAAGGAAAGGATCATATTCAAACTGTAGCATATTTGGGGCGGGGAGGAGCTTGGGTTGTTTTTTAAGCTCTGATGTTGTGAACACTTAACCCTGTCCCCTCCAAGACTCTCAATTTCCCCAACTGGACAGAGAGCTCAATAATCCCTTAAGAACTCATCGATGCTGATTCAGCCCAAGGAAACAAGAAAGACTCACAGTTCATGCCCCAAAAATAGGAGCTAAAGACAAAGAGAATGTCATCACCATGGTCCGCCTTAACATGGGATGGTCTGACTTGCTTGATGAAGCTGGGCAGATGCTGGAACTCATAGAAGTAGACAGGAGCCTGGGAACCTGGAACACAAGTTGACGTCATGATTTCTCATATGGCACTTATCTGCCTCACCTTTGGTGACAAGAAACCTTGCTGTAAAATTATCTAGAATCCCAGTTGAGTGGTGAGATCCAGACTGGGGCACTGGACATGGGAAACCATTGTTAAGCAGAGGCCCTGGTATTCCAGCCTAGGAGTTTATAAGACACTGAGTGTATCTCACGTGTTGCCTCTTCTAGACCTGGATTGGATGCCATCCTTTACACTAGACATAAAGATTCATTGGGGGAAAGCTGCCTGCTACCCGAGACCTGACCAGGGCATGGGTCCAGCCTGGACACTGCAGAGCTCATTGGGGTTCCACAGCTATGAGTACCCCCTGTCCTTGCTCTTGTCACAGATGTACTCACGTTGGAAATGTGCTACTTCCAGAGCAGGGATCACAAACATGAAGTCCCCCAGCATCTCTTTGAACTGTTCTTGGAGGGTCTCTGGGTCCTCAGTGTCCCCCATGTACTCTTCCATTATCAGGTCAATACACTCAGGAGGCAGCATCTACACCAGGAGGAGTCAGGAAGAATGATGACAGGACAGGCAGGCAGTAGCTTCTATGTAAGGAATGTGGTCAGAGATGAAAGGTCTATGGGTAAAGTTAGAAGCTTTGTAGCGATCCCACACAGAAACACACACACACACACACACACACACACACACACACACACACAAACTCACAGAGAGAGAGAGAGAGAGAGAGAGAGAGAGAGAGAGAGAGAGAGAGAGAGAGAGAGAGAGAGAGAGAGATATTTAGGAAAGTAAGTATATGGGAACCCTCTTTATCGGGACAGGAATCGAAGGTATCTCTCACCATCTGTGCTGCTGTGCTCTTCAGAACAGTGGGCAGGGTATCTCTGGTTATTTTCTTTATTATATGGTCAAGGCCCATGAACTGGGAGGCAGAAGATAGTCTTAAGTCTTGGATGGTTTGGAACTACATCAAAGTATCTCTGAGTTCCCATCACCCACCATTTGAGTTTGTTTTCAGGGGCTTAGAACTACGTCTTACCATGGGGACTCCCAAGCCACATTCATCTGTGTTGACACCAATGATGCTGGGGACAGGGTGAAAATCACCTGAGGCCAACAGCTCCTGAGGATGTTTGGGTAAGAACTTCCCATCCACCACACCAGGAATCATCTTGAAGACCTACAGCATTGACGGTCAGTACTGAAGATCAATCATATAAATATTCTAATGCTCATGAATATCCACAGCAATTCCCTATATCATATCTTATCTCAGGATGCTACACACACTCTAGAAGAAATGCACATAAAATTAGCTTGTCATGTTCTTTTTGCACACTGTACTGAAAGGACACCAAACCATGGAGATGAGTTAGCAAATTTGAGTAGTAAGTGATTAATGGTAATCCCACATCCTGTTCATCAAGTCCTCCAATACACACAATTCTCCCAACCTGGTTAATAGCCAGGATCTCTTGTTTACTCTTTGCTCGCAGGCAGCGTATCAGAGCTTCTGAGTCTGAGGCCTCACATCCAGATAGGTTGGCTACTGTCTGTAAATGGAACAGACAATGGTTAGCTCACTCTTCCCTGCAAGCAGCAGAGTTGTTTTTTTTTTTGTTTTGTTTTGTTTTGTTTTGTTTTGTTTTTGATAATAGTAGAAGTCATTACTTCTAAATACCACATCCTATTGTTTGTTGTGTATGAAAGGAGTAAGTGGAATTGTTCACATTTTCTCTTGTTCAGAGGTGACTCCTGGGTAAGGACATTTTACCTGTGTATTGTTTTGTTTTTGCTTTGGTGTGTGTGTGTGTGTGTGTGTGTGTGTGTGTGTGTGTGTGTGTGTGTGTGTGTTACTATGACAATAGTTATGATATAGCACATTTTGATTGTGAAGGTCTGAGAGTAATCTCAGGTAGTACATGTCACCCTATCCCTTGTTCACTTTGTCTATACAAGCTTAGCTGGCTTACTAGGGAGTCTTTGTTTCCTGTATCTTCATAGGAACACTGAGTTTTCTGAAACATTAAAACCACCAGCTTTGTATGGGTTCAGGGGATTTGAACTTGGGACCTCATGCTTGCATAGCAAGTAGTTTTACCAGTTGACACTTTTCCTCAATCTTGTGTCCTTGTTAGATTTTTTTTTCATTAACTCAACACAAGCCAGGATCTTCTGGAAAGAAGAACTTCAGCTGAGAATATTGCCTCTATCAGACTGGTCCATAGGTAAGTCTGGGCCTGATAAATGACTAATGCAGAAAAGCCCACCTCACTGTGGGCAGTGCCACCCATGGGCAGGTGTTCTGTGTTGTATAAGAAAGCAAAACGAGGAAGCCACAGTTAACAAGCCATATGCATGTTGCCTCTTGGCCTCTGATTAAGTTCTGGCCTCTAGGTACATGCCTGTGTGTGTACTTCCCTTCAAGATAGATTATACGCTATGAGCTGAAATAAACGTTTTCTCTCCACATAGCATTTGACAATGGTCTTTATCACAGTGATAAGAAACAAACTGGGAAACCATGCATTAAGTGTTTTTCCTAATGACAGAATCCACTGGAAAGAGGTTTGCCGTCATGTAAATGCTCATCATACATAAAGCAGAGGAAAATGGATTCAAAATTTCATACTACTCAGAAGCTATTTCCCATGATCCTTGCTTTTGCCACTTAACTGAACACCAGAGTACCAGAAGCCAAGATTGAGGTAGCTGATGTTCATGAGGGCACTTACCTTGTAGACCACCTCAGATGTATCAGAGATGAGGTCAGGCAGCAGGGCCACTCCACTCTGCATAATGGCTCCATGAAAGAGTCCTTTGGACATGGGGGACACAACATGGGAAGACACACTTGTGCCTCCTGCTGAGACTCCAAATATAGTGACCTTGCCATGGTTGCCTCCAAAGTAAGCAATATTTTGCTGGACCCAGCGTAGGGCAGCCACTTGGTCCAGGTATCCCCAGTTGCCCCTGGCATGCTCGTCTCCAGTGCTGAAGAAGCCAAGGATACCCAAGCGATACTGGATGGCGACAATTACTATTTCCTCAGTAGCTGCCAGTGTGGATGCATCATTCATGGAAGCTGATCCTAGAACCAGCCCACCACCATGGATCCATACCATCACCTGGAGACAGAAATTCACATGGCAGGGGGCTCACACACAGCCCAAGCTCATCTAGACGGCCCACTAGGTTATCAACTGCTTTGTTCTGTGCAGGTTGACCTACAAACAAATCTCCTCAGGATCTCAGGAAGTGAGTCACAGATGGGGTACTTTAGGCCTATGAGCATATTTCCATTCTAGCTTCCCCAACAGGAAATCTCAGAATGGATTAATGACTCTAGATCTAAATTAAAGTCATAATTATTCTCAGACCCATCAAAGTAGAACCAAACCAACCAACCAAACAACAACAACAACAAAACAAAAAAGGAGTGTGCTTCTGAGTGTCTTTCCTGACTGTTAATCAAAATAGGCATCAGATACCATTGGCAGAACAGATAATTTGCAGGTAGAAATTTGGACGATGTCACTATCAGCCCTTGTGCACCATCCTGAGTGGGTCTGTCAGGTCGATAGAAGAATTCCTGGTTTAATCAAAGACCTAGACCCTCTTACCCTCTTACCTCTCAGATCCCTAGGACTCTGATGCATACACACACAGGTTGAGGCAGGTCGGTCACCATGGGTTGACATAACCCTCCTGAACCCAATGAGGTAAAACTACTAATCAGGATCTAAACTACAGTGAAGTTCATAATTATTTTGTCCCTTCCCATCTTCCAGAGAAATAAATGATCTCTTCCCCAGCTGACCATGGCCTGACACTCACAGGCAGGTTAGAGCCCTCACGGGCATGAGCTGGTGTATAGATGTTGAGATACAGGCAGTCTTCAGACATAGGGATGGGGTGCATGGTCAGCTTCATCTCCTTGATAAAATCTTCCTTCATTATATCAGTCTGTAGACACCTAGTGAAAATGGAAGACGGGAAGTCCAAGGTATGTGGTTGACAAATGTATATCTTAACCTGAACTTTCTCTCAGCCACCTACAGTTACTGCTTTCCATGATGGCCTGCTAACACATGATTCTTCTTTAAAGTCCCTACCACAGTAAAGGCTACTAGGCCTGTGGAAACAGAAATATGGCCAGATTTTCCAGGGAGGCCTCTCCATGTATAGTAACATTCTGGGGTCTAGTGTATGTAGACTTCCAACAGATTCCTAGAAAATGCTTGACTGTTCCAAAATTTAATCCTTCTGTGTATACAATTTAAATCCTGTCAAGGTGGTTAGTATTGATTATTGACTTGACACATTGTAAATCACCTGGGAAGAGAATCTTACTCAGGGATTTTCTAGATCTGTTGGCTGGTTGGCATGCCAGTGGCAAGTTATCTTGATCATGTTCTTTGCACTAAGAATATATGCGTATTGTAGGAGGCACCATTCCCTAGGAAGGAGGTTTCTGAATTGTTTAAGAATGGAGAAAGTAAGTGAAGGTTAGTAGGCATGCGTGTGTCCTTTAAACTCTGTTCCTAATTATGGATGTCATGTGAACTGTTCTCTCTCTCTCTCTCTCTCTCTCTCTCTCTCTCTCTCTCTCTCTCTCGATTTATTTATTTTATGTATATGCATACACTGTAGCTGTCAGACATACCAGAATAGGGCATTCGATATCATTATAGATGGTTATGAGCCACCATGTGGTTGCTGGGAATTGAACTCAGGACCTCTGAAAGAGCAGTCAGTGCTCTTACTGAGTCATCTCTCCAACCCTGAGATCAGCTCTCTTAAACTTCTGCATCTGTGGTTTCCCACTTATGATTAAGTAAAAGCTGGAATTGCTACCCAAAATAAAACTTTCTGCATTAAGTTGCTTATATAAGGATACTTTATCACAGCAACAGCAAGAGAATAAAGATGCTTAGGTACTGGGGTAGTGTGCCCACACAGCAACTATAAAAATGAATGGACAATACCATTCCATAGGGTAGTGAGACATTCCTCAGTTCACTTCCAAGTACCAATGAGGTACCAATAGTCTCCAGTTGGAAGCATGTGTACTTGTTCCTTAGTCAATGGCCCAAGACAATGGATGGTCACTGAGACTGTGAAAAATTGGTTCAGTCTCTGCTCCTTACTGTGGTACCTCCAACAAACTCCCTACAGGTGCCAAGCTCTGACCCAGCAGGCTTGCACAGTTGTTCTCCTCTAATCCTTAGCATATTCATCAGAAATGTGCATTGGAGATGCCCCTCAGCACATACAGAAATCTGCTACAGAGCTGAGGTAGAGGAAGCATTGCAGTGTGGCCTAGAGCTCAGGCCTGAGTCCCCTGAGTCCCAGAACTTACATGTCCGGCTGTGAGGTCCCATCTCTCACACCACTCCAAGGCTCAGGGTCCTCAGGAGGTGCAAAGTGCAGTGGTCCTACAGGAGGCTTGGCAAAGGGAATTCCCAGGAAGGTGTGGACACCAGATTTAGTGTCCTTCACGTGGACAAAGCTGCCTCTCACCTGACCTGTTTGTGTGTTTCTGATGGGGCTGGCTGAGTCCTGGCCTGTAAGTAGAGAGATGCCATCAGCTGTCACCACACTTGGAAATTTCTACCTTATCATCACCATGGTACATGGGGAAGGTAAGCCGGGGCCTCTCAGTTCAGCAGTAGGATGTGGAAATGAGGGCTTCTGGATTACCTAGGAACAGAAACTTTGTCCACTGACCTTCTTGCAAATCAACAGGGTTCTTCCTTAGCCAAAAATGTGACAGGCTCAGAGCTACTTGGCATTATGAAGGAATTATTGTCATTATCCAAGTTCGGTTGGATTTTTAGCTACAACCACATGCATAGGAGGGATATGTCTTTCTTGTTCTTCTGTCTCTGTTGCCTCCTCAGAATGTACTAACCTCAGACATCTCTGACCCCTGCGTGCCCTAGTAGTATATTAGAAAGCACACACACCCCACGCTGTCATATATCATTCTCCACCAGCCCCTTCTCCCTCCCTGCTGCCTTCCATCCCATAACCTTGGCCATGACTCTGCAGAACTGGAGCAGCTCTGACCCTGCCGTCCTCTGTTCATTTAGACAGGCTCAACGTGCACATGCTGGAGGAGAAGCAGGAGCCCACAGGCTACCACATACAGCCAACCAGGAAGTCTACCCAAAGGCATGGTTGAATCTCAGGCCTAAACCTGTGCTGCTGCTACAAGATGAGAGTCTCACAGTGGGAAACAGATCACATTGGCATGGCCCAGGCAGGAATTTGTAGCTTTGAGGGTGTAGGTGTAGCATTTGGTTGGATGGGGCAAAGTTCTCATTGCTGGAGAACTGATAAGGTAGAAGCCACAGGAAGCCAATTGCTACCAGGCAGGGAAAACCCACTCCTGCAGTTCCTGCTCCTTCCCTGGCCTCCTGGACAGACACAGCAAGGCATCTGAAGTGCTTCTGGAATTCCAGAATCCCTGACCTTCAATATGGAGTCATCGTGATCTCTGGCTCTTTTACTCACCAACCCAATTTGGGTATTGGTGTGAAGATCAGGGAGCAGAAAGTTGTAACAGGAGAAACCATGGGGCTCCTGTCAACAGGTACATAGTCAAGATGCCAAGATAAAGAGAAGAACAAGGTCAGGAGATCTGAGTGTGCCTTCCTTTCATCCTCAAGACTCCTCTGTGCTGACAAAACTGAGAGTACTGAGTCCACCCTCCGAGCCCCTTGTACCTTAGGATTGCAGATATAACCTCCCCCCACCCCGGCCAATTAGGTCATGGTAACTTCATTGAAAGATACTGAAATTCTGACACTTCTGCCTCCACCTCCAATGTAGCTGCTCACACTGCCAGCTCCTGTTTAAATCAACTTGGAAGTCATTTATCCATTTGACAAACGTTTTAACCTTTCCTACCTTTTACTTATGTATTGTGAACATGTATGTATATGTATGGGCTCTCATGTTCCATCATGTACATGTGGAAGTCAGAAGACAATTTGTAAGAGTTAGTTTTCTCTTTTCACCACATGGGTTCAGGGATCAAACTTAGGTTGTTAGGCTTGGCAGCAAACTCCCTAACTGGCTAAGCCACTTGCCAAACCCTCTCCTCTGCCAAGAGATGTCAGTGGGGTTCAGTATACACATCCAGAATAGGAGTTTTGCAGTAAAAAAAAAATCCTAGCAAGCTATATCAAAGAATATACAACCAGAAGTTTACAACTGGCTGCACCTGACTTCCTGGAAGAAGTGGTGTGGGAATCAACATGGGATCGTCCTTTGTATCTGAGATTGGATATGGCTTTATGGTTTCATCCCCAGATAATATAGGATCCCATAGCCTGGCACTACAGGACTTTATAGCTCCGTTTTCTCTGTTTTCTCCTGTCTCCTTGATATAGTGTTGTGCCTCCAACATATGTTTGTCCAATCTGTGGTTCCAACCCTTCCTGGAGGATGGTCTACTTTTAGTACCCAGATCCAAGGATTTTCCAGGCTGTAGGGGTTTAAAGGTCTCCAGCTCCTTCAATGTCTCAGTTAAGCAACCAATTTCTGTTTCCTGAACATTCTGGTGCTTTTTTCTAACTCCAAACTCTTTTTTACCTCAGCTGGAAGAAAGTCCCCATATCCTCTGACCAGAGACATGATAAAAATATGGACTGGAGAAATCCAAGGTTCTCTTCTGTTCAGGGAGTCAGGGACACAATCTAACCAACAGACAGACAGACAGACAGACATTGAAACAGGTCTAAAAGCAGAGGCTCTATATTCATGGAAATACCTGCATTAAGACACCACTCCAGGGGGTTGGGGATTTAGCTCAGTGGTAGAGCGCTTACCTAGCAAGCGCAAGGCCCTGGGTTCCGTCCTCAGCTCCGGGGGAAAAAAAAAAAAGACACCACTCCACACCCATTTAGTATATTCAGTGTTGGCAAAGGCATGGAGCACCCCATGCACATGGCTAGAGGAGATTCAAAACAATGTAGTCATCTTGAAAGACAGGGTGGTATTTTTCTTCAAAAATTAAGCACACTCTTGCCCTATGATTGAGAAATTCTTTTAGTACTTTAACACAAGGAAATGAAATTACTAGTCACATAATAACAAATAAACAACAACAGCAAAATATGTTCCAAAAAGTTGACAAGAACTTCATTAACAACAGGAAAAAAACAATGGAAACCACTCAGAAGCCCATCAGCTGGGATCTAGGTTAACAAATACTCATATATGGACTGATGTTCTTAGTCAGAGATGGCACTTTACTCTCAAGACCATTAATTAATCTTTAGTAGCAGAAGGAGTCACCAATGATTTCTTTTCCCTGATAGAAGAGCCAGGACCCTGATGTTTCTAAATCACACACCATTTCCAGACTCTTCCATCAGAAAGCAGTCAAGTGGTTTCCAGGAACAGAGATCAGAGAGTGATTGACATAAATTAACACAAGGAACCTTTTTCCAGTGAAAGAAACACTCTTGTATCTGAAGTGAGATTGGTTGACGAGTTCATATTCTTTGTGAATTAACCAGGCTACACACAACCATTCAACAAAGTACAAGAGAATGTTTTTAATAGAGGGCTCAGAGAAAGTTTAGGAGCAACAATAAATTAATATATAATTAATATATAATAAATTCATTAATAGTATGGAAGCTGAAGGAGAGTGATTGTGTCACGAGCAACCAAAGGACCACAGGGGTCTGTGAATGTTAGAAATAAGTGCGTATACAAGGGCAGGTACTCAGGGAGACAGGAATAGGATGCTCTTCTCCTGGACACATCTGGACCTTCTAATGTTCCCATCCCATTGCCAAGGCCCACCTCACAGTCAAACATATTCACAGATGTTCTGAGCATGTGAACATGAACCTCATAGTATCTCCAGGCCCTGGGGGCTGAGAAGAAACTTCAGCAGACTAGCAGACTCCAACACACACACACACATACACACACACACACACACACACACACACACACACACACACACGGACAGAGAGAGGGAGACAGACAGACAGACAGACAGACAGACAGACAGAAACAGATTGACACAGAGACAGATACACATAGACACACAGACACACAGACATACATACTCACACATACAGACACAACCATTCCAACACACACATACAAACACACACACACACACACACAGAGAGAGAGAGAAAGAGAGAAAGAGAGAGAGAAACAGATTGACACAGAGACAGATACACATAGACACACAGACACACAGACATACATACTCACACATACAGACACAACCACTCCAACACACACAAACACACACACAGATCCACAATATACATAGTCTCATACACAGCCACAAACACACAGCAACAACCACAAACACACAGTCAGAGACACACATACACAATGCACAAACACAGGGTTGGGGATTTAGCTCAGTGGTAGAGCGCTTGCCTAGCAAGCACGAGGCCCTGGGTTCTGTCCCCAGCTCCGGAAAAAAAAAAAAAAAAAGAAGACTCGCAATGCACAAACACAAACACACACAAACACACACACAGATCCACAATATACATAGTCTCATACACAGATACACACACAGACACACACACACACACCATTGTCATCATTGTTGTTGTCTGTGCCAGGGCTCACATGAGAGCTATTGGGAAAGCACAGCTGTGTCCTGCACATAAGATGCCCAACCTGTTGGAGTAAGGATCAAGAAATGAAGAGATGATAGAAAACTACCTAATGACCTAAAAATCCTGTATGCTCCAAGTCTTGACACTGGGTGAAGATAAGCAGTTGGACACAATAGCTTTGTTAACTCTTCTTTACCTCAGAAAAAGGTTCTGCTTTGGATGTTGTGTGGTCCATAAGCAGTCCTGATTTTCTTTCTGTGCCTAAGAGAGCACAGAGGTCTCAGTGAGACCCTCCTGCTGTGTGTGTGTGTGTGTGTGTGTGTGTGTGTGTGTGTGTGTGTGTAGTGTGTGTGTGTGTGTAGTGTGTGTGTGTGTAGTGTGTGTGTAGTGTGTGTGTGTGTGTGTAGTGTGTGTGTGTGTAGTGTGTGTGTGTGTGTGTGTGTAGTGTGTGTGTGTGTGTAGTGTGTGTGTGTGTAGTGTGTGTGTGTAGTGTGTGTGTGTGTGTAGTGTGTGTGTGTGTAGTGTGTGTGTGTGTGTAGTGTGTGTGTGTGTGTGTGTGTTCCACCAGTTCCCACTTCCAGTCACCCCCTGCCCTCAAGGCACCACCTTTTGACAGTGTAGAAGTTTATATACCTGATGAGTTGCAACAAGAAAAGCTAAAAGCCCCAAATTGGCCTCGTGACTCTTCTGTTGCTGCCCTCCCTGATTTGACACACATGAATCAGCACCCTGGGTGCCACATTTGGGAAGGGTGCCAGGGCCACAAAAGAATAATTTTCAACCTCTTTCTGAGTCTAAATGCTCACCCTGGCCCCTGTGATTTGCTTGCTACAAACAATGTGTGGTAACACAGCATCTTTGTCAATATATCTTACTGATAGCATCAGCCAGTGATGCCTGAAAGTTATTGTAAGAGACAACAGATACTGAAATGGTCCTGCTTAGAGCCTGACTATGCCAACAACACTTTATCTTCTAAGAAATATTATGAAATCCTGTGTGATCAGGAGAAATGTCCTTCTGGCTGTAAGGTAAAAGCTTATATTCTTGAACAGGAGTCATTCGTGGAACTCAAATTAGTTGAACACATTTCTTCTTTTTCTGATTTTCAGGGGTTTTTTGTCAGAATATTATCTGTGGTCAGACTGAATTGCTCTCTCAGCTTCTTAGGTTCTGTGTTTACAGGTGAGTCACAAAGCATTCAGCTAATACATCTGCTCTAAGTAATCCTCGGCATTGTGTACAAGGCGATATTTGATGTTCCCAAGTACGATGTAGAACAGGATGAGATGGAGGGGAGGACAGGATGCAACTCCATCCCTCTTTAGTTGTCACTGATTCTAAGCCCAGGAATCCAAAAAGGAATGTTCAAAACAGTAGCCACAGTGAGTTAGGTAGATCTTGCTTCATAGAGAACACTGGTGACTTTCCGTAGTCTGGTGACCCACAGCAAGGGGTCACAGGTAAGGTAAGTTTAGTGGATTGAACTAGGGAGGTTTGGGAAGAGGTCATTGGGAAGAGGTCAATGAAGTTTACACTATCAGATTGGAGAGGCCCAGGAAGAGGTGTGTCAGGGGGTGGGGAACTGATGAATTGCCACAGAGCACACATACTCTGGGCATAAAGCTATTCTGGCTTAACTTCTGATAAGGGCCTGAAAGTTACTGACAGGCTCAGAGCACACATGCCATTTGGACTGAAATCCAGCCTACCTTTGCCCTAGGTTATGTGCCTGGTGAAGAGAACCCAGGGACTGATAAAGTCAACTGAGGCATTGGGGGTGGCACCAGGACCTTTTGTATAACCTAATAACTTTGTACAGTGTCCTGAAGGATGCCAGTCTGTTCTATCCTAGGAATTGGCACATTCAGAGATACTTGGCAGCATGAATACATTATATTACTATTATCATCCAAAAGTCCAGTAGCAGCTGCAGTTACAAAAGCAAGGAAAAGACCCATCTGCTGCTTTATCCTCTGCCTTGCAGGTTCAGCATAACTCAGATCTCCTCACTCTGAGCTGGGTCCTCAGTATGGGTGACCTCCACCAGTATTATTTGCTTGGTAGACAGCTACTCTGTGTCTTTGGGCACTTAGAATCAGTAATCTCCTTCTACAGTGTGGGTTCTGGGTCTTGGACTCTGGCCACCAGCTTGGAGGCAGGCACCCTTACTTTCCAAGTCATTTCACAGGTCCTGGTGAGGAAATTTGGAGACAAACATTTGTAACAAGTTCTTCTGACGTCTTTGTTTCTCCCTCTCTGTAGTCTCAGCCTCTGAGTCTGCAGAACTTACCAGTTTTAACTAAGGTTCCCTATGTTCCCCTAACAAGTCTTGACATGCATGAGGAGAAGGAGAAGCAGGAGCCCCTAGACTCCAGCATTTAATGTTAGGAGGAAGTGAGTCTGGTGGTATGATGGACCTGCAGGCCCAAGTCTGTTTCCTGTGTGTCATTGACAGGAAACAGAATATTGGGACCTTTCTCAGACAGGAATTTGGATCCCATGTGGACTTGGTGGAGAGTTTGCTGGGACAAGGCAAAGTCATAGAACTTGAATTCACTAGGCAGAGGTTACAAGAGCCAGAATGTAACAGATAGGGCCAAGGCACTCCACCATTCGTGCTTCACCTTCAGCCCCTGTAGAAGGCACAGCGGGACTCCTGAGGTCCGTCTAGTATAGCAGCAATCCTCTCTTCAAACCCAGAGTCACCGTGTTCACAGTTCTTTCGGTAACAAGCCTAGGCCAAGTGTTGGGATGAATAGGAGGCTGCGGAAAAGCTGTTACTGGAAATATCAGGCGGTGTCCTGATCTACACATCCTGTAGATGGATATCACTGGAGAATAGGATGCAGCTCTTTGAAACGTGACATGGATAAAAGTGAGCACTCACAGTGCCCTGAAAACCACTCTCTGCTTTCAGGACTTAGAGTTTCCTGAGTCTACATTCAGGGCTCCCATCTGTTACAGTCACAATTTTATGTCTACGCCCACTCCCTGTGATAGCGAGCGTAGCTGTTTCACTGAAACACACTGCAAACCTGGAGCCTCTGAAGAACTCATCTGCCTATCCTGCCTTACTGTCATGGCAGCTCCTACAGAGATCAAGTTCACACTCCTTTACCTACTCAACACGTTTAATGGGGAACGGTGTCTGTGACTAGCTTGGCTTTCAGAGCCTATAATACAGGTCTGTAAGTAGAAGCTTCAGAATCGCAAAGAAGCGTGGCCGGACACATTAAAGAATCCTGGATCAGGAGATGCTCCCACCCAGCCCAGCCTGAGTTTCTGGAAGGTGTGCAGGGACCAGTATCAGACAGCCTGTAGTACAATCTGAGGACTGGTCTTGCTTCCATTGTTCCAGTACATAGAAGACTTGGGCACCCATACCCTGGCCCTAAAGAAGTTCCTCCTTGGTGGTTTTCTGTTTCTCCTGGAAAGGCACAGCTATGGCTGGCTGCTCTTGCCTCCTCCAAATGGCAAGATCAGCTGCCCTTTCACTGTGTCTCCTCCAGGATACTTGTCTTAGTTAGGGTTTCCACTGCTGTGAAGAAACACCACGACCATGGCAACTCCTATAAAGGACAGCATTTAATTGGGGCTGGCATACAGTTTCAGAGGTTCGGTCCATTATAGTCATGGTGGGACTTCCAGCATGCTGGAAGACATGTTGCTGGAAAAGGAGCTGAGTGTTCCCCATCTTGATTTGCAGGGTGCAAGGAGAGACTGGGTATAGCTTAAATATAGGGGATCTCTAAGCCTTCCTTCACAGTGACACACTTCCTCCAACAAGACCACATTTCCTAATAGTGTCACTGTCTATGGGCCAAGCATTCAAACACATGAGTCTGAGGGGGGCATTCCTGTTCAAACCACCATTTGTCCTCAGTTTGTGGTCCCAGCCCTTCGTGACAGACGTTCTCTCTACTCTAAATTATTATCTAACCAGGGAGTTCATGAGCTGTGGGGCTGAGAGGTACCCCACTGCCTCAATCTCTAAGCCAAGGGACCAGTTCCTTCATTTTTTGAATACCTGGTGCTTCTTTTCAAGGGTGGATTCTGGCATCATATCTAGCAGAAATGTATCTGCCATTTATAAAACATCACTCAAAGGATATTCATTGATGATTTTCTAAGATAAAATGTTCCTTGGTGCATTTCTGTGTGTGTAGAGTGGTTGTGGAATTTTTCATATACCTGTTTTGAATGTCAATTATTAGTGACATTTAACTAAGAGATATAAGAGGTGGAGACATTTTTTAGTTTGGCAACTCTATTACCTCATTCAGGACCTTTAGGTGCTTGTACCATATTTATATATTAAAACCTCTGGTAGTTTGAATAGCTTGGCCAATAGGAAGTGCTACTATTAGGAGGGATGGCCTTAGTGGAGTAGGTGTGACCTTGTGAAAGGGGAACAAAATACTCATGTGGGGAAACACAGAGACAAAGCGTGAAGCAGAGACTGAAGGAAAGGTCATTGAGAGACAGTCCCACATGGGGATCCATCCCATATACAGACACTAAACCTAGCGCCTAGCCCCTAACCCCAACCCTAACCCCTAACCCAAACCTCTAACCCCTAACCCCAAACCCTAACCCTTACCCCTAACCCCTAACACTACCCCTAACTGCTAACCCTAACTCCTAACCCCTAAACCCTAAACCCTAACCCTAAAACCCTAAACCCTAAACCCGAAACCCGAACCCGAGCCCCTAACACCTAACCCTAACCCTTATTCTAATCCCTAATTCTGTTCCCTAAACCCTTATTCTAATCCCTATTTCTATTCTCTAAATCCTAACCTTAATCCCTAAACCCTAAACTTCAAACCCCAACCCTAACTCTAGTCTCTGTACAGCAAAAGAATTTGATATGATGACTTACGGTCTGTAGTCCAGCTCCCAATGTTGGTCACCTGTGATTTGGAATTCCAATAATCTTGTACTTTCTCAGTCCCACAAGGCTCGTTTCTGTGGTCTTCTGTTGACGGAGCTTCCAACAGATGTGCTGTCAGAAAATGCAAGTAGGTGAAGAAGAGGGAATCTTCCTTCTTCCAATGTCCCTGTGTCTGTCTCCAGCTGAAGGTGTGACCTGATTAAAGGTGTGTGCCGCAAGGTCTGGATCACAGGTGAGTCCTACTATTCGAGATTGTTGTTAATTCAGATATAATCAAGTTGACATCCAGGAATAGCCATTACATACACTAATAATAATTGCCCACCTACTACCTCTCTAGCCTCCTCTCCACCTAGGCCCTTCCACTTCCATGTCTTTCTGTTGAAATGTAGATTATGCATAGAACAGAAAAATGCAATATTTGTATTTCTGAGTCTGACTTATTTTATTTAACATGATCTCAATCGGCCCCATTTTCCTGCATAGATCTTTCACAATTTTGCCCTTTCTATGGCTAAGTAAAATTCCATTCCATATATGAAACATAGTTTATCTATTCTGTAGAGGGCCGCAATAACATTCGCCACCACTAGATGGCGCTGGCTTCCACTGCGCCCCATGTGGAAGGCCAGGATAGCCTCCGCCATTACAAGATGGCGCTAGCCTTTGCCGCGCCAGCCGACTCCCTTTCAGGAAGTTATCTGTGTGCGCATGTGCAAGAGTGCCTTCATGCCAGGTCTTTGCCCACTCCGGGGCGTGCCTTATGAGATCATGGGTAAACAACCAATCAGGTGTGGATGCGCCACGCTAGGGTGTATATAAGCGCACCATGTTTGCGCGCCGAGGCTTCTCCTTAAGATTAAAATAAAAGTTTGGTCACAGCAAGGATTTCTATGTCCCCGCGTGTTTCTTGCCGGCGAGAGGTCGCACGTGGGACACTATTCATCTAGACTGGTTCCACTTCCTAATTATTGTGAACAGTGTAGCAATAAACACACATGTGCAAATATCTCTGTGGTGCCCTGACTTAGCCTTCTGGGTATGTAATAGATTCAGGAGTGGTTTAGCTACAGCACAGTTACATGGTCGTTTCTTTGGGGTGCATCCCATGCTGATGTCCATGAGGCCCCAATAATTACATTTGGTGATTTGCAGTCAACCCTTTGTTACTAGGAGAGTTGGGCTGTCAAGGTTTTAAGTTTTTGACAAAGTGCATGCAGTACCCTCGCGTGCAGTGTATGAAAGTTTATGAAATGTACTTTAGAAACAGAGCAAAGCAGGACAGTATCCACCAGGGGGTGCTGCCCTCCTCCATTTGTAATCCTCCTACTTAACTTTCTTAACAAGGAAAGTTCATGCCCTGACAGGGAAGAGGGGCTGCACTGGAGAGTGTTAACAAAGAGGGGATTTACAAAAAGGTGAGCAGATGACAGGAAGGGAGCAAGGAAGCGACCACAGGCCAAGGACAATAGGCAGTCATTTGACACAATAACTTAAAGCAGGTAATGTGGTCAAAAAAAAAAAAAAAAAAAAAAAAAAAAAAAGACAAGCATGCTGGAACAGGGCACGTCCCAGTTTTATGTGGAAGCCATGGTCACTCCTTAATGGACTTCACATATTTCTCATACGCCTCTTCACTCACTAATTCATCCAGCTCAGAAGGGTCACTCAGTGTCATCTTGATCAGCCAACCATCTTGGTAACATGATTTGTTGACGAGCCCTGGGTTTTCGGCAAGTGCTTCATTGACTTCAGTTACCTCTCCTGACAGAGGAGAGTAGTAGAGTTCACTGGCTGCCTTCACACTTTCCAAAGCACCAAACTTCTCTTGTTTTTTCAATTTTGTCCCAACTTCAGGAAGACTGCAGTAAACAACATCTCCCAAAGCTTCCTGTGCAAAGTTGCTGATTCCCACTGTTCCAATACCATCCTTTGCTGTTACCCATTCATGCTTCTCTGTGAATTTACGCACCGACATCAAAGCAGAACCGGTGCGCAGCGAGTGGACAGCGGCAGCGCTGGGCGCCCGGGGCCTTGGCGGGCTGGAGGCCAGAGCGGTGCGGGTGCGCAGGCTGCAGGCCACAGCCCGCATGCTCCCAGGGTAACTGCGCTTCGCCTCCGCCACCGGGCCAGCGGGGACGAGGTGGGCCCGTTATTTTTAAGGTACACGTATATAAGTGCAGTGAAATAGTTAAGAAACTGAGCAAAGCAGATTAACATTGCTGTTACTGAGTTGCAGCTGTACAGGGCCCAGCCTCCCTATCACTTCATGGTGGGGATGGACCCTTTACTTATTATTATTATAAAATATATATTATAGAAAACCTATCGTTTTTATCTTTTTTTTTTTAAACCTCTATTTATTTTTATTTATTTATTTTTTCCGGAGCTGGGGACCGAACCCAGGGCCTTGCACTTCCTAGGCAAGCGCTCTACCACTGAGCTAAATCCCCAACCCCCGTTTTTATCTTTTTAAGTTGATAGTTGAGTGGCATGAAGTACATTCACAGTATTGTGGGATTATGATTCCCATCCATCACCACAATTCTTTTATCATTTCAAACTGAAATTCTATACCCAATAAAAATACTAAGACGTCACTTCTCCCTCTCATAGCCCCTGACAACCACCATGCTACTTTCCCTTGCTACCAATTTGATGTCTCTAGGCTCCTTGTACAAATCAAATCATATAATATTTGTCTCTTGGCATCTGGTTTATTTCTTTTTGTGTAGAATCCTTGAGGCATCTATGTTCTGGCATGTGACACAGCTTTAAGTCTGAATTGTCTTCTATTTGTATTCAGCATGTGTTCATGTATGTTTGCATGCACCTCTTGACCAAATGCTGACCTTGGGTACTGTTCCTCAGGTGTGCTTTTGAAGCTGGGTCTCTCAGTTGAGATCAATAATTTAGGCTAGGCTGTCTTGACAATGGATCCCTGTCTCCACCTGCCTCCACCTCACCAGAGCTGGGATTACTGGCAGAACATCATATGCCTGACTGGTGTTTTGGAGTTTTGTCATATGTGTGTGTGTGTGATTGTGTGTGATTGTGTGTGTGTGTGTGTGTGTGTGTGTGTGTGCGCGCGATTGTGTGTGTGTGTTTCTAAAAACAGCTTGGATCTATAGTAAAGTTTTCAAAAATGTTTTTTTTATTGGATATTTTTTATTAACATTTCAAATGTTATTCCCTTTCCCGGTTTCCTGTCCATAATCCCCCTATCCCATCCTCCTCCCCTTCTTCTATAAGAGTGTTCCCCCTCCCCAACCAACCCCCCTTCCCACCTCCGGGCCCTGACATTCCCCTACACTGAGTCCAGCCTTGGCAGGACCAAGGGCTTCTCCTCCCATTGGTGCCCGACAAGGTCATCCTCTGCTACACATGCAGCTGGAGCCATGGGTCTGCCCATGTCTACTCTTTGGGTGGTGGTTTAGTCCCTGGGAGCTCTGGTTGTTGGTATTGTTGTTCTTATGGGTTTGTAAGGCCCTTTAGCAATCCTTTCTCTAACTCCTCCAATGGGGACCACGTTCTCAGTTCAATGGTTGGCTGCTAGCATTTGCCTCTGTACTTTTCACGCTCTGACTGAGCCTCTCAGGAGACAGCTATATCAGGCCCCTGTCAGCATGTAGTTCTTGGCTTGATCAATATTGTCTAGTTTTGGTGGCTGGATCCCCAGGAGGGGCAGGCTCTGAATAGCCGTTCCTTCAGTCTCTCTCCAAACTTTGCCTCCATATCCCCTCCTATGAATATTTTTGTTCCCCCTTTTAAGGAGTGAGTCATCTGCACTTTGCTTGTCCTTCTTGAGCTTCATGTGGTCTGTGGATTGTATCTTGGGTAATTCAAGCTTTTGGGAAAATATCCACTTATCAGTGAGTACATACCATGTGTGCTTTTTTTTTTTTTTTTTTTTTTTTGGATTGGGTTACCTCACTCAGGATATTTTCTAGTCCAATCCATTTGTTATGAATTTCATGAAGTCACTGTTTTTGATAGCTGAGTAGTACTCCATTGTGTAGATGTACCACATTTTTTTAATCCATTCCTCTGTTGAAGGGCTTCTGGGTTCTTTCCAGCTTCTGGCTATTATAAATGAGGCAGCTATGAACACAGTGGAGTGTGTGTCTGTGTTGTATGTTGGAGCATCTTTTGGGTATATGTCCAGGAGTGGTATAGCTGGGTCCTCAGGTAGTGCAATGTCCAATTTTCTGAGGAATCTCCAGACTGATTTCCAGAATGGTTGTACCAGTCTGCAATCCCACCAACAATGGAGGAGTGTTCCTCTTTCTCCACATCCTTGCCAGCATTTGCTGTCACCTGAGTTTTTGATCTTAGCCATTCTGACTGGTGTGAGGTGAAATATCAGGGTTGTTTTGATTTGCATTTCCCTGATGACTAAAGATGTTAAACATTTTTTTAGGTGCTTCTCAGCCATTTGGCATTCCTCAGCTGAGAATGTTTTGTTTAGCTCTGTACCCCATTTTTTAATAGGGTTATTTGGCTCTCTGGAATCTAACTTCTTGAGTTCTTTGTATGTATTGGATATAAGCCCTCTATCAGATGTAGGATTGGTAAAGATCTTTTCCCAATCTGTTGGTTGCCGTTTTGTACTAATAACAGTGTCCTTTGCCTTACAGAAGCTTTGCAGCTTTATGAGGTCCCATTTGTTGATTCTTGATCTTAGAGCATAAGTCATTGGTGTTCTATTCAGGAAATTTTCCCCAGTGCCCATGTTCCTTGGTCTTCCCTACTTTTTTGATACATTATTGAATTGAGTTTGCAAGTATTTTTAAAGAAATTTTGCATACGTATATATTTATATCGGTCAGTAATTATTTATTTATTTTTTTAAAGATTTATTTATTTATTATATATGAAGCCATCTTCAGACACACCAGAAGAGGGCATCAGACCCCATTACAGATGGTTGTGAGCCACCATGTGGTTGCTGGGATTTGAACTCAGGACCTCTTGAAGAGCAATCAGTGCTCTTAACCGCTGAGCCATCTCTCCAGCCCCAATTTTTAATATTTTATTTAATCTGGCTTTAGTATCAGGCTAATCCTAGCTTCATAAAGAGTTTGGTAATGTGCCCTTCCTTTGTTATTTAATAGCATAGTTATTCGTGTTAGTATTTCATTGAAGGTCAATTAATTTTTTTTTTCATGTCAAGCCAGGAGAGGAAGAGAGGAAGAGAGAGAGAGAGAGAGAGAGAGAGAGAGAGAGAGAGAGAGAGAGAGAGCAGTTAATTTTTTTAATTGGTAAATACTTGATTACTGTTTTACTTTTATTGCTTTATATAAAGCTGCTTATATACATCTGGAAATCTATTTTAGAGTTTTCCAATTCATTGGAATATATGACTTTTTTAAGGTAAGACCTAACAATTGATCAAATTTCATTAATGTGTGGTAACAGCTCTCCTTACCTTCCAGTTTGAGACTTTTCATCTTGATTTTTTATATTTGTTCTGAGAATTTTATATGTAAATACTATATTTCTATCATTTTCATGCCTCCCTTTCCCCCAACCTCCTCACATTTCCTCCCTCAAATTCATTCTTCTTTCCTTCTTTCCTTTTCTTTCTTTCACCCTAAGCCCTCTGTACCTGTAACCCTAACCCCCCACCCAATCCTCACCCTGACCATAATTCCTAACATTCTAACCCTCTAAACCTAACCCCATCTGTCTTTGTCAGGGTTTCTATTCGTCAACAAACATCATCACCAAGAAAGAAGTTAGGGAGGAAAGGGCTTATGTAGCTTACACTTACAAATTGCTGTTCATCACCAAAGGAAGTCAGAGCTAGAACTCAAGCAGGTCAGGAAGCTGATGCCATGGAGGGATGTTACTTATTGGGTTGCTACCCCTGGCTTGCTCAGCTTGCTTTCTTATAGAACCCAGGACTACCAGCCCAGAGACAGCACCTCCCACAATGGATCCTCCCATCCCTGATCACTGAGAAAATACCGTACAGTTGGATCTCATGGAGGCATTTCCTCAAGGGAGGCTCCTTTCTCTGTGATAACTCCAGCTTGTGTCCAAGTTGACACATAAAACCAGTCAGTACACGGTCTAATTCTAACACTGTCTAATCCTAACCCTAACCCCAACCCCCTAACCATAAACCCTAATTCCTAACCCTATCCTTTTTCTGTTTCCACCTAATCCCTTTTAACCATATCCCAACCTTCTAATCCTGACATATATCCAACCCTAACATATATCCCTAACCCTCTAACCTTATACCCCTAACAGTAACCCTTGACTTTCTAATACTAACCATAAACCCAACCACCCTAACCCCTAACCTTCTAACTCAAACAGCTTGTTTACAATGCTCTCTGGCTCTTACCTGGATCAGGTGTTTGAATTGTTAAGGATCTACGTAGATTTCAAAACACAAAGACTTTACAGCACACTGTGAACATTCCTAAGGTTTTTCTCCAGTATGTTTTCAGTTGTATCTATTTTCACAGATAACTGTGAAGGACAAAGGCTGTGCATTGCTTCCATTCACAGGGTTTCAGTGAATGGAAATATGAATACCTTTGTTATAGTGAGAACTATAAAAATGTGCAAAGGCTTCACCATAGTCAATACATTCATAGGGTTTCTTTCCACTGCGATATCATTTGTGCCTTTTGTCTTAATGTGGGTTTTATTGCTGTGAAAACATGACCAAGGCAACTCTTATAAAGGACAGCATTTAACTGGGGGTGGTGTACAGATTCAGATGTTCAATCTATTATCAAGGTGGAGAGAATGGCAGTGTCCAAGTAGCTATGGTGCTGGAGGAGCTGAGAGTTCTACATCTTGATCAGAAGGCAGCCCTGGGTGAACTTTAGTATAGGATTTCATACTTCCTCAAAGGCTATACCTATCCTAGAAAGCCCACACCTCCTAATAGTGCCACTTGCCATGGGCCAAGCATATTCTAACCACACCATAGGGCTACTCTCTAATATGTGTTCTTTTATGTACTTGATGGTGACCTGATTGTGAACAAGCTTTACCACATTGACTCCATTTGTAAGGTTTCTTTCCTGTCATAGTAGTCATCAAATTATTAAATAACAGAAACTTTTAACCAGCGTTAGTGCTGGCCCCACAGTGCTGCACGGCGTCTGGGAGGTGCTCTCATCTCAGTCAGCAAACTGTCTCACCTGATAAGCTCCTTCCTGTCTCAAGCTACTGACGAGTCTGGCAGCAAACGCTCTGTCCATCTCCTTCCCAAGGTGGGACGCTGCCCACCTTGCCTATCTCGTGGCTTTCTTTCTGCAGTGGTTTTTCTCTCGTAGCTGTCTGCCCCAGCTGTTTACGTCCCCAGCGTCTGCCGCCTAATAGTTATACTATAATTCCCGGCAACCCGTTAAAAATCAAGACTCAATAAAGCTTACAGTTTAGTAATCAAATTTATATGTTAAATTCTCAATCCACAATACATCCACACAATAAACTCACAATTGATAAAGATATAAACTGCCCACTACATAATACCAATTTGACCTATAATAAATCCCTTAAGAAATATTCTTAACTACCTATGGCCATTTAAGGCCACATGGATCTGAATCGTCCTTCTCTGCCCTCCATCTTGGTTCTTCCCTTCTTTTTCCTCTCTCCCCACTTACCAAAACTCTGTACCAGCCCCACTTTCTCACTGTCGGATTATAGGCCTCGGCTTTACTTGTGCCAGCCCTCACCTCCATATAGACATCAACGTACATGCTCTAGTATGAGTTCTTTCATGATTGTAAAGGTGCCTATGAGTGGCAAAGGATTTACTACAGTGCTTACATTCATAAGGCTTCATTCCAGTATGTGTTGCTTTATGCATTTGGAGACCAGAGTTACACACAAAGGCTCTACCGCATTCATTACATTTGTAAGGCTTCTCTCCAGTGTGAGTTCTTTCATGTTTTTTAAGATCACTCAGACCTACAAAGGCTTTAGCACACTGATTACACTCATAGGGCTTCTCTCCAGTATGTATTCTTCTATGTACTTGGAGATGACAACTATGTCCAAAGGCTTTACCACACTGATCACATTTGTAAGGTCTCTCTCCAGTATGTATTCTTTTATGTACTTGGAGATAACTATGATATGCAAAGGCTTTACCACAATGATCACATCTGTAAGGTTTCTCTCCAGAATGTGTTATTCCATGCGTTTTGAGATGACTTTTTCGTGCAAAGGCTTTACCACACTGATCGCATTTGTAGGGTTTCTTTCCAGTGTGTATTGTTTTATGTGTTCGAAGATTACAACGACGTGCAAAGATTTTACCACACTGGTTACATTCATAAGAGTTCTCTTCAGTGTGCGTTTCTTTATGTATTTGGAGACTACTGTGATGTACAAAGGCTTCATCATACTGAATCCCTTCATAGGGCTTCTCTCCAGTATGAATTCTTTCACGCCTTTGAGGATGACTCTGATATGCCAAAGCTTTACCACAATGAGTGTATTCAGAGGGTTTCTCTCCAGGATGACTCCTTTCATGCCTGCAAAGATAATTGGCATATGTGAAAGCTTTACCACATTCATTACACCGATGAATCTTTTTATCTGTAAGAATTAATTTTACAATTTGGTCTAATTGTAAAGAGGAATCAGATCTCTTTTATCACTTTGTTTACATTCATGGTTTCCCCCCTTCATTTGGGTTGTTTTTGCATCTTTGGGGATACCTGTGATGGTAAGAGTGTCATTACACGGTTCACATTTGCGGCATCCTTTTTCTCTGAGATTTTTCACATATTTGAAGAGAAATGGAAGAGCTCAAAGCTTTACCATACTGAGTACATTCATAAATTTTCCTATATTGTAAAATACACATTTGCATACTAGATTGGCAAAGTGAACCAGAGTAAAAAGAAAAGAATTTCCACATTCCACATAGGGATTTTCTACAGTGTGGGTTTATGGATATATTCCCAATGAAGTTGGAAAACCAACTAATTATAAATTTGTATCACACTGAGAAAGTCTACTCAAATGGCGACTACTACATAAATTCTAATTGTTGTGGGAGAGAGAGAGGTACATTGCTTCTTTCAATATCCCTGTGCTCACATGGCTATATCCATTGTGATATACCTAATAAAAGAACAACAAATGAAAGATTTTCACATTGCATTAACACAGTTTGAATTTTTATTCATCATAAACATGTGGTATAGGGATTAAGGTTTCTCCCCAACCATATTCTTGACTCTCATAAACTGACCCTCTCACTTAAACTTAGCAGTGTTACTATATGAGTAATCAGCTTTACTATGGAATATTTGCTTATTAGAAACATGTACTTCTCAGCTATTGTCTATCTACATCTATATCTCTATGTATATCTATATATCTATGTAGTATCAATGCATCTATATATGTATCTATGCATCTATGTATGTATCTATGTATGTATCTATCTATCTCTCTATCTTTTGCAATATGTGAGTGGTATGAGACTAATTAGATTGGCAGTTCTACAGAGTAGCTGTAATGTGGCTATGATTCAAATGGTAATATCTGTTAAGGCATTGCTTCTTTTTTCTTCTTTCTTAGAGGAATGCCTTGTAAATATAATCAGACAGCTGACATTGAGGTACATGGATTTGTGAGAACTTAATAATAATCAATACACTTAAAGAAGTGCCTTTTTTACAGTGTTGCTTTTCTTTAAAACTTCCGGGACACATTAACATTTCTTCAGAGCATATTCACACAAACTTGCACATGAAAATTACCTTCCATGACTTCTGGAACTTTGACAATGATCTTCAATATTATGGCCTTCCCAATAGTAGCCTAAAATATAGTACCAGAAAATGTAAGATATATTATTAGAAACTAGGCAAAATTTAAGTTACTATCTTTAGTGAACCTGATTTATTCACCTCATTCTTCCTCACTATCAATTGAAATTACAGAAAAGCATTAGTAACAAAAAACAGTTGTTCTCTTAAAAAGTGGAAGGAAATTCACTATCTCACCTATAGCACTGAGATTCCTATAGGTCTCCAGCATCACATCTTTGTAGAGATTCTTCTGTGAAGGATCCAGCAAAACCCATTCTTCTTGAGTGAAGTTCAAATACACATCATCATAGGTCACTGCATCCTAAAATATCCCATACATGGGTAGAATAGAAACCATGATACTGACATCACTATAAATGTATGCTTCAACGACAATATATTTGTATATTCTGATGCTTCCCCAACTTATTTCTTGACGCAGAAATTCTAATGTAATTATCAAGTCTTCTTAGAAGGTTCACCTCTGTCATTTCTTTGCTCTTTGAGTAGGATATAGCCTTGCAAGAGAAATGTTAATTAACAGAGAGAGAGAGAGAAAGAGAGAGAGAGAGAGAGAGAGAAGCACACATCAGGGTAATTGTTATGAACAATTACTATTTATAAAAATGATGGGCAAGCTGAGTATATTGGCTCATGCCTTTAATTCCAGCATTCAGGAGGCAGGGGCAGGTGTATATCATTGAGTTGGATGGTCTATCCAGTACATATTAAGAGCCTGTCTCCCCTGTAAAAACCAATCAAACAAACAAGAAAGAAAGAACTCAGAGGTTTTTACTGAAGTTCTTACAAAGAATACACATTCATTCCAGTTCTGTATTCATCTTTCAGAATCCTGAATGCATTACAAATGGACAGATGAAAATATTGGCAATGTAAATGTGTCCTAAATAAGCAACGTAGGACCGGAGATGGCTCAGCAGTGAAGAGCTCTTGCTGGTCTTGCAAGTTAATTGGCTCAATTGTCGGTACTTACAAGGGTGGTTCACAACTATCCATTACTCCAAGTTCAGGGATTCTGAAGCCATTTTCTGACTACTATGGGGACCAGGCATACGTGACATGCATATTTGTTGAGGTAAAAATAAAGCGGAACCAGTTCCTGCATATACCCTGGCGGGTGCTCTCTTGCTAGTTCTGGCTCTGACAGGCCATTGGAACTGCACTAATTTATCTCAGTGGCTCCACGCTGCCCTCAAGTACTTTCTGACCCACTGTCCTTGAGCCATTCCAACACGACACCCTGTCAGGCCACCCCACTCTCACTCACAGCTCTTTCTTGGCTGATTTCCACCACACCAGGCATACCCATCCCAATTCTGTGGTGGGTGTATTCTGCCTGGTGTGTCCTGCCATTCTCTTGAACTCAATTAAGTTGGCACATGAAAGAACACACCACACAATATCCTCTGATCCAATTGATATGATATAATTTGCCCATCTAGACAACACAAAATCCTGTACACATCCATTCCTTTAATATAGTCATAACAACTTGTAATATGTGCAGAGAGGACTCTTAAGATCCGCCGCCATGTTCTCTCAGTTCCCTACTCCTTGCTCCCACCTCTTCTGCCTCTCTAAAACTTTTTTCCCACCCATCCTTCCTTTGTCCAATGACAGGCCTCATTTTATCCTGTACCTGCCTTCACCTGCATAATGACACCAACCTACACATATTCATGCACACAGGCAAAATACTCAGATTCATTTAAAAAAATCAAAACAAACAACAGGTAGGAAGAATATCATGCATCTGTAATCCAATGACTCAGAAATCTTGGCAGTAAAGCTCAGGCAGTATTAAAGTCATGAATGCAGGGCATCCTGAGAAATAGAATATTCTCTCTGTCAAATCTGAAAATTCACAGTATCGATGAAGATCAACACAATAGCATATGCTTGACATGTACCAAAACCTACATTACAGGACTATCAGCCAATAATATAAAAACAAACAAATCAAAACAAAGACAAAGCCAGACACAGTGGTCCACATTTAATCCCAGCATTCTGACCTTTAAATTTGGGGCCTGCATGTCTACACATCTATTTTCAGGAAAGCCAGGGCTTCACAGAGAAACTCTGTCTTCAAAAACAACAACAAAAACAACAAACTGAAAAATATAAAAACACCAGGCTCACAAAATAGTTTAGCACTGACTGAACAACAATAGCTTCAACTGTGTCTCATGTGATTTAGGGATAGAATCTATAATGAAGGCAAGGCAACATGAGAAGGAAGCTGGCTGATCAGTTTCAACCACAACACAGTAGACACACACACACACACACACACACACACACACACACACACAAACAGGAAATGGGTTGAGTCTATAGACACTCAATTCTCATCCCCAATAAGCAATCTAGAAAGGTTCCTCCTACAAAAGCTTCTATTGAGAGGACTGAGTTGACCAGAGCCAAGCTGACTCCATGACAGGTTGTAAACTGGCAGTTTGGGAGACTAGGCCTAAGTTTCTGTTTTGCAGAACTGGAAAAGTCCAAAACAAGTCAATTCCAGGGAAACCCCTCACAGGCAGCCAATCAGGCGCTGCCAGGAGCTGCCCCTGCCACCTTGTCTGAGCCAAGCCTAAGCCAAGAATAGTTAATCAGCAATAGTTCCAGAAAGTCGCCCAAATTCCCAAGAACCTTGACCAATCCCAAAGATACCCATACCCCTGGATATTGAGCCAACCAATCAGGATAAAGGTCGCCTACTCCTCCATCAAATTACCCTAATTGGCTTTAAATTCACATGTCTGTCTCCATCCTAGTGAATTGTAGACCCCTGCATACTAGAATTCTGCAGAATAAAATGCTCTTTCCTTTTGCATACTATTTGAGTCTGGGGTCTTCCTTCAGTGACTCTTGGACCCTAACATAACAAGCTCCCCCAAAGAAAGCCACAAAGGAGAGACAACTGTTCAAAGACATCACTCTACGTAGGAGCTTTTTGACTCAATCAACTACATTCTGAACCTTGTCACTATAGGCTCATTGTCATCCATGATGAAAATGCATTTAGTTTAACTTCAATGACCCTAACAGTCTGCAGCAGCCCCTACACTCTTCAAATGTTCGAAGTCTCTTCTGACACTCAAAACAATCTCTCAATTGCCACATCTTGTAAAATCAGAAAGCAAATTATATCTTTCCAACACACAACAGCAAGGAATACCCCTTCCCATTCCAATAGATAGGAATGTGTACATAGCAGGGGAAGATTGGACCGAAACAAGCAACCCAGCAGGGCGAACACCAAATCCTGCAGCTCTCAGACACATGGGGGCATCAATTTCAAAAGGCTTAGATGACCTTATCCCTGCAACTTCTCATACATCTCTGTTGAGTTTCTTCCACTCCCTATATGCATCTCTCCATGGCAAGTGTCTCATAGCTTAGGTATCTCAACATCTTGTGGTCTCGAAATGCAACTCAGGCTTCATCCTCACAGGTTCATGCAATGCACTCTGTGTCCTCCCTCACTGGGGCTCTGACTCTGCCAAACACAGATGCCTGGAACAGTGCTGAACTGAAACCCCAGGGGAAGAATCTGTGACCTTAACTATTGCATCTTTCTTCTTTCCAGAACTTGGGTGATCCTGTCAAGTTTGGATTCTGTACTGGGATGGAGCCTACAATGCTTGGATCACAGTTGAAGGTTTTTTATTAAGTTCCTTCCTGGGTCTAGAAACCACTTTGCTTACTCCTTCCATTAATTGAAGGCTTAGCAGGGAGTGTTTCCCTTAGGACATCTTCTTAGGTTTTCAATCCTGAAAGGACCTTCTCTTTAATGGTGATTGTGATGGTTTGCATATGCTTGGCCCAGGGAGTGGCACTATTAGAAGGTGTGGCCTTGTGGGAGGTCCTGTGTCACTGTGGGGGTGGGCTTGGAGACTCTCCTCCTAGCTGCCTGAGGGTGCTTAGACAGTTGGCTTCCTTCAGGTGAAGATGTAGAACTCAGCTCCTCCTGCACCGTGTCTACCTGGATGCAGCAAGGCTGCCAAGTTCCCACCTTGATGATAATGGACTGAACCTCTGAACCTGTAAACCAGCCCCAATTAAATGCTGTCCTTATAAAACTTACATTGGTCATAGTGTCTGTTCACAGCAATAAGACCTTAACTAAGACAGTGATAATCTCTTTGAAAATTCCCGCTTTTGTTTCAGCATTTGGCTCCCATTTGAAACTACCCAATGCTGGTTTTCTCTACAAACCACAGACTTGCATTAATCTCTGCTCCACTTGTCTCTTTCTTTTTTTCCTTTCATTGTAGTCCTGAATGAATCACTGGTAATAACCATCCAAAAGATTCGACATTCCATCAAATAATTCAGCCCATTATTTTTTAATTCTGCCTTACTCAATTTTTCGGGGCATGGACAGAATAAGAAAGATTTGGGGTCAAAATAACCACACAAATGACATCTAGCTAAATTGTCAATGGAATCTATTCAACTGAAATCCTATGACCTCAACTTCTGTCGCTTTATCAGCAATATTCTGATCTTTCAGGTGCTATAAAAACAGCTTACTAAGCTCTAAGTATAGCTTTCTATGCGGTTTGCCATCTCAAGTCCTGATATTTTCCACATTCCTCCAAAGGAGAACATTCCCAGTTTCTGTCCAGCAACAGAATTACTTTTTGCATTTCCTTTCTTTCTTCCTTTCTTCCTTCCTTTCTTTCTTGGTGGTGTTGTTCTAACTTGCTACTCTGCTGCTGTAATTGAATCCTCTAACCTGGTTCTAAAAGGTTCACTTGTTTGGTTCTGTCAGATCACAATCCATCATTTTGAGAGCTTAGGATAAAAACTCATGCTTCAAGAAAGTAAGGCAAACAGACAAACATTGTTTCCTGGCTTGCCCACTTGCTTGGTCCCTGTATCATACTCAGCCAGCTCTCTTATCCAGCCTTGGCCCACTTGCTTAGGAACCCTGCCACTCTCAGTGGAAGAGCCTTCCCATATCAATCACCACAACAAAATCTCTCACTGGCACAGCGTCCAGCCATGCTGATGGGGGAGACACCCTCAAATGACTGTAGGCTCTAAAATGTTGACAACTGAAGCTAATTAAGACAGAGACAATAATATACCAGAAAGTCTTAAAAACCCAAATCAAATTTTAAACCATATCAATCACTTACGTAGCAAAAAAACCCAAAATTGATGATGCAACAACTGGAAAACACAGATTTGCCAAGAAATGAGAAGAGGCAAGCCTTCAGGATCAGGAAGAAGAAACTAAAACTGTTTCCCAAACTACCAAAAACTCAAGAAACTCCTAACATAGTAAAATTTCAGAAGACAAAAATAGGTGGTCTATCATTTTCCAGAGAAACAATAATATAATTAGATTATAGTGAATAAAATCACACAACATAGAAGGCACCACAAATAAAAGGAGACACAAAGACATATAAGTCTTTTAAACATGAACTACAAGACTATAATCAAAAATCAAAGAAATTACAGGTTAACACTCATCCCATGCATTCTGTTTCTCCTCTTTGCCAATAATAGAAAATAGATTAGAAGTGGCAAAAACCTAATCAATTAGACAAAGAGGCAGCCTAAGGAATGGGAAAAGATTTTTTTAAAACTAAATCCATATCCTATAGAGGATATATATATACACCTCAAGAAATTACTTTCCAAAGCAAAAATTTCAGTTAAAAAATGGGGTATAGATCTAAACAGAGAATTCTTTTTTTTTCCTTCCATCTTTATTAAATTGGGTATTTCTTATTTACATTTCAAATGTTATTACCTTTCCCAGTTTCCAGGCCAACATCCCCTAACCCCCCCACCCCCTTTCTACATGGGTGTTCCCCTCCCCATCCTCCCCCCATTGCTGCCCTCCCCCAAACAATCCCATTCACTGGGGGTCCAGTCTTGGCAGGATCAAGGGCTTCCCCTTCCACTGGTGCTCTTACTAGGCTATTCATTGCTACCTATGAGGTTAGAGCCCAGGGTCAGTCCATGTATAGTCTTTGGGTAGTGGCTTAGTCCCTGGAAGCTCTGGTTAAACAGAGAATTCTTAACAGAGGTATTTAATATTCATTAAATTGGCTTAACACAACCTCCCCAAATTGTACTCCCATCAACCTGGTCTGTTTTCATTCATATCCATTAACTAAATATATGCTGGGAAATTACAAAATCACCACCCTGTCTGAATCAGGTCTGTCTTCATAATGGTGATCCCTGCAGCTGACTCTCCTACGTCTGTGACATAGCCATTGCCCTACCCTGTTTCATCTCGAAGTGCACACAGAAAACTGTTCCTCCTACTCTGATCTGAAGACAGAAGCTATGCTCCACATGCAAATATTTTTTCCTATTGCTGCAATGGACAGTTAATTACATGACTCAAATGAGTAATTTTAAGATTTTGTTATAAGGGGTTGGGGATTTAGCTCAGTGGTAGAGTGCTTGCCTAGCAAGCACAAGGCCCTGGGTTCGGTCCCCAGCTCCGAAAAAAAGAAAAAAAAAAAAGATTTTGTTATGATATATCCCCTTTAACTTAAAGATTTAGGATGTTTAATCAAGAGAAAAGCAAGGTCATTTCTTTGGGAAAGAAGAGATTGGGATCAAGCTGACCTGAGTTAACACAGCTTACTTATCTCAGAAACTTCTTTTATGAAAGGCTGAAGATGCAGCTGTTGTAGAATATGCCTTCCCAGGGAGAAATCACTCCACACACAATTAAAAGATCAATTTAAAACAATCTCTTAATAATAGCTTGTATCCAATTCTAGTTTGTAGTGACATTTTTGAGAATTCTGGAGTTTTGGTTTCTTTAAAAAACACAGAAATATTATAAGAATGTGCTTTCATTTTAATCCCAGGTGTAAGAAGGTGAGACTGCTTCCGACTGTCTGCAGCTGCTAACCATGGTTTGCTAGTGCTCTTGCAGGAACATGGTTTTGCTAGCTATGAATTTCTGTGTTGGTGTGACATCTGGAATTCTGGGAACTTTTTTGAAGGGTACATAAATGTGAGGACCCTGGGAGGCAGGTTGGAGTTGTTGGTCTTTTAGGAAGGTTGGTTGTGGATTATTAGTATCTGTGGTCAAAAAAAAAAAAAAAAATCTAAAAGGAAATGTCAGGAGTCGTTTGCCCATTTCTAAAAGCAGAGTTTGTCCCTGCTTCTCTGCAGCAGAGAGGCGGGGGTGGGTGGTGGGGGTGCCTGCCTGACAGGGTCAAGGTGAGTCAGGGTCTGTGAGCTGTTTTCCCAGCTAGGGGGTGAAATGAGGTGGGGGTGAGGTAGTGGGGGGGGGGCGCTTAAGGGTGGTGGAAAAAGAAGAAACCACAAAGTAGCAAAGACCAGCTACACTGGTTAATGCTAAAAGAGGAGCCAGCCTAGGACAGGTTTTTGGGGGGTTTTTTTTGTTTGTTTTTTTGTTTTTTTTGGGTTTTTTTGGTTCTTTTTTTCGGAGCTGGGGACCACCTAGGACAGATTTTGCATTCCATGTATGCTGTCACCCTTAGGTCTTTTAGGTTCAGGTTCTAGGTTATGTTCTGAACAATTTAAATATGGACGGAGACTGCAGGTCTAGCCACTTAGACAGATGGGAAATTTACACAGCAAGTGAAAGGTCCCAGACCTGGCTGCAGTGGGGAGGACTTGCACAAGTTCTTTCTTATGCTAAGTAAGCTTCTTAAGAACACCACCTCGCGTACTACTTACTTGAGGGAAATGGAAGACTTCTATGAGGTCAGCAGAAACCATCATACAATGGGACACACTCAGGAAGAGTCTAATCAAACAGTTCTGCACAAGGGGAACTCAGTGTATCTCAAAAACATTACTGACCAAGTCTATAGTGGCCTTGGGGACTATAACCACAACCTCATATTCTAGGAAGAGTTGTAGTCTCAGAATCTGAAGCAACCCCAGACCACTACCAGCTCTCCCAGTCTTATTCCTGATATCGGAGGAGGAGTTGTTTTATCTCCACACCTCTGGGCCTTAGGTAAAGCTCCCAAGGCCTAGGACTCAGGCAGCTACTGGCTCTGCTAAGCATGTTTCTAGGTTTCAGGAGCTATGTCATTCTCAGTACACGGGGACCTCAGGGAAAGAAAGCCTTGCTTGGTCGGGCCCGAGCTCAACACAACAGTAGTTTTTTACCTTTTCAAATGGTTGTCACCAGGTGTCATCTTGCCCATGTGGCAAAACTATACTTTTCTCAAGAACAAAAAATTGAACCTTTAAAGCACACCCGGGCCTAATGTTGACTATAATCCTGTAATGTCCATTGAGCATCTTGTTAAGAGGCCTGCTCTTTGATATGGGGATGGGCTTGGTGCCTGGTAGTAAATCAGTTGTTTCCTTTGTTATGGCTTGGAGCCATATTTCTGGACAATTCTGGTGAACAGGCCTGGTTAGCATACTGCTTACCTGTGGGGTGTTCTAGAGACAGTCCTCCCTCAGCTAAATTCTACTTGGTGTGACTTGCTATTTCCTAGGCATTAGTAAATCCTTTACATCATCAATTCTACTCTTTTACATCGCAGTTTGATATTGGATCGCTACCCAACACATGAGATGCCTTTTACAACCTCCACAAGATTAACTCCAAATGGATCATACATCTTATTGTGTGCATGCTAACAGAACTTGTAGAAACTAGGGCTCTCTGAGTTTAGCCTCATGCCAGGGATGTTTTCTACACACAAGCCACTCTTCCAAATGCTCTGCACAAATGCAACCCCCATAGTGAAGTAATCCAGCGAATGGCTAGGACCACAAGGAACCTCACAGGTGACCGAATCTTGCCACTGGTTCCTACCCTGCCCTGAAAAAGAAAACACCACATCGGCTCTCACTGTCCAGCCCCCTACTCCTCCCAGTTGTTGGCAGTGATCCTGTGCTCACCATGTCGCAGCTTCAGAGCTTGCCAGGGCACACTTCACAGCATTCAGCCGCAGGACAGAGATCACAGCACATTCAAGCAGACCATTCAAGCCTGCCGCACGGCACCCAGAAGAACCCGCCTCCTCTTCTGACTGCCAGGTCCGCCTCAAGGCTTTGATTGGCCAGTGAATCTTGAGTGACATGAGCACCACCCTTAAGATTAGAGCTTGCTGAAGGGACACAGTGTAGAGGTTCTCCACCCAGGCTTCCAGTGCAAGGACAGACCTTTTCCGGATCTGCAGGGATTTGCATTTCAATAGCACTTGTCCTCCAATTGCCTACCCATCTGTCTCCCCACACAGCCCCAGGGATGACCCACAGCTCCTCCCCTTTGTGGGCAGTGACTCTGTGCTCACCAAGTTTTGACTTCAGCCCGAGTTCCTCTTACAGCACTCAGTAGGCTCTTCCTCCTGCTCGCGTAGCTCGTTACTCAACTTGCAGTGGAGTTCTCAATCTGTCCCACAAGCGGAAGGGTGCCCAGGTTATTAAGAGAGATTTGGGGGAACACGATTTTTGTTTTGTGGCTGTTGGGATTCAGACCTGGGACAAGCGGCTGATATGCATATTTAACACAGCAAAGCAGTCCCCACCTGTTACAGGATATGGTTGCCATACCCTGCCTTGTACCCTGAAATTTTCAGCCCAGAGGCTGGTCCCCCCCACCCGAAAGCTCTTCCCATATAGTCCAGACATTTTGTGCTTTTTGTCTCTCTGTTTCTCTGTCTCTGTGCGTGACCTCCTTAGCCTGGCAGACTAGGGAGACTGTGAAATACACGTCCCACGAAAGGTAGGTTTCTCTCGCCACCCCCCCCCCGCCCTTTTCCTCCTTTCCGGTGAGCCCTGCTCCGCCTTAAGCTGTCGGACCGCTACAGGTACCACTCCCAACAGAGACCTAAAAACAGAGAGCCGCTGAGAGGCGCTGCTTTAGGAGGAGCTGCACGGAACAAAGTGAAAGCAAAAGGCCATTGGGCGACTGGGGCGGGGCGGGGCGGGGCGGGGCGGGGTGGGGAGCAATAGGCTGGGGCGGCACCTGCCCAGCGCTGAACTCAACCTGCGGCAGCAGTGAAATGGGGCGGGGTAGTATGGAGAGTTCGCAGCTTAAAACAACTGCTTCAAGCGAGAGGAGCAGGGTTCAAAAAACAGACATCGGAAAACTATTTAGCCCAGGTGGACTCATTCTGTCCATGGTTCCAGGAGCAGGGAACGGTAAATATACTAACTTGAAAAAAAAAAAAAGGAATAAACGTAACATCATTACACTTTACGAACCTGAAAAGGTCCTGGTAGATGATACTTTCTTTGTGGGCTTTAATCAGGGACGCTTCAGACCCTCGCCATGAGTCTCAAAAAATGAAAGAATTAATTAGATAAGCTGAGGAGGAATTGGTGAAGTTAAAAAAGCTGGGTGCTGGGGAGCAACCATCAGTAGCTGCCACTGTGCCTCTCCCTTCTCTGGCAGAATTCTCATGAGTTAGACCCTGGATATGAGAGAGAGAATGGGTTTCAGGACAGGGGACAACTCACCCGGCCAGAAGCTTTGGCAAAAGAGAAGGAAAATTAACATGAATGAAATGAGCTTTCCAGCGCTCTATGCACACAGGAGGAGGTCAGGAGACCTTGCCTCCTCTCTGGTTCCTGCTGGAGAAATCCTTAGTTCTGGTTCTAGGTCTCTTAAGTAGGATATCTGGCTCCCTTTGGTGACACATGTAGTTCTCTTCCCTCTGTTTATTGTGCAGCAATCTGTCCATGTCTGTCAGTTTATGTCTGTGTTTTCATTTCGTTTTGATTGTTCTCTGTGCCTCATGTTGAAGAGAAAGAATGGTTAAAACTTTTATCTGCTGGCTGTCCACCCCTTGACGTAGTTTTAACTTGGAGAGAGGGAGAGAGAAAAAGAGGGGGGAGAGAGGGAGGAGAGAGGACCCCCTGGGCCCCCTACAGTGTTTGGCCTCTGCTGAAGCCCTGCTGTTGCTTGTAGAAGCCTTTTGTTTCTAACAAAGGAACGCCCTGGCCTTGTACCAGGTTCCTGTCTTTTGTTCTTTGGTCTTTGTTTTGAGGGTTTAAGCTGGTTTTCCCACTGTGCTTCCTGGAATTTTCCACCTGGTGAACTTGGGGTATATATTCGGTGAATAAAGCAAAAGATTTGGGGCTGGAGAGATGGCTCAGTGGTTAAGAACACTGACTGCTCTTCCAAAGGCCCTGAGTTAATGGGATCTGCTGTCCTCTTCTGGTGTATCTAAGGAGATCTACAGTGAAAATAAATAAATAAATCGTAAATAAAAAAAAAATTTAAGAAAGATTTGGCATTCTCGTGTCGTGCAAGCACCAACAGAGAGAGACATGAGAAACAGAGGGAGATCGAGACAGACAGGGAGGAGGAGGGGGAGGGGGACAGGGAGGGGGTGAGGGAGAGGGAGAGAGAGAGGGAGAGAGAGAGAGAGAGAGAGAGAGAGAGAGAGAGAGAGAGACTGACTCAATTTGCACAGCAAAAACTGATAAACTTTGGCGCCCTGCACCTGTAACCTGTAGCTTGGAGTCAGGCACACATGGAGAAGCCCTGCCAGGAGCTGATTATCTACAAAACCCAGCAGCTTCTAGGCTTCTATGGAAAGGAAAATGATGACTGTTTTTCCTAGAAAAATCTCTTGTGATTGTGTTTATTGGGTTCGGCAGGTGACAAGGTACTCTCTTGAAATTACACCTATAAAAGGTAAGAAAATTTTGTCTGGTTTAAATAAGTAAATGTGTGTAGCCACACATGTTCATTTCTAACTGGTCTTTAAAGTACAAATATGCTGTGCATGTCTTGGTTAGAGAGTTTTGGCTTGTAAATTAATGGCTATGATTAAAAATTTGTAACATTGGTAACAGATAGTTAGCTTAGAACTGGTAACTCAGGGTTGGAGTCATTCTAAACAACATGGGGCATGAGCCAACCCAGAGAAAAAGCTCTCTAAAGACATCTCTTTGAAGGCGCCTGCTCCACCACAGAACCAAGAACCTCGTGTAGGCCTGGGGAAGTTAACAAGACACAGACTGTGTCTTTCATGCTGAGAGAATGCCATTTAGTCAAGGTTCCAGGCAGCTATATATGCAGTCTTAGCCCTTGGTGGAAAAACCCTGGAAGCACAGTGGAAAAACAGGTTTACTGTTCTCAGGATAAAAAACAGGAACACGGAAATGACTCAGAACTTTGTTTTTTGGCTGTTTTAACCACAGCTGCTACATTGTGTGCTACAGCCTTGGGCAACAAGCTAGCAAAGCAACTTATCCCACAGGGGTGGGGGTGGGGCAACATCTCTAAATTAGGATAATATTTTGTGTAATTACTATTCTAGAAACCAAACTTATAAAACATAGGATTTGAGACAATGTCTCTTTAATGAGGCATTAAAAGTTGCACTGCCCTGCATTCATGTTTAAGAACTGGCAGCCAAACTTTGTAACATGAAAGTAATGCACTTGGTATTGATTTTAGTGAGAATGGATTGTATATACTGTTGAAAATTGAGTTTTCTTTTCAACATTATGGACCCACTGAATGTCTCCCAATAATTTTTGAAAATCATTTAATGTACATAATTTATCAGTGCGAATGTGGATCTTTTGAGGGGACACCGAGTTTGTAGTTATTTTTGTCCCTAAATAATTTACTACCAGGTCCTTTTGAACCTTTTCCGGGGACACAACCAAGTTCCTTTCCCTTAACTGTGCAACCATGCAGCTGTACGCCTCATCAAGCAACTCCTCTCTGGGAGCTGCAATAAGGATGTCATCCATGTAATGATAACATTTCACCTTAGGAAGCCTCTGTCTAACCTCTTTTAAGGCTGTATCAACATATAGTTGACACGTAGTAGGAGTATTTGCCATACCCTGTGGCAGAACCGTCCACTCAAACCTTTTATCAGGCTCTTCATGATTTTGAGAAGGAACAGTGAAGGAAAACCTAACCATATCATTCTGATGCAAAGGAATTGAGAAAAAAAAACAATCTTTAATATCTAAAACTATTATAGGCCAATTTTTGGGCAAAGAAGACGGCAATGGCAGCCCTCTCTGTACCGAGCCCATCAAAACCATTTGTCTATTTCTCTCAAGTCATGTAAAAGTCTCCATTTCCCTGATTTTTTCTTTATAACAAATATAGGAGTATTCCAGGGGGAAGTAGAAGGGCGTATATGGCCCAATTCTAGCTGTTCTTGTACCAATTCCTGGGCAGCATTCAACTTTTCTGAGGGAAGTGGCCACTGAGGAACCCACACCGGATCCTCAGTTTTCCATGTAATGGGTAAAACTCCCTCAATGGCCCCTATGAAAAACCCAGCCTGCCACGATCAGTCTTTTTGTGGACTGTCACAGGGGAGGCTCTGCCCTGTAAAAGAGCGGCCTAGCCCCCTTCCAGGGACATAGCCCATTCCCATCATCATATCTGGGGCCTGCGTGCTGTAGCGCCCTTCATTAGTTAAAATAAAGCCCATTTCTTTCATCAGGTCACGACCCCATAAGGACACTGGAACGGCCAATACATATGGTTGAAACTCACCAGAATGTCCCTCGTCATCCTTCCAATGTAGGATATGAGAGCTCATTTCCAGCATTTGAGCATATCCTAGTCCTCTCAGTGTTTGCTCAGACTGTTGTCTTGGCCACCCAGTGGGCCAATCCTTGATGCTGATGATACTACAATCAGCACCAGTATCTAAGAGGCTGGATGTGGATTTCCCTTCAATAGACAGTTTTAACAGTGGCCGGGTGTCAAGGTCCAAGGAGCAAAAGATGTTAGAGACCCCAGTTGAGCCAAAGCCCTTACTTCCTCATTCCAAATCTTTAGCAGGAAATTTAGAGTGATAGCTAGGTAAAAGGAACAATTGAGCTATCCTCTCCCCAGGAGATATCTCAATGATGCCTCTAGGGGAAGACACCATTATTTTAACCTGTCCGGTAAAATCCGGATCAATCACCCCGGGATGAATTATTAACCCTTGCATGGTAACAGAGCTTCTTCCTAAAATCAATCCCACTGTATCAGCAGGTAAAGGGCCCTTAAATCTGTATCCACTAATTGAGTCCCATTTGGGGGGTTAATATGAGTCTGGTGGTGGAACTGAGGTCAAGTCCTGCACTTCCTTTTGTTGCTCTCCAGGGTGGCCCCAGTGCATTGGAGGATTCAGGTTGGGCCATCCTTCTGACACCGCCCCATATATTTGCAGGCCCTGGGGTTGGGGACCCCTCCTCAAGTTTTTTGGCCGGGTACCGGTATTAAGTGGCTGCCTGTGAATGTCCTTAACCGACCGGCACTCATTGGCCCAGTGATTACCTTTTCTGCATTTGGGGCATAGTCCATGCATCTTAGGCCATTGATCCCCTGTTCCTTTTAGTTGTGGGCATTGGCGCCTCATATGGCCAGGCTGCCCACATTTAAAGCAGTTATTAGTCTTTTTGGGACATCTGCATGACGGCAGCAGCCAACCCTGAATTAGACAAAGCCCCCCCCCCAAGTCCCTGCAGAGCCTCATCCACACCTCTAAGCCTTTTCCCTTATATGGAGTAATAGCTTGTCTGCACTCTTTAGTACACTGCTCAAAGATAAGCTGTTTCAACAGTGGCATGGCGGTATCAGGATCCCCAAAAACCCAGCCTCCCGCCTCCACCATACAAGCCACGTAATCTGCAAAGGGCTCGGTGGGTCCCTGGATGATCTTAGTCAAGTTTCCGCTCACCTCTCCTCTATTAGGAAGGGATTTCCATGCCCTGGTCCCTATGGCGTTGATTTGTTCATATACTTGAAGAGGATAATTGATCTGAGCTGCCGCAAATCTCCCTTGTCCTAGCAACATGTCCTGATCCCAAACTTGCTGCCCGTTACGAGCGTTGACCACAGCCTGCTCGGCGGCAAACTCAATAAAGTATGCCTTCCAGTCCAAATACTGGCCTGATGTCAGACAGGCACAAGCCAGATTCTGCCAATCGCTGGGAGTCATACAAAAGCGATGTAAGGATTCTAACTGCGCCACTACATAAGCAGCGGTAACACCGTATGCACAAACTCCTTCGGCCAGTCTTTGGACAATCTTCCAGTCCAGCGACTCATGTGTGCGATTGCCCTACGCATCCTGAAATACAGGGAAGCATTGGGCTTACAGTTCCCTCCAGGTTTCCAGGTGTAGACTACGTCCCTCTGCCCCGCCCGGAGCATACAGCGGTGGATGAGGCGGCCCCAAAGCTGATGGCTCTACCTTCAATTTTACTTTCTCTAAACTGTCAGCAATGCTCTCCAGATCGTCTTCCGACATATCTCCCTCGCTAGAAGTTCCCTCGGTCTCCGATTTTTGGGAGCGTTCCTCTCTAACCTGACTTATCGCCTCATTGCCCTTTTTTAGCTCTGCACCACATCTTTCCTCGTCTCCTATGCAATTTTTCACTAATTTCCATACTGGCATTACTCCTTTTGTAAAACCCCCTGCTCCTTGGCAAACCTCAAGTCTTTCCCCAATTTTTCCCAACTGGGCATCGTCAGGTGTCCTGTTACAGGAAACCATGGAGCAACCTGGTCCACTGCTTTTAAAAAATTCTCGGGGTTGGGGATTTAGCTCAGTGGTAGAGCGCTTGCCTAGGAAGCGCAAGGCCCTGGGTTCGGTCCCCAAAAAAGAACCAAAAAAAAAAAAATTCTCCACTATGTCTTTCTTTAGCCCGAATCCTTTCGCTTTCAACACATCCTTGAGGGCCTGGCGAACTGTCTGAGCAGAGGTCGAGTTCCCCATTGTGCTTGGTGCAACTTGTCCCAAAACCGGGAACCTTATAGTCTCAACCCGAGAGCGTAGCTTGTCCCACTTACCTGGGAACTTACCGGCTAGCCACCCTGACTGCAATGAGTTCTGAATGAATGTCCCTGTACGAGCCACCACTTGTCTCCGTCTCAGTCCCACAGAAAGGAGACACCACCACGTTCTTCTCAAAGCAGTTTATTCAGGAACCTTTCTTTCTGCATGCAAGCAGCAATCTCCCACCCCCAAGCACACTCCCTAATAAAAAACCAGTAACCACGCCCCATCAGTCCAGTCTACGTAGTCTCAGTTCATAGGTCCACGCCAAATGGCCTGATCTTGTGTCATGGTGCACCTGCGCAGCTCTCATGATGGGCATGGCTTACTTTTGGGCGTATGAGGAAGTCAGGTGCTAGTCATAAGACTTGGCAGCAGTCCTGGGTGCCATCTTGGGATTGCCACCACACCCGCTCTCCACATGCATGCTTTTGCATTTCCTGTAAACTTATACATGTAGCCAATAGAGAATGTGCTTACTGTATTTACAGACAACTCATCTAACGGGAAAGCAGTATATGTCGTTGGATCATATGTTCATTCTCTTGAGTTTCCCCCAGCTTCAGCACAAATAATTGAATTAGGTGTTATAGCCACTGTTTTTGAAATGTTGAAAAACCAAGTTTTTAATTTATATATTGATAGACAATATATAGCTCATGGTTTATAATTGCTTGAGATTGTTCCTTTTTTTATACTGCTAATTGTCAAATTTTGCAATTATTTATGCAAATACAACTCAATTTAAGAGAATGTACTGTTTTTTATTTTACAGGACATTTAAGAGCTCATACTGGATTGCCCAGACCCCTTAGTGAGGGCAATGTCATAACAGGTTTACATACCAGGCGGATTATAGGCCTTGCACAGAAACAATTAGCCAAACAATCTCATTGTTTACATTGTCAAAATAGTAATAGCTTGAGACAACAATTTAGTATTTCTAGAGAATGTGAATGTCAAATTGTAAAGACTTCTCCTTAGTGTCCTCAATTTCTTCCAGTATCATGTAATGGTGTTAATTCTTGAGGACTTGTACCTAATCAATTATGGCAAATGGATGTTACTCATATTTAATTTTGGAAAATTAAAATATGTACTTGTGACTATTGACACCTTCTCAGGCTTTGTAGTTGCAACTGGAGTTTCACAGGAGAAGCAACTAAAAATAAAATTAGTCATTGCCTATGTTGGTTTTTTCTTTTTTTTTTTTTTTTCTTTTCATCTTTATTAACTTGAGTATTTCTTATTTACATTTCGATTGTTATTCCCCTTCCCAGTTTCTGGGCCAACATCCCCCTAACCCCTCCTCCTCCCCTTCTCTACGGGTGTTCCCCCTCCCTATCCTCCCCCCATTACCGCCCTCCCCCCAACAATCACGTTCACTGGGGGTTCAGTCTTGGCAGGACCAAGGGCTTCTCCTTCCACTGGTGCTCTTACTAGGCTATTCATTGCTACCTATGAGGTTGGAGCCCAGGGTTATGTTGGTTTTTTTCTATACTGGGCGTTCCAAATCAGATTAAGACAGATGATGGAATTGGCTATTGCAGTTAAGCATTCAAGATGTTTTGTTAACAATTTAATATTATCTATATTACTTGGATTCCTTATTATCCTCAAGGACAAGGTATTGTGGAACAGTCCTATGGAACTTTAAAACAATATCTTCATAAAATAAAAAAGGGGGAATTATATCCCCATACACCACAAAGTTATTTAAATCATGCTTTTTTTATTTTAAAATTTTAAAATTTGTATGCCAAGGAACTCTTTGAGTGTCTATGGCACCCTACAATTAGGCATACTTATGCCTAGATGAAATGGAAGAACCTACTTACTGGTATATGGCATGATCCCACTCAGGAATTAATATGGAGAAGACAGCATGTTTGTGTTTTTTCTGCAGGATGCTGAAGGAGCATGCTAGCTGCCAGAGTCGTTGGCGAGACATGCTGATGTTGGGACAAGGAATGATGCTATCACGAGCTTGCAGAGTGCCCTGACAACGATGACAGGGAAGCTGTATTGGGCCTATGTCCTTGATTCTGCCCCCTTTTACATCTGACAGTGTGGGAAGCCCAGAAGTTGTGGTATCGGTAAACAACACTAAAGTTGATGCACATGCCTGATGGAGGGAATTTTACTATTAGTAGAGAAATTAATTACCAAGGATTGGGAACTGGTATCTCCATGTGCTTTTTAAGGTTGACACTGGGTGTCTGAGAGTATCTCCTACTACATTGCAAGGAAAAAAATCTTGATTCACACAAAGATGGTTTAAATGGCATTCGAGTAACTTTACCTAGAAATGTGTTTCTACCACAGTATCCAACAAGGCTTGTGGAAAGGGTGGAAGGCCCATACTGTGCCACAGCTGCTTTCAACTCTCTTATTACTTTGAACTCTAACATCTGATGCTGTCTGACTCTATTGCCCTGTTGGTCAATCATTTCAAACAATGGGAAAAGTCAACACTTCAGTAGTATCCTGTCCCTCCTTGTGAGCCTGGCTCATGGCTCCTTCTAGCAGTGATTGACATAGAATTATCGCTCTTTCCTGCACTTGATGCATTTTTTAATTCTTGTAGCTCATTAGTCAACGTTTGCAGTTAAATTTCTAATTCTAATTTGCAGACTTGCATGTCTGCCTGGGCAGCATCTCTTGGTGCTGCTGATATTGCAGGAAAGGCCACAGGTGGAGCAGAAGGTGCATAAGGAGGCCAGTCCTCGTTATGATATTTGGCAGCCTCATCTTCTAGATCAACTTCCTCCTCCTCTGGGTCTAATTCCCTGTTTTTTTTGTTTTTGTTTTTTTTGTTTTTGTTTTTTTTTTTTTTGTCCTAGCTTTTAAAGACTTGTAAGGTCTACTTCTCCCTGGTTTAGAGACTGGAAAACCCTTTTCTGAGGAAACCTTTTCTGACAGGCGCTCCTCCTTAAGTTCTACAAGCTGCTCCTGGGCAACAGCCAATGTCTGTGAATTCTCCCTATGCTTTTTGTCATCAATGGCATTTTTTATGAACGCCCAGAGGCAAAAAGTAGTAGGATCTGCCTGGGTGTTCCTTAGGACTTCTCCAACTTTCTTCCAGGTATCCATATCTAAAGTTCCTCCTTCTGGGAACCATAGACAGCCCGAGTCACCTGCGCTAAAATTTTTTCCAATGCCTGTTTTTTAAACCCCCTCCTCTCACTTGAAGTAGCTCTTTTAGGCTGCGAACGAACGGTTCTAAGTACTACCCCGCCCCATTTCACTGCTATATCCTAGGTGAGTAGGAGTTGGGTAAGCCCTGCTCTAGTCTAATTGTTTTCCCAGTACAGTCCTTAATAGCCCATCGATGGAGGATATAAAAGTACTCGGAATTGTGTTTTGCTTTCACTTTGTTGCCTGGAGCTCCACTCAAAGCAGCGCTTCCGAAGCGGTCCAGCAGCTTAAGGTGGAGCAGGGCTCACCGGAAAGGAGGTGATCAAGGCTCAAAGTTTAATATTCAGCACAGCGTATATAAAAGAGAAAACCATTTCTTGGCAGCTTGTTAATTCCAGCACATCAAAGCTCACAGCTACAGCCAAGGCAGCTGTTTCTGTTCAGGTCTATCATAGCAAACATTCAGGGTTCGCTTAGCCTGCCTGTCGTGGCACATGTTCAAGGTCTGCTTAGCCTGTACAGGCTGAGGAAGTCACACCATTCTTCTCGTGTCCCTGTCCTTTAATTCCCAGACTCTCATTCGAGGTACCTACAGTGACCGGTAGTCTCCCTACATCTCTGTCTGTCCTCCCCCTCCCCCTCCCCCTCCCCTCCCTCCTTTTCCTTCCCCTTCCCCTTTCCCTCTCCCTCCCTGCCCCCATCTGCATTTTTCTCTCTCTGCTTGCAGGGCTCACTCTCCCCCCCATCCCCCCCCGACCCCCCCCCCGACCCCATCTGGGCCGCCCTCCTCTCTGACCTCCTCTGGTTCCTTGGGATCAGTGAACCCACTAGAGAGCTGCCCCCAATAAACCTGCAAATACTCTAATTTGGCTTGGGTTGAGTCCTTCATGCTTAGCTTAGGTAAACTGGAGGTAGTTGTTTACCTGGTAATGAAACCCTTGGAGAAAAACAGGAAGCAGATGACAAACCTTGTGGAGCACAATTGTTAGCCAGCACGTCTTCCTTGGTGGGAAGGTGAACACACATTCACACTTAGAGCTGAATTAGTAAAGGTTCTCTAGATGAACAGACCTGATGGGATGAATCTGTGTATGCGGATTTATTAGAATATTTCACATTAGAATAGGCTGTGGTCCAACTAGTCCAACGATGGCTATCTGACAGTGGTTCAGTCCATGCTGTATGTCTCAGCTGGTCTTCAATATATACCAGAATTCTGAATTAAGTTCAAATGCCAATAAAAAATGAACTTGTTAGCCAGAGGTAAGGCAAACAGACAACGAGAAAGAGCTACCATCTTCAATGTCCTTTATATACATAGGCTACTATGGGAAACTGTGACCAAGATCTTATCATCTTTAAAGAGCCAAATTAAAGAAGGGTTTCTCCATTTCAAAGGCTATAATTAAGGAAAATCTCCCACAGTACCCAACTCTTTGGATTTTACTTAATTTCAGATGTAGTCAATTTGACTATCAAGAATAGCCATCACAAAAGTCAAGACAGAATTGCTGAGAAAGAGTTTTTCTCCTGTGGCAGGCAAGGAAAGCAATAATTTCCAAACCAATAATTTTGTTCAACAAAGGAAGCATTGAGATTTTACTTATGGAGTGTGGATACAGTCACATGTAGGTTTGCCTACTCCTAAGTATGCTAAGTTAAATCCTCTTCTGAACATGGTCACAATGTAAAAGCGGATATACTTAAGGGCATTCTTAGCTCAGAGTCATGCAGAAACATGTAAATTATAAAAAACGATGGACAGGAATGCCTCTAGAATGTTCACCTTGTACTACAGGATCTTAGCTGAAAACCAAGTAAATAACACTGTGAAAGTAGATGGCTCAGGAGTCAGTGCTACCTGTTAATCATGATGTACGATCTAACAATAAATGTATCAATGCCACAGTTCTCACATATACAAATGATAGAGAACATAAATTCAGAAAACTTAAAGAAAAATCCACCTATCAGCACTGTAGGTGCTGTTCGTAGAGGAACACTTTTGCTGAGCAATTCTAACTTCAGAATAAGGTTCCTTTTGCCTCTAAGCAGGCTGGCTCAGAGGAAGGCCACAGCTGTTTCCTCGAAGGACCAGAGGAGTTCGTTTTAACTGGCCCTGACTGCTATCTGACTCAGGGTTGTGATATAAGTATGTATAATTTTTTATTTTGTTTAATTTTTAATGTCTCTGTGATCTCTCTGTGTGTTCTCTCTATGTATGTATATGTATGTATGCATGTATGTATGTATGTATGTATGTATGTATGTATGTATGTATATGTTTGCCTGCATGTCTGTGTGCAGTATCAAGAGACGCCAAAAGAAGGCAGGAGATGTCTGGTACTGAGATTACAGGAAATGGTTAGCTTCCATGTGGCTTCTGGGAGAGGAACCTGTGTCCTCTGCAACAACACCCATTGGTGTCTTTTAATTTAAAATTTATTTATATATATTTTTTAATTAAAATATATTACATCACTTTCTCCCTTCCTTGTCCTCTCTTCATCCCTTACCAAATTTTTCCCAGCTGGTTTCTTCCTTGTTAAGTGTTTGTGAATAAGTATGTTCAACTATATGAATAAAACTTGCTGAGTTTATTTCTGTTGGTTGTGTCTATATGGTTGCAGGACTGACTACTTTGCATTGGAAAGCCAAATAGGAACCTCATCTTTGCCCGAAGCTAATTCTCCCACTTGCAGGAAAGTTCCACTCTTTAATGAGCAAGAAAATGTTGGAGGCACAAAGGTTCTTGTATCCACAGATCACTAGGGAAACCAGGAATGTCAGACACACAGGAACCTCTTCTCAATGAAGGAGATAAAATGCCTGCATTCTATCCAAAAGGCTGAGAGTGGATTTTGCTGATGACTTGGTGACCCTTTTGCTATCTGTGGAGCAAGACCTGACCTATATGCTGAAGAGGCACAACTTAATCAAATTCCCAAGAATGATTAGCTGTCCCTTCCTGCAGGACAGTCAACGAGGGTCCAGAGAGTACCCGGAAGAGAATGGGGGACAAGAGACACGAAGAAAGACGCCAAGACAAGAGTCTGATCAAGGCGACAAGTTTAATGCTTGCAGGCTCTGGTTATATACATTAGCAAGGCATGGGGAGGAAGGAGTCTTCAGGGGGCTGGGAGACCTTGATGTACTAGCCAATAGGGTAGTTGGCTCACTCCTGCGGGATGCTGGCCTAGCTCTTGTAGGAAGTTGGCCCCTAGCAGAAGGTCACAAGCCCTGGGTCTGTAGGGGTCTGCAGGAAGCTGGCTCTTTTGCAAAGGTCCTGACAGTCCTAGGTCTGTATGGAGCTAGCTCCCAACAAAAGGTCAGGAGCCTCCCCTTGGCAAACCTGTTGGACCACCAGATTGGTATCCGCACTTCAGCTAGAACATTAGTTTTTTTCCACTGAAATTGTCCTTTAGGTGAACTTTCATATGTTCTTTTTCTGTCCTAATTAGCTCAATGTTGGGGTCTCAGGCAAGTCGACTCCCCACAATTAGCCCAGACTCTTTATTCCTAACACTGTTACCCATCCTTAGGAGAGATGGCACATGTGCTTTACAGCCTGTTGAACTCTCTGCCATTGGTCAGAGACCACATTAACTTCTAGGTCTTTTCATTATAAAGCCCGCCCTCACGATCACATGTACTTTGAAAAAGAGTTTCTATGTAGTCACATACTAAGCTTTATTGTGAACCTGGAACTGGAGTGATTGGACTGATTGTTATCTGGAAGTCATTTCCCAAATGGCACTGTTTTTTAAATATGGTGACAATGTACTGCCTAATACATTATGGTTAGAGTTAGGATCAGGGTCAGGGTCAGTGTTAGAGGGTTAGGGTCATGGTTAGAGGTTAGGGTTAGAGTTAAGATTATGATGTTTCCTCATATGCAGAATTTTCAGGATTAGCAGTTAGGGGTTAAGGGGCTAGGGGTTAGGGTTAGGGTTAGGGTAACTCAGGGTTAGGGTTAGGGTTAGGGTTAGGATTCAGGTTAGGTTCCCTTTATAGGTGGGCCAAGCACATCAAAAAGAAAGGAAACATTGAACTTCATAGTGACATTGTAACTAATCTGTTTCCGAAGTCCATATAACGTGTAGAAGGCTCATGGTCATGTTTCTATTCTACCTTAGTATTCAACCAAGGATTGGCTAACATTTTCATGAATTCCAATCTTAAGTCTATAAGAGAGATTTTTCCACTTTGATGTAACACACCCATGTCATGCTTCTACTAATATATTTTAAATGCTTTTATTCATAACTTTCTTTGTTCTCTTATTGTAGGTAAAACAACTTATACTATTATTATACAAGAAAATGAACTTTGTGCTAATCTGATCTGATTTACTAAGTCACGATCACTCTTATTTGGCTACAGATATTTGGTCTGACTGTGAAACATCCTCTAAAGTTCATGTGTTTGAACACTGGGTTCCAAGCTGACAATGCTGTTATTCAGTTGTACAACCTTTAGGAAATGGAGCCTCCTTTGCAGAATGGATTGCTGTCAAGTTCTCAAGATTTAAATCTGTTGTAAGTTTCTATTTGGTCTGATTCCTGACCTCAGACCAATTATCAAGCTAGAGTCCCAACACTGTCTTCAAATATTTCCTACCATAATGGAGTATTTCCCAAGAACTATCAGCTAGATTGTATCTTTCGTTCCACACTTCAAGTGTTATCAGTTACTGTCAGAGGACAGGAACTCAAAAAACTTTATCACATTCCCCTGTAGGACAGAAGTACATTTTTATATCATTTATGTAATCACCCAAGTCAATGCCAGGTACCAGCTTATACCCAGCTATTTAGATAGGTGGTTTCTATGGAAGTGTATAATTGTAGACCATTGTGAGCTGCCATATGAGTGCTAGGAATGAAACTGGTTTTAACAGAGCTCTTGACAACTGAATGATCTCTAGCCCTACCAACCCACTTTCAACAAAATAAAATAGAATACCATACACAAGAGATTTGGGATTTTAGTACCAGCTCTGAGGAAAGCTGCAGGCAGGTAGTGGGGTTGACCTAAAAGAAGTTGTGTGTGCTGACATAGCCGGAAGAGTGAGCACACCTAAGTCTTTTGGAATCTAGGAAATTTCATCGTAATCTCAAGTAGCTGAACAAAGATCTACAAGTTTGATGTTTCCCCTGCTGGGTTTTTGTCTAGGTTTGGTCTATTCATTCTTTGCTATCCTCTGATTCATTGTTGTGGGGAGCTTTTGAGGATGCTTCTAGAAACTTGGCAGGAATTTGACATTGGGCCAGGACACAGAATTAGGCTCAAACAGGAATCTGACTTTGGGCTAGGACAGGGAAGTAGGCTCAGATAAGAATATTTACATTTTGGCTAATACAAAGCTCAAGGTAAAGTCAGCCAAGGAATGTGGCCTTCCTTTTCTCTTGGTTGTCCTGATAAGCCCCTAGAAACCGTGATCACGGCACTTTGTCTATTGCCTTGTTTGTTCCTTGACTATTTGTGTTTATTGCCTTGTTCCTTGACTTAGAACTGACTTTATTCTTTGCAGGTCCTCAGAATGGTATAAAATCAGGCTGGAGAAAAGTAAACCCTCTTTAGCTTCAGAGCTGGCTGGAGTCATGTTATAATGTTGTCTAATTGTCTTTTTCTTTTCGGTCTTGACCCTTCCCATGAGACCTGGTTGACTGACTGAGCTGGCTTGGTCACTTTGTGGAAAGGAATTGTTTATTCTGGGACATTGTATGCTATAAGCATAATGGTCTCATTTAAGGATATGGTAGAGTGTGGTAGGCTACTGTCATCAGCTGGGCAACAGGAGCATTGCGGAAACTTGTCACCACTCTTGAAACATGACACAACAATCTTGATCATCCAAGCAACATGGATTGCTCACATTCACTTGGTCTCTCTGGGGAGGTTGCTCCCTAGCTCAGGGGGACACAGGGTTCCTACCACTTCTCCTGAATGGCACAAAGAGTCACCGTTGTCTTGCCTGAACATAGCAAACTCAGGCTGGACTTGGACTGACCCCCAAAAAACAAAAGTATGACAGGGAGCTGTGAAAACAGTTCAAACCATTCTCTAAGTGAAAGTTCAGTTGGTGGGGCAAGGAACAGACACAATTAGGGGAAGGGAGCATCCAAACATGGTGTGAGGGAAGGGTGGCGGTGACCTCAGTTTCATGCCATTTAGGTCTCATTTTTAAAACGCTCCACTGTAGGGTTGTGAGTCCCATGTCTGCTTTGCCACAGGGCATAGCCACTTGTGGAGGCAGGACTCAGGGAGTTTGACAGTGCATATGCTGTGCTGTAGGGCAGTGCTGAGAAACCACTAAGTAGGAAAGTGCAATTTGAGACACAGAACAGCCAGAGCTGGTTTGTGGGTCCCCCAGCCTGCAAAGAGGCCAGGGCCATGGAGTTCTCAGGCTCTCAGACATCCAGGCACCACTGGAAGCCTTGGAAGAGCTGAGAAGGGAGTTTTTTGGGATGTCATTTCTCTGTGTAGCCCTGATAGAGTGACAAAAAGACAGGCAGGCAAACTTATTTCCTTGGTTGGTTTCTTGGTTGATTATATTAAGTAAAGAACTATGAAACACAAATCTGGGATAGGCCCTAAGTAGACCATGGAAACACACACACATGTAGTAACTCAAACCATAACCCAAACCCTAGCCCCCCTAACCCCCTAACCTTAACCCCCTAACCCTAACCCTAACCCTAACCCTAACCCTAACCCCTAACCCTAACCCTAACCCTAACCCTAACCCTAACCCTAACCCTAACCCCTAACCCTAACCCTAACCCTAACTCTATAGCAAGGCCACATTGGACTACGATTCAGTCATTAAAAACAAGGACGTCATGAATTTCACAATGGATGGAACTAGAAAATATCATCCTGTGTGAGGAGGTATTGGGAGGACAGGGGGGCTGACATTGGGATGTAAAGTGAATAAATAAATAAATGAAATAATAAAAAAGAATTCTTTGAGAATTTATTTTCAACGCAAATGTTAGGACAAATTTTAATTCAGACTTCTGAAAGAGTAGCTGGTACTCTTAATCACTAAGCCATCTCTCTACCCCTTTGAAATTCTCTTTTAATGTTGCTGATAACAATTAGTTAAAAAAAATTTCCCTCAGTGCTCAGTAGTTAAGAACACTGGGTGCTCTTTCAGAGGTCCGGAATTCAATCCCCCTGAATTCAATTTTCAGCAACCACACGGTGGCTCACAACAATCTATAAGGGGATCTGATGCCCTCTTCTGGCCTGTGGGTGTATGTGCAGCAGAGCACTCATACATTAATAATTGAATTAACTCATAAATTTAAAAAAATTTCTCTATTACCTTAGGGGAAAATAATGACTTCAAATCCAAATTAACACACACACACACACACACACACACACACACACACACACACACACTAAATTAGTATCTTAGTCATTGTTCTATTGCTGTGAAGTGACAGCATAACCAAGAAAACTCTTATAAAAGAAAGCATTTAATTTTGGGCTTTTCTTACAGTTTCAGAGGATAGTCCATCATCATCATCATGGTGGGAAGCCTGGTGGCATTCAGGCAGACAGTGCTGAATAAGTAGCTGACAGAGGAATGGATGTAGGGAGGGATGTAGGGAGGGAAGGATAGAGGGACAGAGATACACAGAGACAGACACAAAGAGAGAGAGACAGAGAGAGACAGAGAGAGACAGAGAGAGACAGAGAGAGACAGAGAGAGACAGAGAGAGACAGAGAGAGACAGAGAGAGACAGAGAGAGACAGAGAGAGACAGAGAGAGACAGAGAGAGACAGAGAGAGACAGAGTACTGGGCCTCCCATGGGATTTTGAAATTTCACAGCTTAACCCTAGTGACATATTTTCTCCAGCAGATCCAGAACTCCTTATCCTTCTAATTCTTTTAAATACTGCCACTCTCTGATGACTAGCCACTTAAATATATGGGTCGTCCTTAGTCAAACTACCACAAACATCATGCTTAAGCATTCCCAACACTATTGATATGACTTTCTTGTTGGTTTTTTTCTTTTTTTTTTCGGAGCTGGGGACCGAACCCAGGGCCTTGTGCTTGCTAGGCAAGCGCTCTACCACTGAGCTAAATCCCCAAACCCTGATATGACTTTCATTACTCAATTTTTATGTCAGAAATTATTATAGCAGGCAACAGAATCTTAACACTGTCAGTTAACTAAAAACTTTTGGCTTGAGATTTGATTTTCAACAATAAAATCAGCAGGAAAACAATCCAACTGCAGACGGTGATTTTATGTTACCTCACTGAGGTTTCAGTCTGAAGAAAAGACCCAGAAGGGACAATGTCTTCGAGGACTGAAAGAAACAGCGCAATAGGAATGAACTGCCCTTAGTGGAATCCTAAACGGTAACAGAATTTTCTCCCTTTACAAAAAGGGAGATCACTGGTGAAGGACGATATTAAGTCTTCCAAAGAGAGGGTAAGTCTTCCACTTGAATTTTAGCCCCTGATGAAACATAACACATACATATAGAACCTTGCTTACTCATACATGTATGATATGATATGTGCATTATGGTCAATGGTAGTTAGGGTGTTTTTTTTTTTCAACTTGATATGAGCTAGAGACAAATGGGAAAGGACAACCTCAATGGAGAAAATGCATCCATTGCTGTCTGTGTGCAGGTGAGGCCAGGCACAAGATAAAGCGAGAGCCTGTAATTGGGTAGTGGAAAAGAAAGCTGGGCTGAGGGTTTTAGAGTCAAGGCCAGAGAGACAGAGAAACAGAGGAGGAGATGGATAGGAGGAGACAAGGTGGAACCTACAGGAGAGGAAGAGGAGCCAGAACCACACAGTACTGGTTGTAGTGGTTCCTTTGAGAAAAGTCCTAAAGGCCTGCCATTTTGATTCTATAGTAAACCTGCATTTAAACCTAAGCTCCTGGCCCTCCTTTACCTTGTAACAAAAAGACTAAAAATGGCATTCAAAAATGTCTTCGTGAATGATTCAGATGATTTCTGTAATTTACCAGAGGCACCTCCTACCAGTAAATAAGTGCCTTTCTCCCTTGTTTCAGAGAACTCAGTGTTATTAACTTGCACACACTGTGTATTTCCTGTTTCTTTACAATGTGAAAAATATTCTACATACTTAGGTTATGTCAGGTAGAAACATAGCTCCATGTGTAAAGTAGTTGCAGGATATTTGATCATATTATGAATCCCAAGATTTTGAACTGGAAGAACCTTGTTGTGGTGTGGCTCAGTCCTAGCAGATACCGTTAATCCAAGAGCTAAATAAAGCCAACCCTAGGTCAGGAAGTGGACCAAGCAAACAGCAGACAGGGAGTGAACATAAGGAGATAGAAAAGAGGCACATTGAGTTAGAAGGTATTTAAGACAGTGTGGAGGAGAGAGAGCTTTTTTCCCTTCTGGGAGGACACTGGAGTATGAAGATCATTTGGTGCTTTCTCTGGGGCTCTGAATTAGCAGGTGTTACCTCAGCTTCTGGCTCCTGAGTCTTGGTAAAGGTGAATGGTTGGGATTTTTGTTTTTAAAACAACCAAAAGTGCTTGCAACCAATTTATAAAGATCTCAATTTGGATCCATAAAACCCATATCCACAGCAGACATGGCAGTGCACATACCTATTCCCAGTTTTCCTACAGTGATGTACAGGTTTGGTGGGGGTGAAAACAGAGATATTCAGGGTCATCTATCCTGTAATACACAACAAGAGCAACAAAGTCTTAAACACGATAAGACATGGAAGATGAAAACTTGTTCTTTAAAATTTTGAACACACATATCGACACTTACAGAGAAGAGGACCAAGTCTTGTTTTCTATTGCTGGGATAAAAAGCATAACCAAAAGCAATATGTGAAGGAGAGAGTGTATTTGGCTCAGTGAATCACTGAGGGGAGAAAAGGCTGAAATTGATGCCAAACAGAAATCTTGGAGCCAAAAACGGAAAGAGAATCTATGGAAGACTTAGGCCTATTGACTTGCTCTCTAGACTCACATTCAGCCATCTTTCTAAAATGTCTCAGGACCACCTTCCCAGACATGATTTTAATACAAAGGCAATGGCAGTTGACTACTGGCCCCTGCCTGCACCAGTGATGGTCCCGGAGCAGAACGCACCACAAGGCCAGATCAGAGTCCTACTCTGTGTCTCCTTTCACCCTGCTTCAGGCCAGGAGTTTCCTGGCACCTCAACTGAAGAATAAAGGATAAAGAAGATGTGGTTCAATTAAACAATGGAATACTGTTCTGCCGCTAAAAACAAGGACAACATGAATTTTGAAGATAAATGGATAGAACTAGAAAACGTGATCTTGTGCGAGGTAACTCACACCCAAAAGGACATGCATGGTATGTGCTTACTGATAAGTGGATATTAGCCATAAAGTACAGAATACCCATGATACACCCCACAAACCCAAAGAAGTTAAACAAGAATGAAAGCCCAAGCAAGGATGTGTGCAGCACACTTTGAAAAGGAAACAAAATAATAATAGGAAAGGAAGGGTGTGTGTGTGTGTGTGTGTGTGTGTGTGTGTGTGTGTGTGTGTGTGTGTGTACTGGGTGGGAGTGAGGAGGGGGAGGAGAATGGGGAGGCAGGATCAGGTGAAAGAGAGGACCTTAAGGACAGGAGAATGGAAATCTGCAGCTGCTGGGGGTAAGTGGTGTATGTGGGGGCATCGAGGGGGGATCTCTAGGAAGTCCAAGAGACCTGGGATAGGGGAGGTTCCCAGGAGTTAATGTGGGTGACCTTGGTGGAGATGTCAATAATGGGGACATGGAAACTGAAGAGGCTACCTCCTGTAGCCAGGCAGGACCCCAGTGGAGGAATAAGGACACCAACCCACCCACAAAACTTTCAACCCAAAATTTATCCTGACTAAAAGAAATGCAGGTATGGAGGAGAGACTGAAGGAAAGTTTAATGAAGAACTGGCCCAATTCAAAACCCATCCCATGGAAAAGCACCAATCCTAGACATTATAATGATACTCTGTTATACTTGCAGATAGGAGCATAGCATAACTGTCCTCTGAGAGGTTCTACTAAGCAGCTGACTGAAGCAGATGCAGATACCCATAGCCAAACATTAGACAGAAGTCAGGAAGACTTAGGGAAGAGATTGATAAAGGACTGAAGGCCTTGAAGTAAGTGGGAACCCCACAGAATGACCCAGGATGACTGACAGAATCAAACTTTGACCCCTGAGAGCTCTCAACGTCTGAGCCCCCAACCAAAGAACACACACGGACTGGTCTGAGGTTCCCCGGCACATGTGTAGCAGATAGCTCAGTCTTCAAGGCTGCCTTATCTGGCCTAGTGAGAGAGGATGTGCCTCTCAGAGTCTTGATGAGCCAGGGTGGGAAGATATGGAAGGAGGGTGCCCTCCCAGAGAAGGGGAGGGAGATGGTGGGGAGGGACTCTGTGAGGGATGGACTGGGAGGGAGAGCAGAGTTTGGGAAGTAAATCAATAAATTGATTTTAAAAGGAGAAGAAAGTAACTGATAAAAATAACAAAGAAAGTAAGTGTTCTATAATTAGAGCTCATTACTTTATATCAAATTTGGGTGGAAACTTATCAGGGCCTGGATTTCCTTTATAGTGATGACCTTAAGCATAAGTTGCTTCTCCTCATTCCTATGTCAGTTCTAACTTTGGATGATGAATATACCCAACTTTCTTATTCTTATGTTGAGTGTGTTGCATATTGGATTTCATGAGCAACTGCAAATAATTATCTTGCCGTGTCAGGGTAGGGTTATTTCCCAACAGCTGAAAATCTACACTATAAAATTGCTTCCTACTATTTTCTTTTGTGTTGTTTTATTACGAGGAGACCATGAATTCATTATGGACCTTATTATACCCTACCTCCCTACCATCTTTCTTAGCTATAGCATTCACAGAGCTGAATTTTCAGTGACTATGAAAATACTTAGGGGTTGGGGATTTAGCTGAGTGGTAGCGTGCTTGCCTAGCAAGCGCAAGGCCCTGGGTTCGTCCTCAGCTCTGAAAAAAAAGAAAAAAAATACTTATTTATTTGAACACATCATTAAGTCATTTCTAACATATGTTTTAGAATATTAAACATTCTTGAAAATATGAAAACAAAACTTTCTGTTGTTTTTCATAATTATACATGAGATTGGGTGGTATTACATACTAGTTGAGCCCACTATATGAAGTATTTTGTCTGTGCAAAAGCGCTATGAGTGCCTTCAAGATTTTCTTAAACATTTCAACAAAATACAATATAAACAAGATAATGATCAAGATCTTTTCCTAAAAGTGCATCACACAGGCAGATAAATTTGTACAATTGTCAAAACTATTTGTGTTAAGTTTCCTTTTTACAGTGAAAATTAATGGAGATGCAGTGATCACATGTACAACCTTCCTAAATGCATGCAGGGTTGCTCTGTATATAATAAATTGGCTGTTATAAAAAGTCTTTTTGAAACTTAATAAGTAAGTAAATCAACAGCAACAATAACACAAACGTTCAACACTGCCTCCAGCAAAGCAGAGCTGACTTCTCACCTGACAAGATGCTAAACCAAGATTGCAATGAGGAGGATTCTGAGGTCCCCATGGTCAGACAAAGCAAAAGTGAGGCTCTCAGTGGCTGGTGATAGGAACTAATCAGGAAAAGTTACTCCAAGTGAACTGGTATCAATTTTTAACCAGTGGTGGAGACTCCAGGGAGTACAATGTCAAATTGTGGATAGGATGACCAAATGGGCATATTGTAGACTCTATAGAACAGTGAGGGATATCTGACAAGTGACTTTATACCCCTAAGAACTCTACTGTTCTTGTTTAAATATCTCACTTAGAATTTCCAGAGAAACACCCCTAATATTGCCAAAATCTAAATTAGCTATAATCTTACCTATTGACTATAATTTGATCTTGATAACCTAAAGAGAAAGTGCCTTCCTCTTTTTCTACAAAATATTCTGGCCACCATATAAGGGGAGCAAGTACTTAGTGGTACTCTAGTTACAAAATCATATTACACTTAGACATTCTTTCTAAAAGAGAAGAGAAATGGTTTAGTTCTCACTAGTATAAAGCTTGATCCAGAGCTGGAGATATGGCTCAGTGGTTAAGAGCACTGACTGCTCTTCCAGAGGTCCTGAGTTCAAATCCCAGCAACCACATGGTGGCTCACAGCCATCTGTAATGGGAACTGATGCCCTCTTCTGGTGTGTCTGAAGACAGCTACAGTGTATTATATATAGAATAAATAAATCTTAAAAAAAAAAAGCTTGATCCACTAGCATGACCTTTTCACTTACAAATGAGCCAAGCAAATAGAAAAGTAAGGACACAACTGAACTATCTGGTGACATTGTAAGTTATTTGTTCCTGAAATCCAGGTAACTTGTAAGATAATCATAGTTCCCATTGCGATTCTAATGTTGGCCCATGGATAGACTAACATTGTCTTGAGGTCCAGTCTGAAGTCTGTAAGAGGGATTTCCCCACTTTGATGTTTCCCACCTATATCATGCTTTGACTAATATATTTTAAATGCTTATATTCATAACATTCTTTGTTCTCTTATAGGTGAAAAATACCTATGAGACTGTTATTATTCATGTACATGGATTTTGTATTAATCTAATCTGTTTTTTTTTTTTCAGAGCTGAGGACCGAACCTAGGGCTTTGTGCTTGCTAGGCAAGCACTCTACCACTAAGCTAAATCCCCAACCCTAATCTAATCTGTTTTAATAGTCATGGTCACTGACATTTGGCTCCATAACTTTTATGGTTTGAATGTGAAATATTCTCCAAAGTTCATGTGCTTGAACAATGGATCCCAAGCTGACAAAGCTATTTTGCAGTTGTGCAAACTGTAGGAAATGGAGCCTCCTTTGAGAGACGGATTGCTGTCAAGTTCTCAAGGTTCATAACTGTTGTAAGTTTCTCCTTGTTCTCTGATTCATCACTCAGATCCAGTTATTGAGCTAAACTCCAAACACTGGTCCTAAAACTCTCCTACTATACTTAAACATTTTTCCGTGGAACTATCAGCTAAAATATACCTTTCATTCTTTACAACATGTGTTGTCAATTACTGTCAGAGGACAACTTTTTCATGTTCCCTTGAAGGACTGAAGTACATTTTTATATCACTAATTTTTGAATCTATATATCTGGACTCATAGAAAGTCTCTTATTTGTGTAATCACCCCAATTAATGCCAGGTACCAGCTTTTACCCAACTATTTAGATTTATGATTCCTATGGAACTGTAATTACAGACTGTTGTGAGCTGCCATGTGAGTGCTAGGAATGAAACTGGTTCTAACAGAGCTCTTAACAACTGAATGATTGCTCCAGCCCCACCAACCCACTCTCAATAATTAAAATAAAATAAAATAAAATGCAATACCATACACAAGAGATTTGGGATACAAGGACCAGTTATGAGGAGAGCTTCAGTCAGGCAGGTAGTGGAGTAGCCTAAAAGAGAGGCCATGTGTGCTGCAGCAGATAGAGATTGAGGAGCGGGAATACCCAAGTCTTTTGGAGTCCAAGCGATTCCGTCATAATCTCAAGTAGCTGAACAAGGAGCTGCAAGATTTGATGTTTTCCCTGCTGGATTCTGGTACTGTTTTGGTCTGCTCAGTCTTTGCTCTGATACTTTGTGGAATTGAATTGTTTATTCTGTGACATTGTATATTGGAAACATAACCATCTCACTTAACGGTAGAGTGTGGTCAGATAAAAAGTAGTTTTCACTATTTAAGAGTTGAAGAAAGGGGGTTGGGGATTTGGCTCAGTGGTAGAGCGCTTGCCTAGCAAGCACAAGGCCCTGGGTTCGGTCCCCAGCTCCGAAAAAAAAAAAAAACAAAAATAAAAACAAAACAAAACAAAAAACCAAAAAAAAAACCAAAAAAAAAAAAAGAGTTGAAGAAAGATGTTAGATGAGAATGGCTCCCACATATTTGAATACTTATTTTTTAGTTGGTGGAACTGTTTGGGAAGGAGCACAGGTGTGGCCTTTTTGAAAGAACTGTGTCACAGGGCTGCACTTCGAGGCTTTAAGAGCTTCTGACCATGTCCATTGTATTCACTACCTCTTATCAAAATGTGAGCTCTCCACTCTTCCTGCTGGCTTGAATTTATGCTGCCATCGACTCTAACCCTTTGGAATTGTGATCTCAATTTGATGCCTTCAATTATAGTTTGCCTTGTCCATGGTGTGTTTTATGTCAGCAATAGAAAGGTCTATACAGAAGCATTCTGTGGAAGACCAGAACACTGACGATCTCCCCTTCCAACTACAGAAACCATGGAGGAATTTCTTCTAACTTAAGCCCCAGAGCAGTTAGCCAACAGTCCCAGGCCTTTGAGGTTAGGAATGATCCCAAGATTGATAAGTCTGGACTTCATGAAGAGGCAACCCTGTTAAGAACATTCTCTTTTTCTGCTAACCAGAATGTATCAAATACATTCACAGATCCCTCTTCTATAGAAGACTGTCATGCTAGGAGTGATGGTCCAAAGACACAGGGTTACATATATACTGCTATTGGTTACAGATTCAATTTGTATCATACACAATAGTGTACTTAGTGAAACAAGGTCCTGGGGTTCTAAATGAGACCCTGTCTCAAACAAAGAAAACAAATGAAAATTGTATTTATGAAGAGCCAACTAACTACATTTTTTGATTTTTTTCTAAATTAAACCTAATGTTAATAGGTTTATATAATAATTGAATGTATTCCTATATTGTTCCCTATGGTGTTTTCTCTAATCATGTCCCAGGTTAAGGTCAACTTGTTTTTTGACTATTCTTCCTCTATAATCTCACCATTGCTCATTAACGCAGAAGACCCAGCTATTTCTCTCTCTGTCTTGTTCCTTGTAGTCCATGGACATCCCTGTCCTTAGTGACCCAGGCCCAGTGTTGCTTTTTCCTGGGGTCTTTACTTTTCTTAACTACTAAAACTTCAGGTTTCTCAAAAACATTTCCTGCTTCAAATATTTCCTAGTACAACTTAATCACCACGAGTTGGCTAAAATTTCCCAGAGAACATTAAGGCAGTCAGCCTCCACATTCAGAACCTCTTGTCTGGATTTGCCTGGGTTGATTACTGGAATAGTCAGGGCCAAAGCAGTTTGTTCCTAATAGACATCAGAGCCACCTCCTTCTCTAGTAAAGCCCTCAATCCCCTTTCAGAAATTTTTTTTAACCAGAGTTATGTTTGAGGACAAATATGCTATGAAAAAGCCAAAACAGACAAGCACACAGTAAAGAGCAACACCATCTGTATACTAGAAAGCCGGGGATGAATTATTCAGGTTATGCAGCCGAGTTTGCAACCATGTTGCACCTGACAGGTTCTATAGCTAAAAGGTCTAGAATTTAATGTGGAATCTGACCAATAGCACAGAGGTCAGCTAGCCACAAAGTACATATGATAGCGCCCCAAAGGATGGGTAATAGTCTAGGGGAGAAAAGTCTCAGATAATCATTCTGGGGAATTTGGGTGAAGTCTGTCTCCACAGATAGCAAAGAAGTCACCAGGTCATTAACAAAATCCACTCCCAGACTTTTGGATCGAATGCAGGAATTTTATCTTCTTCATAGAAAAGCTGTATGTTTTGACATTCCTTGTTTCCTAGTATGCAGATAGTATGCAAAAACAAAGAGAAACAACCAGCTTTCGGGTGTCAACCATTCTTGGAAATGGCCCCAGACAAAGGCACACAGACTTTTTTTTTTTTTTTACTGTATTCAATTTTTTTTATTAACTTGAATATTTCTTATTTACATTTCAAATGTTATTCCCTTTCCCGGTTTCCTGGCCAACACCCCCCTAACCCCTCTCCCTCCCCATCCTCCCCCCATTACCACCCTCCCCCCAACAATCACGTTCACTGGGGGTTCAGTCTTGGCAGGACCAAGGGCTTCCCTTTCCACTGGTGATCTTACTAGGATATTCATTGCTACCTATGAGGTTAGAGTCCAGGGTCAGTCCATGTATATAGTCTTTGGGTAGTGGCTTAGTCCCTGGAAGCTCTGGTTGGTTGGCATTGTTCATATGGGGTCTCGAGCCACTTCAAGCTCTTCCAGTCCTTTCTCTGATTCCTTCAACGGGGATCCCCGTTCTCAGTTCAGTGGTTTGCTGCTGGCATTCGCCTATGTATTTGCTGCACACAGACCTTCTTATAGGGAACCAAGGGAACTAACTCTCTAGGAGGGTTAGATAATCTAAATTTTTGTTGGTGGGTGATCAGTGGTCTACATTCCTATGTCATGAATGTTCAATCATGTGTGGTCAGTGGTCTGCACTCCTGTGTCATGAACGTTCAACTATGTCATGAAATAGTGCAGCCCATGTAGATGGCCCGTTCTGAAATAAGAAATCTCCCCATTTTTGTGGCTATTCCAGGCTGTTCTTTGGGAAAAGGTTTTGTGACCTCGTTCTGGGTTTTATGGTCTGTTCCTAGAGCTGGTGTCTTATGACCTAGGTTCTGGGACTTGTGATCTATTCCTGAAGCTGTTGTCTTACAGCATTTTTTGAAATCAGGTTTGGTCCTTAAATGGAGACAAATGGAGTTTATGTTGCCCTTTCAATACATAGTGATTAGCAGGTAGCTATGGCTCCTGAAAAAAAATCTACCTTCACAGTGTCACTTACTTGATTTTCAGCTAAGAACTTGTGCTACAAGATGAAAATTCCAGAAGCAGTTCTGACTAATTTACATCTGTTTCTGCATGACTTTGAGCTAAGAATGCTACTAAATGTCTTTGTTGTTACATTGTGACCACATTTAGAAGAGGATTTAACTTAGTATGCTTAAGAGTAGGCAAACCTCGGGGTTGGGGATTTAGCTCAGTGGTAGAGCGCTGACATAGCAAGCGCAAGGCCCTGGGTTCGGCCCAGTTCCAAAAAAAAAAAAAAAAAAAAAAAAAAAAAAAGGAAAAAAAAAAGAGTAGGCAAACCTCTGTGAATGTACCTAGACTTCCTAAGTAAAATCTCTAATGCTTCCTTTGTTGAAGAAAAGCATTGCTTTGGAAATGACTCCCATGCTCTCCTTGCCTGCCACAGGGGGAAAATCTTTCTCAGTTCTCCTGCCTTGACTTTTGTAATGGCTACTCTCAGTAGTCAAAGTGATTAAAATTCAGAGTTGGGTACTGTGAGAGATTTTTCTTTATTTTTTAATATTTATTTATTTTGTGTATATGAGTACATTGTAGCAGTTTCAGACACACCAGAAGAGAGCATCTGATCCCACCTCAGATGGTTGTGAGCCACCATGTGGTTGCTGGGAATTGAACTCAGGACCTCTGGAAGAGTAGTCAGTGCTCTTAACCACTGAGATTTTTCTTAATTATAATTTTGGAAGTGGGAAAACAGTTCTTCAATCTGGATCTTTTGAGGTGGTATGATCCACCTTTAATCTAGATCTAGACCACAGCTTCTGGTGGTAGCCTACATATATAAAGGACATTGGAGATAGTAGCTCTTTCCCTTTGTCTGCTTGCCCTAGCTCTGGCTTGCCAGTTTTTTGTTTTGTTTGTTTGTTGTTCGGTTTTTGGTTTGTTTCTGTTTGTTTGTTTCTTTTTTTTTCTGGCACTAGAGCCTATTTCTTTGGAATTCTGATGCATACGGATGATCATCTGAGACATCTAGCAACATGGACTCAACCACTTTCCATTGGTTGACAGCCATTGTTAGACTAATTGGACCACAGCCTGTTAGCCATGCTAATAAACCCACTTTTTACACACATAGAGGGATTCATTCTATCAGTTTTGTGGATTGTTCATCTAGAGAATCTTAAGTACCACAGCTATTTTGCTTGTTTGTTTTTGTTTTTTCCACCTTCCCACTGAGGAAGATGTGCTGGCTAACAATAGCGCTCCACAGTGTTTGTCATCGATTTCTTGCTTGGTGAAAAATAGCTGCAGTTTACCTGAACCCACCATGAAGGCACAAAACAGATATCTTGTTTCCTAAAGTCTCTCTTTGTTAAAATGCTGGCCATCCTTCCACTTGAGGGCCAGATTGAGAACTCTACTGCAAGTTGAGAATTGGGCTATGTAAGTTATTTACCTTGATTCAAGGAGGAAGAAGGGGAAGTGCCTACTGAGTACTGAGGAGAGTTCAAGCAAGGGATGAAGTGACAAGTAGTGAGGGCAGGGTCAATTGCCACAAGGGGAGGAGCAGGCGGCTGAGCAGAGGAACTGGAGTGGTGGGTCCTCCCGGGGCTGGGTGGGAAGACAGACAGGTAGAATATTGGAGGACAGGCACAAGTGCTACTGAAGTGCACATCTCTGCACATCTGGAAAAGCTTTGGCTCTGACCTGGAAGTCTGAGCCAGGAACTTCTATGCTGTGTCCCATCAGCGTACTCTAACCCTAAGGGCAGTGCTTTTGTTACTCAATACTCTCTGGCCAATCAGAGCCTTCAGATGGACCTGCCAGTCAGAAAAGGGGGAGGATCCTTCCGGGTGTCACGCTGTAAGTTCCGCTCTGTTCCTGAGCAGTCTTGAATGTTTTCGTGTGTCCTGCTCTCAACTCTGCTACTGGGCACTGAGAGGGGAGCTCAGGCACGCTCTGAAGTCGCGACATGGTGAGCGCAGGGTCAAGGGCCACAATGGGGAGGAGCAGGCAGCTGAGCAGCGGGAGCTGGTGTGGTGGGTCTTCCCTGGGGCTGGGTGGGGAGTGTCAGCCAGATGCTGACCCGTGAGGTCCCCTGTGTCCTAGTTACTCGCTGGATCCAGCGGTGGCCTCTGAATAACTTCCCTATGGGGATTGTGTATGGGCAAAACATTTGGAGCAGGGACTTGTGTGTAGAAACATCCTTGGTAGGATGCCAAACTCGGGGAGCCATCGTTTGTGTAGTATCTTCTACAGGTTCTGTCCTTAGCATTTACTATTTAGGTGTACAATCCATTTGGAGTTAAGTTCGTGGAGGCTGTAAAAGAAATTTCATGTGTTGGGTAGCGATCCAATATTAAACTGTGATGTAACAGAGAAGAAATCCATGATGTGAAAGAACTACCAGTGCTTAGGGGATAGTAAGGCACACCAAGTAGAATTTAGCTGAGGGAGGACTGCTTCTAAAACACCCCACAGATAAGCATTATGTTAACCAGGCCTGTTAGAGATTAGCGTGCTAGGATACACGTGTTTGTTCACCAGAACACCCCTACAACTAGCCACTAAGCCCATCCTCATATCGAAGAACAGGCCTCTTAACACGCTGCTCAAGGGAGCATTACAGGATCATAACCAACATTAAGGCCTGGTGTGCCATAAAGACCCAGATTTCTTCTTGAGAAAAGCATAGTTCTGCCACACAGGCAAGACTACACCAGGTGACAACCATTTGAAAAGGAAAAACACTGTTGTGTTGAGGTCTGGCCTGATCAAGCAAGGCTTTCCATGAGGCCCTCATGCATAGAGAAGGAAACCCAGGAGCATGATTGCCAGAGCCAGTACAAGACTGAGGCCTTGAGAGTTTTCCCTAAGGCCCTGATGTACTGAGAATTAAATAGAGCTGCTCTAAAGCAAGGAGTATGCTTGTGAGAACTAGTGATGGTCTCCAGGTTGCCAAGGCCTTTGGAAGGGGTTGCTTCACATTCTGAGAACCCAACTTGTCCCACCACATGGGGCTGTGGCTATCAGTCCTAAGTCCACTGTAGGTTTGGTCAGTAATGTTCTTGAGATACCCTGTGTCCTGCTGTGCACCATTGTTTTAGACTTCTCCTAAGTTTGTCCTATTGTATAATAGTTTCTGCTGACTTCATAGAAGTCTACCATTTTTTTCAGTTTCCCCCATTAGTAGTATCCGAGATGCTTTCTTTTTTTTTTTTTTTTTTTTTTTTTTTTTTTTTTTTTTTGGTTCTTTTTTTCGGAGCTGGGGACCGAACCCAGGGCCTTGCGCTTCCTAGGTAAGCGCTCTACCACTGAGCTAAATCCCCAGCCCCCCGAGATGCTTTCTTAAGAAGCTTCCTTAGCATAAGACATAGCTTGTGTAAGACCTCCCGACTGTAGCCTTTATATGTCCAACCTTCTACTTTTCCTATCTTTTTCATTCTCTGGAATCTTCCACTTAGAACCCTGTTACTCAAGAATAACAAGCTGTTTCAGGGCACTGGTGTACTTAAGAAATAATTATGTTAATATCTTTGCTGTGTAAATCTCCCATTTAAGTGGCTAGTCTTGCAGTCTCCGGTCCATGTTTAAATTGTTCAAAACATAACGTGGGAACTGAACCTAAAAGAGACTTAAGGGTGACAGCAAATGTGGAATGCAAAATGTCTTCTCTGCTGCCTCCTCTCTGAGCATTAGCCAGCTCTGCATGTATCCTGCATTAAAGACATTTTTCTTAACTAATCCTTTATGTGTACTGTGATTTCTCCATGGGAAGACATGTTTATTCTAGGACAGCTGTATCTTCAGCCTTCTAGAAAAATGTTTCTGAGATAATCTATGTTGACTCAGGTCACATCGCTCCCCAGGGCAGTCACTTGGTTTCCTCTTGATTAAACCTCCCAAATTCTTTAGTTAAAAGGCTGTACCACAGCAGAGTTTTAAAGTTACCCATTCGAGTCATGTATCGAATTGTCCATTGCAATAACAGGAAAAAGATTTGTATGTGGAGCATGGCGGAACAGACCAGAATAGGAGGAACAGTTTACTGTGTACACTGCATGGTGAAACAGGATAGACAATAGCGAGATCGCATACTCAAGTTTAAGGTCGTCAGCTACAGGGGTCACTAATATGAAGAAGGACCTGACTCAGGTAGGGTAAGTAATTTTGTAATTTCCCAGGACGTATTAATTCATGCATATAAATGAAAACAGACTAGATTAGTGGCTATACAATTTATGAAGGTTAGCTTGAGTCAACGAGTATTGAGTTTCCAATTAAAAAATTGTACTATGCAGATATGTGCACTCCTCCTTGACACATTTAAGTCAGTTCAGAAATTTGAGATACAGGCTATTGGCTATAGCTGTGTGTGTCAGGTTACAGATCTCAACAACTAACATTACACATAGGGAGAAGGTCAAAGAGTATCTCATTGTCTTATTATCTTCCCTTCTACCAGGGAAGGGCCTGTTCCTTTTCAAAGTCATTATACCTATGTGAGTTTTCAATTATATTTATCTTTTGAAAAAGATTGTTGGTAATTCTTTTTCTTTATGTACCACCGCTCTAATTGCTTGTTTTTATTTTCCCATGTTTTCCAGTCATTAAGAATTACATTCCTTGGCCAACTGATGGCTGCCCCAAATTGAGACCCATCCCATGGGCAAGAACTGATCCACTAATACTATTAATGATACTCTGTCATGCTTGCAGACAAGAGTCTAGCACAACTGTCCTGTGAGAGGCTCTACCCAGCAGCCAATGGGAAGAGATGCAGAGACCCACAGCCAAACATTATACGGCGGTTGGGTGTCTTATGGAGTTGAAGGAAGGATTGAGGGACCTGAAGAGGACAGGGACTCCACGGGAAGACCATAAGAGTCAACTGACCTGGACTCTTGGGGGCCCCCAGAGACTGAGCTACCCACCAAACAGTGATCCAGGGCTGGACCTAAGCCCCTGATGTATGTAACACGATGTGCAGTTTGGTCCAACAACTGGAGCAGGGAGTAGGGGTAGGAGAAGCTGTCCCTCAATCTGTTGCCTGCCTGTGGAGCCTGTTCCCCTAACTGGGTTCAGTGGGAGAGGATACACCTAGTGCTGCAGTGACTTGATGGCCAGGAATAGGGGTGCAGTGAGTGAGGGGATGAGAAGGGAGGAACAGGGTGAGGATTTGCATAGGGGGTACTGGGAGGAGAGGAACTGATATTGGGAATGTAAAGTGAATTTAAAAAACCATTCTTGTTCAATGACATATGAGAGCTGCTCACCTGTCATTTTAAAGGAGGGTTCTATTGATTTTTGTACTTGGGCTGAAAAGAGGATTCTGTCATCTAATATGCAAGGGAAGAGTGTTCCTGTGGAAACGAGGCAGATTTTTTTGGCTTTCTAACAACTCATTAAAAGACAGAGGTTTCATTGGCTCATGAAAAAAAAATGGCAATTACATGTCCTATGCAAAAAAAAATTTTTCATTCCTTTTTCTCAAGGGTTTTCATATTTGTTTCTGTTTAGAGCAACATCTCCTGAAGCTCAGCCATTCCTTATGGTATGTAGTTAAGACTTGCTTTGAACACACTTAATCCAGCCTCTACTACTCTGTGCTTGGAGGACAGTTTTGCAACTCCTTCATGCTGGCCCGGACTGGCCAGTGCAAAGGAAAAATGATTAGTGAATGAGTGTCTTCCAACCTCCCTGGATTTTGTGGGGGAATTACAAATAAAGAGTGTCTTATGTAAGAATTGCATACACTGACCAACTTTGAAGCTGGTGTAGTCACAGCACAGAAAGGGCTGGGGGAAGTAAAGTAAGAGCTTTCCTGCTTTGACAAGTAGTTAGGTAACCAACTTTAGATGACCAGTAAAAGTCCAACCTGGCCATTTTGGGAGGGTCACAGACCAAGGCAATCGAGACTCTGGATGAGGAACTGAACTTTTCTTTTGTACACTTAACCATACATACAAAAATGGGGATAGATTTGTTTTCTATAGTGCTTATGACTTATAAAGCAGTTGATGCAAAGCAAGCTGTTTAGGTACAAATATATACTCTCTTTAAAAATCTGTTTTCTTGCATTTAGTTTCTAAAACTTTGCATTTCCTCATACTGGTGCAGACTTGTATCCAAGCATCAGTCATAGGAAAAAAAAAATGTTTTCTAAGTGACCGTAATAGACGTCCTTTTCTTTATCGTAAAAGAATGAGATCCTTTTAGTAGTCAAAATGGAAACATCTGTGTTCTTTAAATGAATCTCTTCTATTGGAATAGCTCTCCATCCCGTCCATTTTATATTACTGGCAAAGGAGTGAACCAGAGTGCATGGGGTGAGTGCTGGCCAGTGACTTCTTTGATTTTGGTTTTGACTATAATCCTGCAGTTCTTGTTTAAAGAACAGTGTTATATTTATAGATCTGCCTTTGTGTTTACTTTTATCAGTGATGCCATCTATGTTTGGGATTTTATTAATTTTTTAAAAATTTTTTTTCCTTTTTTCTTTATTAACTTGAGTATTTATTTACATTTCGATTGTTATTTCCTTTCCCGGTTTCCTGGCCAACATCCCCCTAACCCCAACCCCGCTCCCCTTCTATATGGGTGTTCCCCTCCCCATCCTCCCCCCATTACCGCCCTCCCCCCAACAATCTAGTTCACTGGGGGTTCAGTCTTAGCAGGACCAAGGGCTTCCCCTTCCACTGGTGCTCTTACTAGGATATTCATTGCTACCTATGAGGTCAGAGTCCAGGGTCAGTCCATGTATAGTCTTTGGGTAGTGGCTTAGTCCCTGGAAGCTCTGGTTGGTTGGCATTGTTGTTCATATGGGGTCTCGAGCCCCTTCAAGCTCTTCCAGTTCTTTCTCTGATTCCTTCAACGGGGGTCCCATTCTCAGTTCAGTGGTTTGCTGCTGGCATTTGCCTATGTATTTGCCACATTCTGGCTGTGTCTCTCAGGAGAGATCTACATCCGGTTCCTGTTGGCCTGCACTTCTTTGCTTCATCCATCTTATCTAATTGGGTGGCTGTATATGTATGGGCCACATGTGGGGCAGGCTCTGAATGGGTGTTCCTTCAGTCTCTGTTTTAATCTTTGCCTCCCTATTCCCTGCCAAGGGTATTCTTGTTCCCCTTTTAAAGAAGGAGTGAAGCATTCGCATTTTGATCATCTGTCTTGATATTAATTATAATTTAATTATATTGTTGTTTCTCTGGGAAATGATATCAGCATTTTTGTTGGTTTGGGGACTTTCTGTGGAGAAACAATTTTAATTTTCTTTCCTGGAACCTAAAAACTTGCCCCTCCTCATTTCTTGGCAAATATGTCTTTTACTTGTTGCAATCATCAACGTTTGGGGTTTTGCTACTAAATGATTGATATGGTCAAGACGTTGGATTTGGGTTTTTAAATTTTTCTCATATATTATTGTCTGTGTGTCCTAATTAGCTTCAGCTCTCAACGTTTCAGAGCCTACAGTCCTCTGAGGGAGCCTCACTGGAGGGTGTCCCCCCATCAGCATGGCTGGATGCTATATCAGTGAGAGATTGTGTTGAGTGATGGCTGATGTAGGAAGGCGCTACACTGAGGGTGGCAGGGTCCCTAAGCAAGTGGGCCTGGGCTGGGTAAGAGAGCTGGCTGAGCATGAGATGGGACCAAGCAAGATGGCAAGCCAGGAAACAATATTTTTCCATGGTTTTTGCCTTCATATTTTGGTGTGAGTTCTAACCTAAGATCCCAAAGTGATGCACTGTGATCTGACAAACTATCCAAAAAGCAAAACAAAACAAAAAAATCCCTGTTCATTGCTTGAGATGGGTTTGGTTAGAGGATTCAATCAGAGCAGCAGAGGAGCAAGTTAGAACAAAAAATGGAATGCAAGAGGTCGTTTTGCTGCTGAGCAGAACCTGATAATGTTCCCTTTCGGTGAAATGTAGAAGACATAAGGACTTCAGAAGACAAAAGTCTCATCAGCTTAACTGGATATTCCTGTAGTACTTGGAAGATCAGTGTGTTGATAGTAATGCGGACAGAAGAAATCGAAGTCATAGGATTTCAGTGGAAAATGGACTCCCTGATAAATTCAGCCAGAGGTCATTTGTGTGATATTTTGGCCCAAAGTCTTTCTTATTGTGGCCATGTTCTGAGGATCTGAATAAGGCAGAATTAAAAAATAATGGGCTGATTTCTTAGATAGTATATTGAATCTGTTGGATAGTTAAGACTCATTGGGGGCTACAGTGAAAAATAAAAGCAATAAGTTGGGGAGAAATAAATGCAAAGTCTGTGGTTTGTAGAGAAAAAAACAACACTGGGAAGTTTCGGATGGCAGCCAAATGCTGAAACAGAGTCAGGAATCATGGAAATTATCACTTTTAAACAGAAGGTCCTTGCTCTGGATTCAAAGTCTAAGCCCCATGGGCAACATTCCCTCCTGCAAAGCCTTCAATTAATGGGAGTAGGCAAAGTGATTCCTAGTCACAGGAAGGAACTTCATATAAAACCTGGTGCAAATGTGGTCTAAGCATGTGGGTTCCATCCCAATATAGAAGCCATATTGTGCTAGTTCTGGAAAGAAGAAAGATGAAAAATTTAAATTCTTCCTCTGTGGTTGCAGTTCAGCACTGGTCCAGCCATCTGTGTTTGGCAAAGTCAGAGCCCCAGTGAGGACACTGAGTTCATTGTATGAAGCTGTGAGGATGAATCCTGAGTTGCATTTTGAGACCACAAGATGTTAAGATACCTAAGCTATGAGAAATCTGCCATGGAGAGATGCAAATAGGAAGTGGAAGTAACCAAACTGAGAGAAGTTTGAGAAGTTGCAGGGTTAGGGCCATCTAAACCCTTTGAAACCGAAGCCTCACGTATCAGAGATAGAGGCACAGGATTTGGTGTGTGCCCTGTTGGGTTTCTTGTCTTGGTCCAATCTTCCATCACTATGGACACATTCCACTCTATTGGAATGGGAAAGGGTATTCTATGTCTTTATATGTTGGAAAGATGCAATTGCTTTCTGATTTTTACAAGATGGGGCAATCAAGAGATTGCCTAGAGTGTCAAAAGAGTCTCTGGACATTTTAATGGCATGTGTACAGGCTGCTGTAAACTATTAGGATAATTGGGATGACTATGAGCCTATAGTGAGCAGGTTCAGAGTGTAGTTGATTGAATCAAAAAGTTCCTAGATAGGGTGATGTCTTTGAACTCTTGTCTTACCTTTTTGGAATTCTTTGGGGAGCAAATGGAAGCTTCTATAGGAGGAACCTTTCTACACTCCTTATTGGAGATGGGATATGATTGTGTATAGACTCAACCCATTTCCTATTCTTTGTTTCTTCTGTATTGTGGTTCAAACTGATCAGTCAGCTTCCTTCTTGTGCTGTCAATCTTTCACCATTATAGACTATCCCCGATCACATAAGATATGGTAGAAGCAATTGCTAGTCAATGCTAGTCTATTTTGCTACCTTAACATTTTCATATTCTTAATTTTGTTGTTTTCATTTTGAAGACAAAATTCTCTGTGCAGTCCTGGGTGTCCTGAAAGTAGGAATGTAGATCAGGCAGGACTTGAACTTAGATATCCACCTGGCTCTGGCTCCAGAGTGCTGGGATTAGATGTGGGCCAGCATGCCTGGCTTGCTTTCTTTTTATATGATAGCTGATTGGGCTTGGAAGGTGTGCAAGTAAATTTTCTGGAGATGGCCCACCATTTTGCATGGCTTGAGGTAGGGTGAGCTCTGAGAATGCAGGGTCCTTAGACACTTCCTCCCAGGATTGCTTCTTGCCGCCAATATACCTTTCCTGTCACTATTATATGACCTTATGATTCCTGAGTATCAGCCCACCCTAGTAAGCAAATTTCCTGCAGATCAACATGAAGATGAACTCTTGTGAATTAATGCTGTTTAGATGAATTATTGATTTTATAGAATTCCCGATTAGATTAAAATATTTTTTAAGAAAAGATTTAAGGAGATGGTTTTAGTTGGCTTAGTCTTTTGCCAGAAAGATGTAATAAAATTAGAATCAAGAATAGAATGTGCCCACTCCTCATAGAATAGTAAGTAAAGGCTACATAGTCAGAAATACAATGAGCTTTCACAATTATACTAAGAGGAGAAATAGGCTTGGGACAAATTTGTGATCAAGGAAAAACATTCATTCGAGGTCAGGTCCTAGGATGAGGCCACAGGTGTGCACTATGATTAAGCAAGGCCATGTTTGACTGTTGCTTTGGCCTTATGATGAGCTTATAGAATGAAACTGCTTTGAACTTAATATCAGCATCCTTCTGTAACTCCCCTTTTGTGAAACATTTTATCTATGAGGTAATTTTCTAAAGACCTTTTTTGTCTAAGAAGGTATAAAAAGGCCAGAGAAAAGAAATAAGATGATGGTTTGGGGGCTCTGCCCCATCCATCCAAATGTGTGTGTGTGTGTGTGTGTGTGTGTGTGTGTGTGTGTGTGTCTGTGTGTGTGTGTGTGTCTGTCTGTCTGTCTAAATTTATGTACATGCATGCATATATAAGTATATGTGTATATGTAAGTATGCATGAACACTTGTGCAATTAATGAGACAGGTTGTTGGGCCCAGCCAGTGTGTATATGTGTATGAGTGTGTGTGTCTGTGCATGTGGTCTGTGTAAAATAATTTCCTTTTCTTTTCTCTCTGGTTCACAAAGAGTTAACAAGAGGTCCTTGAGCCAGAGAAAAAAGAAACCAGCATTTATTAGCATAAAACTAAGAGAGGGTTATAAACCAGAGATCATCAGTCTTTAACCTTCAAATAACACCTCGTCCTGCCCAGTACCATTCCCCTAAAGGCCTCCCCTAAAGGGCTGTCAGGTCCCCAGCACAGTAAAGACCCCTGAGTTCTTTCTATATTTTTTGTTTGCTTGATTAATTTTTGTAAAGGAGTCAGAGTCTTAATATGTACCTCTTGCTACTCTAGAACTTGTAGCATAGACCTGAATGGTGTCCAACTAAATTAGGTGCACTTACGTCTGCCTCCTGAGCATTGGGATTAAAGGCATAAGAAACACACCCAGCTTGCCCATCAGTGTGCTTAGTACTGCTCTGTTTGCCTCTGTCTGTCTGTCTGTCTGTCTGTCTGTCTCTGTTAATTGGCATTTCATTTGCAAGGCTATATCCTATTCAAAAGGCACAGAGATGAATCTCATTATTCAGTTTTCCCTATAAAATGATTTGGTTAATATATTAGAACTTCTATGTCAGGAAGTAAGTGGAGGAAGCACTAGAATTATATGAATATATGTTGTTGATATCATGCTTTCTGTTGTACACATGTATGGGATATTTTAGGATGCAGTGACCTATGATGAAGTGCATGTGAACTTCACTCAGGAAGAGTGGGCTTTGCTGGATCGTTCCCAGAAGAGTCTCTACAGAGATGTGATGCTGGAGACCTACAAGAACCTCACTGCTATAGGTAAGGCTGTGGATTTTCTTTCCCTTTTTAAAATAAGTAGACAAATGTGTCTTTGTTATTGATGATCTGTAATTTCAATTGAGAATCAGGAAAAATGAGAAGAATAAATCGGCCATAGTTCTAAGGTTCACTAAATATAGTAATTTGAATTTTGCCTAATTTCCAATAATATATCATACATTTTCTGATACTATATTTTAGGCTACAATTGGGAAGACTATAATATTGAAGAACATTGTCAAAGTTCTAGAAGACGTGAAAGGTAATTTTCATGTGCAAACTGATACAAGTATGACTCTGAAAGAATTTTAATGTGTCTTGGAAGTTTTAAAGAGAAGGAACAGTGCAAACAGTGCAGTGAGGGTTATTAAGTGTAGTACAATAATTTAAACTAGCCCTGACGAGCTTACAAAGAAATGAGGCTCAGGGTATGATTATTTTATTTGGCTTTGACAATTACTGGGGTATAAGTCCTAATCTACTCTTTTAACTGCTGGCCTGGCTGCCTCCCCAGTCATGTACCCCAGATACTTGCTGTTTCTCCTGGCCCTGAGATTCTGGTCCATCTCCCCTCATGACTGCTTCTCTCTTCCTGATCTTCCTCCTTTTCATCTCTCCTCCCCCAACCAGGTCACTCCAAACTCTAATACATCCAGTAATTGGCTGTAGCCAAGTTTCTTTAACCAATAGTTTTAAATCAGAGAATAAAGTTTGCACAACAAAATCTTGTAAGTGTGTGAAATCACTCACAGGCCTAGATCTTCAGGTATAGAATTCAGCATTACAATGAATAGCTACAGACCAAACTTCAACAATTCCCCTCCTTTGTCTAAATAAAAAGGCTCCTAAAAAAAAAAACACCCTAGGAATAATTACAAAATTGAATTATTAAGTAATAGTGACATTTTAAAAAATCTCGTCTGTATTTGGCAATTTAGGAGAAAATATTTTATCCTGGTGAGTTTAGAGTTTTGTATGTAAATCAATTTTTATCCTAACTTGTATAACTCTCCTAAAATTACCTTTGTGGACCTAGAACATACTTTTAAAACGTAAACAATTTAAGTTACGGTAATGCTACGACTATTTAATCTTTAACCCCATTAGAGATTTGAGAAAGAATAAACACTATTTGAGTATATGAAAGTGTAGGGTGGCAGATTTTAAAAATCATGGAAATGACAGAGATAGCTTACTGCTTGGACAGTCCCCAATATTTCCTATAACATTTAAAATATTTTCCTGTCTTGGCAGAGCTTAGAAGTCAATGTTCTTGCACCCGTTTGTCCTTTTGGACAGCATTTTGTCTGCAGGTGAAGTTAGGGCATTTCTTGGCCAGAGCCTGACTTGCGGAAGCAGCTCCACATAGAAGCACCGATGTTCATTGTCTTTTCTGAAGTGGATACTGTGGGAGCAGGCATGTCTCATAGCTAAAAGATCTTTTGGTAATAAAATAACATTAAATGTCATTTCATGGATCTCCAATGCTTTTGAAGACCACTTATTTATTTATAGCATATTTGAACAAGCAAACAATGCCTGTCTAGGTATCTGTTATCTGTACAGTCCAGGATATATATTTTTGTGATACTCTAGAGCAGTATGCAATACAACTATGTGTTTGATTGACTGACCTTTAACTTATATTATTTAATTATCCTAAACAGTTTGTAATAGCGGCTATTAAAATGACTGGGATCAAACATTTTTTTTTCTCAATGAGTTGTATAGACACAATGCCTATCTAAAAATAACAAAATTAATCTTAAAATTTGTATATAATGATTTATACAGTGAAAACCTTAAATCTATCTAATTATAAATATACAAAAAATTGTACCACTGTAACAAGATATAACCTTATTTTTATATTAATATATAAAATTTTGTATCAATGTAAGATTATGGCTATAAAATGTCTTTTGGTTTGAGAGTAGGTTTAATAATCTATCCCTATTTAATTTTTCATAATATTTTTATATCTCCCCCTTTCAACCCTCTTTCCCTTCTCTAGGAAAGAAATATATGAATCTCTGTGTCTAAGCTCCCTAATTTTGTTTCCTCCCTTTCTAAAAGCACAATTATTTGCAATCATCTCTTAATATATCTATAATTTAGAAAATGACCAAAACCATCCACCCCAACTTAAGGGATTAGGAGGAGGATGGTCTTTTTATAATTGTTTTTTGTAGATTGGGGGCAAAAAATTTTTTGGGAGTTGGAAAAATGGTTAAGTGAAAATAAAGTAGCTGGCATTATGCACTGTCCAGTCTTTATGTGTTGAGAAAGTTGAGGGCTTACCTAAGTCCTGACTGGAGTCGTGTGAAAGACTGGATGAACCAAGGTCATCTGGGATCAGTAGTCTTTTCTGAAGCTGTCTTGGAAGCAAGTCTTTAGAGGAAACAGCTTTGATGCAGTTGAGGTAGGATTAAGCAGGGAGGGGGACAGTACATCTCACCGTCTCAGCATCCCCAAGGGTGAATTTTGTCAGGGCTGCCTGGTTGGTCTTTTTTTTTTTTTTTCTAAAGATTTATTTATTCTAAGTAAGTGCACTGTAGCTGACTTCAGACACATCACAAGAGGGCATCAGATCCCATTACAGATGGTTGTGAGCCACCATGTGGTTGCTGGGAATTGAACTCAGGATCTCTATAAGAGCAGTCAGTGCTTTTAACCACTGAGCCATCTCTCCCCGCTTGGTCTTTTATTTTGCAATATAGAAGCCTTACAACCAATGTTTAGTTTTATAAAGATATTTATGAAATGTGCAAGGTGTACAGATTAATTAAGGATTCATTTTTTTGTTTGTTTTTAGAGCAGGTGAAAGCAACTATCTTTTTATGAAGTAGGTCAATCAATAACCAAATTGTTATATAAAATTTTACTTAAGCCATATGAAGAATGGCATGAAGAATTTTGAGGATATTTATAGGCTATTTGTGGCTGACGTTTTGTGGCTCATGCCATGTAGAGGGATTAACAAATCATGTTACCTGTCCTGTTTGTATGTTTCTTTTTAATTTTTATTTTTTTCCTTCGTCTGTAGTCATGATCTTCAGGGGGTCTTCCACTATGAAATCTGATCCTTATTATTTTAGGAGTCTAAAGCTTTTCTGTTGTCGTTGTTTGTTTGTTTGTTTATTAACGCAAATATAGAGTCTCTTTCCCAAAATAGCATCCTTTTGGTCCAGTAACACAAAGGCATTAAAATATAGATTGATTTAATTTAGCAGCCTCTCTTTTATTTAGATCTGCTCTACTTTGACCTCTGTCAAAGAGGATTTGTAATATCGTTATAACCACTGAATTTATAACCACCTTTATTTTGATAATTAAAACAATTGTAAACAATTATTATTATTTATTGAGATAGGTTTCTTTTTTATGTGTAGCCCAAACTCACTGGATTTGTTTGTAGATTAAGTTAGCCTGACTCACAAGAAATCTAAGTATTCTTGCTTTTGTCTTACAAACATTGAGATCAAAGACCTGGATTTAATTATTTATCCGTATGTGCTTAAAAGCATTTATATTCCCATTTATTTCTCCCTTCTTTGAAGATTAATAATTAATTTTTTTATTGATAACCCTGAGTTATTACTGTGTTTTGTTTGGGCTGTTCTTAACTCTAATTGACCAGGCCTTGGGGCCACATTTTTATGACTCACCTAACCCATGAAGGCTTCTCCTCCATTCATCTTTTCCCCCCGTGGTTCTCCTTTGGCCCCCAAGCCAGGCAACACTAAACCCTTGGGTCTACATGTGAACACTCTTGTGTATGGGACGACCGGATCTTCAGGAACCAGTATTAGCATTAGAATACAAGAAGCATCAGGCCAACTCTAGTAGTATAGAGGTTAAGATTTCTGCCCAGCTCATGTACTGTTTAAGGGTTATTAGGAATAATAAAAGTTTTATATCATTTATTCATGAATTGAATGATCAAAGCAGGATAGAAACCCCAGATTGAGATTAAAAATTTCTACAACAATTAAATTCTCATAGAACTATGTAACTCAATGTCAGATATCTTGTGTATTTGCAAGGCATTCCTCAAAGAAAGAAGAAGGAAAAAATGCCTTAACAGAATCATAACCCCAATAGAGCTATGCTGTATAACTTCCAATCTGTTTAGTCTCATATCACTTAGATATTGCAAAAGATATACACACTGAATAGGTGATAGGTACATGTCCACAACCTTCTAATAGTCCTAAGCAAATAGTCCATAGTATAGCTGGAATTACTCATATAATTGTAGTAACACTGCTAAGTTTGATGAGATGGGCAATGTATGAGTCAAGAATGTTGTGGGGAAACCTTATTACCATACCACACGTCTGTGAAGAATAAAAAGGTAAACTATGTGAGTTTGTTACTTCTTTAAATAGGATTATCATGTGTCACAATGAATACAAGCCATGTGAGCACAGTGCTACTGAAAGAAGTAAGGTACCTCTCTTTCTCCTAGAACAATTAGAGATATATAGTAGTATCCAATATGAGTAGACTTTCTGAATGTGATACAAGTTTGCAATTAATTGGTTTTTGTTAAGGCCTAAGTAAAATATTAAGGCCTAAGTGGGATGTTAAGGCCTAAGTAACTGTTACATGGATAGTCTGACATTCTGTGCTGTTGCTAATGTTATAAGGAAATTTCTTATGGTTTTTTTTTCCTGGTGTTAATAGGAAACTTCTCATGCCCAAGTTGATTGCATACTCTGTTATATTCTGTGTTCTTGGAAACCAATCACAAGAGAAGTCAGTTAGAACTGCTTTGTATAAGCGTGGACCCAAATCAATCACCCAGCAACACTTTCTGCACCTGTATATAAGCGTTTATGGTAATTGTCTTTAGAAGCTGCCCCTGGGATGGACTCCAGTGAAAGAGAAACACCTGCCTCTATTATAAGACTTTCATTTTGAGTAGGTGTTGAGTAAAGTTTAAGTTCCCAAGACCTCCCTAGGAACTGAGATCCTACTTGGCAGAAAGAGACATGCATGTGTGTAACTGACCTCATGGTTGGCAAGTTAGGACATGAATGTTAGAGAAGGTAAGTCCAATCCTGGTTGACAAGTTAAGAAATGAATGTTAGACAGGCAGTTCTCCTGGCGTAGTTGAATTCCCCAAGCAATGGGAGCAGGATAAATGTACAACAAAGACATGTTCCTAAGGAAATTCCTTATTCTAAATATTTTTTTAAAAAAGATTTATTTATTTTATGTATATAAGTATACTGTAGCTGTCTTCAGACACACCAGTAGAGAGCATCAGATCCCATTACAGTTGGTTGTGAGTCACCATGTACTTGCTGGGAATTGAACTCAGGACCTCTGGAAGAGCAGTTGGTGCTCTGAACCGCTGAGCTATCTCTCCGGCCCCTTATTCCTAAATTTTGACTGGAATACAGATGTTTATAGTTCTCAGGCTTAAAAAGCCCTGTAGGACCTTAACTCAATATCATGGTTCAGCTCCTGAGTCTGAACTGTGGCTCTGATCAATCAGTCTTGTGGTACATACTCAATAAACTATCCCAATCTGACTGAGATTGGTGCTCATGTGGTTTGTGAGGCAACCCATGGACCCCAGCAGTTTTCCAACTTTATTGGGAATATTCACAAACTCACACTGCAGAAAATTCCTATAGGTGTTAAAAATGTGGAAATTCTTGTTTGTCCTTGTTCACTAAGACAAATGTGGTATAGAAAAAATTATGAATGCAATCAATGTGGTAAAGCTTTGAGTTCTTCCAGTTCTCTTCAAATATGTGGAAAAATTATATAGAAAGTAATGCTATAAATGTGAGCCATGTAATAATTGCTCTTACCGTTATAGTTATCTTCAGAAATGTAAAACAACCCATAATGAGGGGGAACATAAAAAAGGGATTAAGATCTGATTTTTTTTCTTTTTTTAAATATGGAAGGCTTCATGAATTTGTGTGTCATCCTTATGCAGGGGTCATGCTAATCTTCTCTGTATTGTTCCTATTTTAGTATATATGCTGCCGAAGTGAGCACAGATCTGATTCTTCTTAACGATTAGATCAAATTGTAAAATGTATTCATACATATAAAACAGTTGATCAGTGTAATAAATGTGGTAAAGCTTTCACATATGCCAATTATCTTCACAGGCATGAAACAAGTCATCCTGGAGAGAAACCCTCTGAATATACTCATTGTGGTAAAGTTTTGGCATATCAGAGTCATCCTCAAAAGCATGAAAGAATTCATACTGGAAAGAAGCCCTATGATGATACTCAATGTGGTGAAGCCTTTGCGTGCCACAGTAATCTAGTACACAAAAGAATACATACTGGAGTGAAGCCCTATGAATGCAACCATTGTGGTAAAGCCTTTGCATATCCCAGTAATCTTCAAAGGCATGAAAGAATTCATACAGGAGAGAAACCCTATGAATGTAATCAATGTGGTAAAGCCTTTGTAACTCACAGTGATCTCCAAATACATAAAAGAACACATACTGGAGAGAAACCCTATGAGTGTAATCAATGTGGTAAAGCCTTTGCATATCACAGTAATCTTCAAAGGCATGAAAGAATTCATACAGGAGAGAAACCTTATGAATGTAATCAATGTGGTAAAGCCTTTGCATGGCACAGAAATCTTCAAAGGCATGAAAGAATTCATACAGGAGAGAAACCCTATGAATGTAATCAATGTGGTAAAGCCTTTGCATGGCACAGTCATCTTCAAAGGCATGAAAGAATTCATACAGGAGAGAAACCTTATGAGTGTAATCAATGTGGTAAAACCTTTGCACATGACAGTAATCTCCATATACATAAAAGAAAACATGCTGGAGAGAAACCTTATGAATGTAATCACTGTGGTAAAGCCTTTCCATGTCACAATCTTCTTCAAATACATAAGAGAACACATACAGGAGAGAAACCCTATGAATGTAATCAATGTGGTAAAACCTTTGCATATCACAGTTATCTTCAAATGCATGAAAGAATTCATACAGGAGAGAAACCTTATGAATGTAACCATTGTGGTAAAGCCTTTTCACAACACAGTAGTCTCCGAGTACATAAAAGAACACATACTGGAGAGAAACCCTATGAATGTAGCCAATGTGGTGAAGCCTTTGCATATCACAGTCATCTTCAGATACATAAAACAACACATACTGGAGAGAAACCCTTTCAATGTAACCAATGTGGTAAAGCCTTTGTATATAACAATCATCTCCTAGTACATAAAAGAACACATACTGGAGAGAAACCCTATGAATGTAACCATTGTGGTAAAGCCTTTTCACAACGCAGTAGTCTCTGTGTACATAAAAAAACACATACCGGAGAGAAACCTTATAAATGTAATGAATGTGGTAAAGCCTTTGCACGTAACAGTCATCTTCAAAGGCATAAAAGAATTCATACAGGAGAAAAACCTCATGAATGTAATCAATGTGGTAAAGCCTTTGCACGTCACAGTACTCTACAACTACATAAAAGGAAACATGCTGGAGAGAAACCTTATGAATGTAGTCAATGTGGTAAAGCCTTTCCTTCTCATAATCTTCTTCATATACATAAAAGAACACATACTGGAGAGAAACCCTATGAGTGTAATCAATGTGGTAAAACCTTTGCATATCACAGTCATCTTCAGGTGCATGGAAGAATTCATACAGGAGAGAAACCTTATGTATGTAATCAATGTGGTAAAGCCTTTGCATGCCACAGAAATCTCCGAGTACATAAAAGAAAACATAGTGGAGAGAAACCCTATGAATGTAACCATTCTGGTAAAGCCTTTTCACAACACAGCAGTCTCCAGGTACATAAAAGAAAACGTACTGGAGAGAAATCCTATGAATTGTAAGCAGTGTGGTAAAGACTTAACACGTCACAGTCATCTTCAAAGGCATGAAAGAAATCATACTGAAAGGAAACCCCATGAGTGTACTTAATATATAGTAAAGCCTTTGCACATTTCTATAGTCTTCTCATCATTATGAAAGAATTGTACTGGAGAGAAACCTTATGAATGTATTTATATGGTGAAGCCTTTGCACACTATAGTCTTCATCATTATTCATACAGCTTAGAAGTTCTATGAATGTAAGCAATGTGGTATAAAGCCTTTGTGTTATGGAGTCTGCTGAGATCCAACACAACTCAAACTCAGGTCAATGGAAGTGACAAGAATTTATTGTAATCAAGCTGCTACTGATTGATTGGGGCCACAGAAAATACTTGGAAGCTGAACAGCAAGAAGCAGAGAGTGGGAACTAGAAATGGAACTAGAACTTTCTGTTACACGAGCCAATTCATGATGAAGAAAAACTCTGTAGGTAAGCCTCAACACCTGAGTTATACAATGAATGCTTATACAAGAAAAATTTTCATGAGTAAAAATTTATTTAACAATTTGTTTTAATTATGTGATGTCAGTGTGTCTTTGGGATGTATGTGTGTGTATGTGTGTGTCTATGTGTGCGAATACATGCTTGTTCCCAAGAATATTAGACCCTTAGATCTTGTAGCAGGAATTATAGGAAGTTGTTAAAAACAAAAACAAAAACTGACCTTAAACCTAGGAATGAACTTGTCTTTACTGCACAGCCATGTGTCTAACCCTGTAAATAGTTTAAAGCCTGTATATAACATCTTCATGTCAGAAAGTAGGAACTCAGACAATAGAAAAACACTATTCATGTGAATGATTTGATAAAGACTTTAAACATTATAGTTATCTTCAGTTTCAAGAAAAAAAAATCTTGTCTCATCTCTTTTTCATCATAGCCTTGAAGGAAGGATATTATTTACCAACTTCACTCAAATGTAATGAACGAGATCACAAATGATGGTTGTGGTTTGTACTTTGAAATATTTGGAGGTTTTGGAGTTTGCTGTATATGGTGTTTTGAGTATACTTGGCTCATGGGAAGTAGCACTGTTAGGTGTGGTTTGTTGGAGAAAGTGCATCACTGTGAGCGTGGGCTTTGAAGTTCCACCCAATGTGGAACTATACTCAACTAATGTATTATTATCACCTGATTTTTTTATTTCATTTGGACATAAGAGATATGATTGTGTGTCAGATTGACATGGGATGACTCAAGCTTTTGATCTGGATCTTTAGGCATAATTAGCATGAAGAGATTAGGTACAGGAATGGTGACACATGCCTTTAATTCATGTACCATGTAGACAGAGTCATGCAGATACCTGAGTTGAAGGTCTATCTACAGAGCAAGCTTCAGGATAGCAAGGTTAGGCAGTAAAAGAGTTGGAAAACAAAAATCTGGTAATAATGTAATAGAACAAGGGAGGCATGTTCCAGCTCCAGTAAGCAACAGAACTTGGCAGCTTTGGCCATGTGGCTCTGGCTATAGAGTCAGGAATAGAAGGGACTAATGGGACAATTGATGCTGGTTAGCTGGAACTAAGAAATTAGCAGTGATTAAGAGGAGACCAGCATCAATGAGGTGAAATCTGGGAAGTGTTTTCTAAGAGTACAAAGAAGCTGTGCTTCAGAAATAGCCAAGGTTGTACCTTGTGTTGCAGTTGGACTTGGTAATGTGTAAGAAACCCAGGTAGTACTGTTTTTGAAGCATGAAGGGGTCAGGGAGAGCAGCTGATGCCTGGCACTCTGAGAGGCTGCAAGTGGGCACAGAAGGAAGGTATGACAGGGTTCTCACCCATGGAGCAGAGCTAGCAGGATTTGTCTCTCCTTGAGTGCTGATGGTTGCCACAGTCATAAAATTTGTTTGTATAATAATGTACATATTGCTTCCTTTTTCAGGAGAATGTTCTCTCTGCCAAGGTCAGTGACTCTATGATAATCAGAAATAGCACAATTTCAGGAAGCAAAAATGTGTCTGGTGATCCTCAGCAAGATGGTTACACTGTGACCTTTAGGACTCCTTAAGGCTGTGGGAAGGAACTCTGAGAACATGAGTTCAACAGAAGTTCAGGAATACATGAGTCAGTGTAAGAGCTGTCCTTTATAGGATTTCTCATCTATGCAAAATATAAGGGTGGAATATAAATTATATGAGGGGCTTCACAGACCCAAAAGAACAGAGACAGCTGCACTAATGAATGAGCTCAGTCAGAAAGATACTAAGGAAGGGGACAATGATTTGGTTAATAGACCAAACAAACAAACAAACAAACAAAAAACCTGGATCACAAAAGAAAAAGGAATAGTTAAAAATAAGGCTCAGATAGTATTAGTGGAAAGTGGTTGTCTCCTCCACAGAAGCCATCAACAACTAAATTTGATCCAGATATTTTACTTCCTAAGGGAGATAGTTTTATGTGTGATCCAAAAAGAGGTTAGGGACAGACATAAGCCTGATGTCAGGAAAAAAGGCTTAATGATATTCCTACGTTTTGGTAGCCTTGGAGTTGCTGAGATGAAGAAAAAAAATCCAAGGATTAAAAGAATATATTGAGGTAGCTAAGAATTATAAAAATGAACTTCAATGCTGCTTGCATCAGCATAAGTAAGAGCTTGATAAATTGCAAAAAAAAAAAAAAAAAAGCGTGATACTTAAAGTTAACTTCTTCACATGAAAACGGCCTCTATGTCTTGACTTCTCAACCATAAGCACTGTGCCCAGCGAACCATTTAGGTCTTGCTACGCTAAATGTACTTGCTGTCTGGTTCATTGGCTTTGAATGTGCTCTATATTTCAGTTTCTATTTTTAAGAGTCAAGGGGATAAGGTCATAAAATGCAGATTTATGGAATGATCAAAAGGGAACCTGGTGTAAACAGTTACTGAGGAAGTATTTTAGGCAAATAAGAGAATGGCCTTAATCTGTAAGAGCTAGCTATCTTGAGCAGATTACAGAGTTGTCTTTGGTCTGCAAGAGAGCTATCATAAGCAAATTACAGAGCTGTCAGCTTGCATCCATCACTGACTCTGAGTCATTCTTTTAATACTCCCATCAACCCCTTCCTCAGGATCCTCTCTCTGGCTGAGGCTGGACCTCAGCAAGAGGCCAGGAAAGGTCATTGGTAAAGGTGCAGTTGACAACCCAGGACTGAAGGGGTCATGCAAAGAAGTTGAGCCTTGGCATCAAGAAGAGAGCATATGAGAGGCTATTGGTGAAGCCAGTTGCAGCAGAAGACACCAGCCAGTACCATTGGAGATGCCAGTACCATGGGATGACCACCAAGAGCAGCAGCAGTGGAGTGGATCTACCTGAACCTAGAGTTCTACAAGAGGGTAGAGTTAGAGAAATGACCCAAGCCCTTTGGAGGAGCCCAGAAGATCAACTGTAGATCCCAGACATTGGAATAAAAAGCTGTAAAGTTAACGTTGCAGTGGATACCCCTAGATGTTAAAGCTGTGAAACCCATGGGAGTGGAACCAGCCCTTGAGAAAGAAATTTGTTGCAGTATAAAGCTGAAAGGATATCAGACATGGAGGTGCAGTTCAGATGGTTTTCTGTCTTTCTTTGTACAATACAATGCATATCCTGTGCCATGATATATTGGAAGTATGTGGTCTGCATTTTGGTTTTATGAAGTATTATAGTAGGAGATTGCAGGAGTCTCAGAAGAGACTTTGAAGTTTGGGTTTTTTAACATTGTTGAGACTGCTATAGACTATGGGGACTTTGGAAGCTAGACTAAATGTATTTTGCATTACCTACGTTTAGGTATGGCCCCCTATATACTCATGTGTTTGAATAAGCCTGTGAGGAACAAGTAGTGGAATGTGGTTTGAATGTGCTTGGCCCACGGGAAGTAGCACTATTAGGAGGTGTGGCCTTGTAGGAGGAAGTGCATCACTTGGGTGTAGTCTTTGAAGCTTTATCCAGTGTGGAAAGTCGCTTCCTGGTTACCTTTAGATCAAGATATAGGACCCTTGGCTCCTCTAGTCCTGTCCGCCTATATGTGGCCATGCTTCTTGCTATGATGATAATGGACTCAAGCTCTAAAACTATAAGTCAGCCCCAATTAAATGTAGTCTTTTGTAAGAGTTGCTTTGGTCATGGTGCCTCTTCACAGCAATGGAAACCCTATATATACCCTGTATATATGGTAAATCCATTCACAGAAGTTTATTAGGCCATTATATTATTTCTATAGCTTCTATTCATCTAACATTGTGCTTTCACTAGGTGATAGGTTCTGCTGCAATGGATAGAATGGGATGCCCATCATCTAAGTGGTCCATTGTTTATTTAAATATTGGGCAGTGGGTGATTATACTTTCCAAGTAAGGGTGTATGTGAAAGGCTGGTGGGTTGTTATCATCTGTCCTCCTGAAGGGTGAGGGGAAATGATCCACAGGGCTTGGGTCTGGCCAGGAGTGCCAAAGTGTTACAGTTCTCAGAAGAGAAGGCATGTTGGCCTGTATGAGGCAGGTAGCCAAGGTCCTACTACTGAGGCAGAGGTGTGAGTCTGGCTAGCCAGGAAGGTCCAAGAACTAGCAATGAATGCTTTGGGAGAAACTTCTTCCTCACGTGTTACAGCTCTGTAGAACAGCCACTCTCAGATGATCCTCAGTAAAATAAGTTGTGTGCCGTATTCCATATGAACAGGGACTATATAAACACTGAGGAATGGGGTGGGATTTAGGGGTAGGTGTTTCCTATTGGCTCAATTTGAGATATTAGTGATACTCTATTTGCATGGGGGAGGACTCCAAGTCTTTGCCCCACGTGATTGTCTGCCATGATCATCTCAGTGGGATGTCATGGTTCCATGTTCCATGTTCCATGTTCCATGTTCCAAGTACAGAAATGGGTAGGGAGTGTCTTGACTCCTGCCTATCTCAAGTCTCTGAGTCTCCTGGGGTCTGAGCTTACTCAACCTTACCAGTTCATCTATCTGGTGTCATGATCCACTTGCCCCACAGTGGGTAGTTCCTGGTTTTGTTTTTCATATTTTCCCAAATTCCCTTCAGATGCTGTTTGTTATCTAGCCTGGCTTGAATGTCAGTCATTAGTCAAGGCTACTTTTTAACTCTTGTCTATCATGTGTCAGCCTCCTGTGCACAAATCCAGGTGTAGAAATGTACCCACAATGTGTCCTGTTTTGTCAACACATTTTAAAAATGTTAGTTTTAAAATGCTTATAGAAGAGAATATAATAAACATCCCCTGTTGATGAACAGCCAGTGCTTTTAGTGGTTGAGCCATCTATTCAGTCCCATGAATATGTTATTAATAACAGTAATGTGAGAATTGTTGATCCTAAGTTCATCTTTACCTTAGCCCTATGCCCCTAGAAGTAATATAAAATCGATAGTGTCAGAAACTTAGACTTAGTGCTTAAAGAAGCTTCTCAGCCCAAATAAATAAGGGAGAGTAAAATAAAATAAAATAAAATAAAATAATTAGAAGAGGAACTGACAATGGGAGTATTTACAAAGTGGTTGACCGCTTGACCAAATCTACAAAATTAAGTATCTTACTTTTGGTAAATAGCCAGCAATGAGAGCCCACAAGGACATGGCAGGTGTACACTGCTCTAAGAAAGAAAAAGACTTTGCAGGCATGAAGACTGACTTGTCTGAATGGGATTGTGTTCTGTGTCCCTAATGCCTTCAACACATTCAGTTAGGAACCTTGAGTGATAGTGACTCCAGAGGACATTGAGACTGTTGTCAGGGGAACCTGAACCTCAAACAGAAGTCCTCTAAGGCTGGGGAAATCAGGCATTTATAAAGAGCTGTGGAGTATGGATGAAGTATTAGTGAGGAAGCTTTGGATGTGAAAGGAAGAGAATTAAAAGTCTAGACCAATGCTTGGGGCTCATTCCTACTGTATGCTTTGTATTCACCCAGCTGTGGTGGCTCGGTCCCCTCCAAATCTTCCACTTTTTTTTCTTGACAATTACATGTAGCTATCAGTGACAGCACCCTGCAGGCTCCAACTTAGTGGTCTCCAATTAGACCTTAAAGCTCTTCAGTTCCCATTCAATCATCCCTGTAACCTACATGCCTATTAGGAGTAAGGATATTCTAAAGAGATATTTGAATCTCTCCCTTAGACTAACATCTAGTGAAACAGTGGACTCCCATAAAATTTGAATTTCCTCTGCAATCTCATTCTGGGAAAAGACTGATTCTTCGAGATGGAAAGTTTTCTGCTGAATAGATATTAACTTATTATCTAAATACCGATTCAAATAAAGGATCTGAGAATTAGGGAAGAATTTAAAAGATGGGAAAAATTCATTATATAACTTGTTAGACTTTTATTTTTTTCTTTTATTGAATAATTTAGACTTCTTAGTTATGCATATCTCTTGTGTTCTATCTAAACCTGTTAGGACCATAAGGACGAATTAGTTACCTTATATCTTCATCACTGTTTCAAATTAGTCACATTGAATAAGTATATTAATATGTTTTCATTTTTCATTAGTAATTTGTTTTTTTTATCCTTTTCTGTTTTCTTTTTTTAATTTTAAAGAATAGTCTCACTATGAACCTCTGACTGGTCTGGAACTTAGTATATAGACTAGGCTGTCCTTGAGAGAGATCTGCCCTTTTGCCTCCTGAGTATCTACATTATAATCTTTTAATTGTATTCAATTATATCTTTTAATTGGCTTATTTAGGATGAGTGGCTGAGGTCCTAACTCCAGTAACAGGAGAAGGCTTCCATCAAATCCAGCCCTCCTGCCTTAAACTCCACTGTCTTCCATAGAGTCTATTACAAATCATCAAAGGACTGGGGCAGAGTTCTGTCCGTGTCCTACAGATGGTGAAAGCCAGGCTCACAGAGATAAGTGGTTTTATAATAGAGTTAAGTGCGACTGGTCATCTTACTCATCCCATCATTGTCATGACTCACTAAATGAAGTTGAATTCACTTAAGGCAGGCACAGTAGCACATGCCTGTAATAATCATGGTGGTTAGAAAGTGGGGGCAGGAGTCTCAGGGTTTCAAAGTCATCCAAGGTGAGAATGGTCAGCGGCGTGTGATGGAACCAAGGGAGGCCAATGTCCATAGAGCTCCCTGCATCTCCAGAACTTCAGGGCCATGGCATCAGCAAGTGTTAGCTGAGGTATATACCACCCCATGTTTGTATTCTAGATACTGTTCACTATCCAAGGCTGCCTAAGTCACATTGGGGTCAGATTTCTGTTGCTCATAAAAGAGAAATTCTCTCTCTTTAACGGGAGAATGAGCCTCAGGCAGGGATGAGTTCTCCATTGCATATTCAATGCAAAGTGTTCATCCCCAAAACCATATACACACAACCAACAGAAATGGACTTACCAGGTTTTATTCATATATTAGCACATACTTAAAAGGAAGAAATTGGAAGGGATGAATTTGGAAAGGTTTGGAGAAAAAACAAGAAAGGGAGAAAGTGATGTGATATATTTTATATAAAATGTATAAAAATAAAATTTAAATTAAAAAAGCAGCTAGACACATAGGACAGCACTTAAGAGCACTGGACATTGTTACAGAAGACACAGGTTCCATTCCAAGAAACCACTTGGTAGCTAATCATCTCCTGTAACTCCAGTTGCAAGGGATCTGATGCCCCTTCTGGCCTCTGTAGGTAGGCAAAACATTTAAATACACAGCATAAAAACTAAGCTTAAATGGATTTCTCTAAAATGGTGTCTTAATCCTGAGACAGACAGCGATCAGGGCTACTAAATGAACCCCTTTGGGTCCTGCATGAAGGCAGCTGTGGCCTTCCTTTGAGCCAGCCTGCTCAGAGGCAAAACCAGCCTCATTCTGAGGTCAGATTAGCGCAGTATAGCCATTCATCTAAGAACGGCAACCACAGTGTTGTTAAATCACTTTTCCTTGATGTTTTCTGTATTTCTCTGTCCTTTGTATGTATGAGAATTATGCATTGATACATCTTTTAAATCTACCTTTTTGATAATACATTATCATTTAGAAGATAGATTTCCTTAGTAAATCAACATCTGTCTCAGTGGGTAGACTTACAATGTCCTGTCCCTATTTAAATTTCCAAAGTATACCCTGAGGCCTGAACCTAAAAGAGACTTAAGAATGACAGTATATCTGGAATGTAAAAATTCATTTTCAGCCTGCTCCTCTTTGAGCATTAGACATTGCTGAATGCATGCTATCTGCCAAGGACCAGCCTTTGCTAGGTCTGGGTTCCTAAGAGAAGGGATATCTTGGAGCATCGAAAACAAACAACTCAACTCAGATCATGGGTCCAGGCTGGTGGCCTATATATTCTGTTCAAGAGGCTCCCTAGGCAGCACTCTGTAGCACTCTTGGCTCTATAGTCTGCTCGAGACAGCTTTTCAGTCTGCTCTCCCTCCTCTTCCTCCTCCTCTTCCTCTTCTTCTTCCTCCTCCTCTTCCTCCCCTTCCTCCTCCTCCTCCACCTCCTCCTCCTCCCTCCCTCCTCCCCCCATCACCCCCCCCGTGTGTGTGTGTGTGTGTGTGTGTGCACATGCGCGTGCGCGCATGTTCTGTTCTGCTCTGCTCTGCTCTAGACATCCTTGCTATCCTTAAAAACCCTGCTTGAGACAGCTCTCCCTGATAGTAAAAATGCTAAAAGCTCTCTGGATAGCTCATGGGTTTTCTGACCAAAGTCAGAAAAGCTACTATTTAAAAAAAATTGTTGACTCTTCTGATCAAGCCAGACATCTTGTTAGAAAAGTTCTAAAAGTAATTTTTGGGTTTTCCAATCAAAATCAGAAAGCCAGAAAAAAATTCTAAAAGAGTTATGTTTCATCCATCTCCATGCATTTTCTGACCAAAATCAGAAATCCTGTTAGAAAAAAAATTGTTGAAGAGCTGTGTTCACTCTCCAGAGATCTCCAGGTAACTCAGCTCTCACTAGAGGACATTCTAAAGAATTGGTATCACTTTCTGCTAGCTCATCTTTTTTTTTTTAATACACTATTTCTGTCTTCAGACACACCAGAAGAGGGAATCGGGTCTCATTACAGGTGGTTGTGAGCCACCATGTGGTTGCTGGGATTTGAACTCAGGACCTCTGGAAGAGCAGTCAGTGCTCTTCACCACTGGGCCATCTCTCCAGCCCCTCTGCTAGCTCATCTTATGCAGACCAAAAGCCCAGTTTTTAATTTATATATCAATTCAGTTATTTATTCCAGGCTTTCTTTTGACCATCCTGTGATTCAGGATTCCAGGACACTTAGCCCTGTGACACTTACTTAGGAACAGACAGCAAGCACGAGTACAGACAGTAAGGTAGCTGGGTGGGACCCTGCTGTGGAATTACCATTTCCACCATGCCTGTGCCTGGATTCAATGTGTCCCAGGCTGACCTTGAACTCAGGAATTGGCCTGCCTTTGTATCTTTCTGACAAGCTGCCTCATTAATACTGCTGCCTTTGTTTCTTTAGATTTTGGAAGCCCATCATATGATTCATAGTACATCCTTATTTTCTGCACAGTTGAGAAATTACATATTTTCTAAGTCATGTTTTTAAGAGTTCCTTTTTAAAAAAGATTTATTTATTATTTATAAGTACACTGTAGCTGTCTTCAGGCACACCAGAAGAGGGCATCAGATCTCATTACAGGTGGTTGTGAGCCACCATGTGGTTGCTGGGATTTGAACTCAGGACCTCTGGAAGAGCAATCAGTGCTCTTAACCACTGAGCCATCTCTCCAACCCAAGAGTTCTTTCTCACAGGCTTAAGGGCTGTCCTGAAGGCCCTAGCATTTACCATTTTGCTAAGGACATAAACATACCCCAGACTCCTGGCTTGTGCTGTTTCTAATTATCATGAAGTCATTAACATTAACAGGGAGGACATTCCTCAAAGGAACATGAAAATATATAATTATTACACAATCCAACCTTATACCCACAGCAGCCATCAACCCTCATGGAGCCCACGTCTGCTGTCCCTATCCCACGGACTGGAACCACGTCATTCCACCTCTACCAAGGCCATGCTGGATCAAGCAGCTATCATTGAAGGAACGTTTTTTAAGTTAATCTCTTAAGTATGTGGAGTGATTTCAACCTAAGAAGAGATATTAATTCTATAATAGCTGTACCTCCAGTTGTTTAGAAAAATGTTTCTAAGATAAGCTCTCCTATGTTTGACTTAGGTGGCCTTGATCCCAGTTTTTTGCTCTCTAGGGCAATGACCTTGTTCTCCTTTTAATTAAACTAACTAAATTCCTAATTAAACAGCTGTATCACCCACTCAGTTTAAAATTACTCATTTGAGTCATATAGTCAACTGTCCACTGTAGTAACAGGAAAAGGATTTGCATGTGGAGTGTGGCTTCTGTCTTCAGCCCAGACCAGGAGGACTAACTTATGTGTACATCACAGGGAGGAACAGAGTACCAATCAACTTCCGGAGTCACCATTATGAAAAAGGACCTGACTGTGGCAGGGTGAGTGATTTTGTAATTTGACAGCATGCATTTATTCATGTCAGGTGAATGAAGACAGACCAGATTGGTGGGTGTACAATTTGGGGACTTTAGCTTGATCCAATGAATACTGAATTTCCAACTAGGTAACTGTCTTTTGTAGATATGCCCAATCCATTTACACAGTTAAGTCAGCTCAGAGGATTGAGACACAGGCCATTAGCTGTAGCTGTGTGTGTCAAGTTACAGATCTCAGCAGCTAACATAGCACACAGCATCAAGGTCAAACAGTATCATAATACATAAGTAACAGGTCATTTCCCAGCAGAGGGAATTTTTTTCATTTAAAAGTCAATTAAAAACTCAATTACTGATTTCACTTTTTAAATTTGATCTTCTTTAAATGCATTACTGTTCTAATCTCGTATTTGTTTTTATTCCCCAATATTTCCAGGTCATTAAGAATTTCTTTCCATTTTCCTCAAGTGCTGTTGATTCTGTTCAGAGCAATGTCTCCTGTAGCTGAGGCTTGCTTCATGCTACATAATTGATAATTGCTTTGAGCACCCAATCCTGCCTCTGCGCTCAGTGCTGGAAACAGAGTCTTGCAACTCTCCCAGGCTAGTCTTTGACTGGTCAATGAAAAGGAACAATAAAACAGTGAATGAGTGTGCTCTTAACTCTCTGGCTTTTATTTGGTCTTAAAATGAAGGGGGGCACAAGAAATGAATTCTATGACCAACTTTGAAGCGGGGTTAGTCAGTACAAAAATGAATGAACAAGAAGGAGGGTGAAAGCTTTCTTGACAGTAGTTGATAATAGCAAGAAGTAGTGAGGTAATCAATTTTAGATGATCAATAAATGTCCTGACTGGCCATCTATTGGGTCCACAGAACAGGCAATCAAGAATCTGGATTAAAAAAACTGAACTTTTTCAAGTGAAACCAAATTAGTTACATTAATTAGTGAAACCAAATTAGTTACACTAGTTCAACCAAGATAGGAGATCTGGGTAAAATGATATGGCCCTGTCTAAGAACTATTATTTTCCAGGTTTAAGATGTTTAGCTGAGAAAAGAGGTGTAAGCAATGTTTGGTGTGCTCTAATACAAGTCCTTAGTCTCTGGAGCACATGGCCATAAAACCTGGTTCAACTTTTTACAACATTTTTTTGGGATTATAATTACATAATTTCTGCCATCTCTACTGCTTTCTGAGATTGGTTACTAAAGTCCCCTACAGCCTGTAGGGCAGAAAAGAGGTAGGTGGGGCTTCGGTTCCTAGGCTTAGGGTCTGAGGGGAGACCACTAGGGAAAGAGAGGAGGAGGAAGGCCCCATGGGATAGGTGGATGATGAATGCATGGCCATGGGGCTGGCCTGGGAGTAGGCGTGGCCTAGGAGGAATATGGCAAGTATCGTTTTGGGGTTATTGACAGGTAAGTAGAATAATAGCATAGAGGATTGATATATGCTCAACTCCAGTGCTTTAAGGGTTATAAATATAAAGGCTTTTGTGTCTTTTATTTGAAGACTATATGATCTAAGTGGAGTAAGAAACCAAATAATATTTACCACAACAAGATGACTGTAGTTATTGTTTGTATCCAATGATTGAAAAAGAATGGAAAATAAGATTGCAGAAGGTCCTCAGTAGTCAGGGCTCTTGTTCTTCCTAGAAACTGTCATATTGTTTTTTAGACACCTCTCCTTTAAAGGAGATGAGGGAGGGATTGTCCCAGTAACTCATTATTAGACACTAGAGTTGAAAGGCAGGGGTGAAGCTACCTGCGATGGTGCACGCCTGTAATCTCAGTACTCAAGAGACAAGGCAGAAGGATCATGAATTCAAGACCAGCATCAGCTACATGATGAATTTGAGGCTAGTCCTGTACTAAATAAAACCCTGCCTCACCTCCACCCCAAAATATTTTCATCAGCAAGGATATAGAAAAATGTTACATGAATGCATACATACATACATATCCCTTTCTAAAGGGGATCATCTATAGAAGCATTGGGAAAACAAGGAGAATCTCTAATAAAATATTAAAGCTCTGTGGTGGAGAATTAGTTTTCTTTAGCTTTTGGCTCTTCTCTTTTGAATCTGTATTTCATCGTTTTCTGTATCAAACATGGATTACTTGTGCAGCTTAATCAAAACCAAAAGCTGTGACAAAGTGCACAGCAGCTGTGGCCGGTAATGTGTATAATTTCATTCTGATTCCTATGGATTAAAGAAATGATTGCTAATACACATTTATAGCCCAGCTGCAGAGGTCAAACATAGATATGCAGAGCCTCTAAGAGAAGGACACGAAAATCTCCAAATCTCCAGTACTAGAGATAATCCTATTTCTGGAACAATAACAGAGTTGACTAACTGTATTGGTCTCTGGAGATCATTCCATCATGCTCACGGCTGTCTGAACTCTGTTTTGCTACTGCTGCTCCCCTTGTCCTCACTGGTTGGTGACTAACAACCACCAAGGAAAAAGGAGACCCATGTCAAAGGCTGGAAAAGGGAATCGTTCCACTCACTATCACTCTTAGTGGCCCACTAGGGAAAAATTGCTTCCCTTTCCTGCTATCGGTTATTTTGTCTTTTTTTTTTTTTTAAGATTATATATAAGTACACTGCAGCTGTCTTCAGACACACCAGAAGAGGGCATCAGATCCCATTACAGATGGTTGTGAGCCACCATGTGGTTGCTGGGATTTGAACTCAGGACCTCTGGAAGAGCAGTCAGTGCTCTTAACCATTGAGCCATCTCTCCAGCCCCCTTTCCTGTTATCTTAAGTTCTGCTGGCCCGTAAGTTTTAGTTATAGAGACTTGAGCTCTCCTATCAGGAACTACAACAAATACTCAGACTTCCCAGTGGCCAATTTGGGCATCAAAGGTCCTTAAACAAAAGGATAAGAAAAGAATAAGGTTTTGTTCTAGGGATATTTCATTTTTTTAATAACGGTTTTAGCTGACATTCATGGAGAGAATGAATCCTTAGAAGTGTGCCACTAGTGAAAGGAAATCCTGTCTAGAGTATGTTTCTTTACAAAGCTGTGTCACACCATCCTTTGGGCCCTCTGCTGGAAAAGTAGAATCAAGTCTCAAATAATGCCTTTTAAATTGTATCCTCTAGTATTATAGATGTAGGACAGTACTGTATCATACCTCTGTGGATGTAAAATAGCTTGTACCTGCTTTATGATACGTAGTAGTGACCGTGCTTTATCAGAGCTGTTTTTAATGATGTTGCTCGGAATGTTTTCTTTCCAGATGATGATTGAGAAGCTAATTTAAAAAAAATGGTGCCAGGTACCACAAGAGTAACAGAACTGTGCTGTTTTCTCGGGTTTTGTTTTTTTACTTTTTTTTTTTTTAATGGAGTGTGCTGGATGTCTCTACAGTTTTGTTCAGATGACTGCAGAACCTGGAAAAGCTGTTGCTGCTGTTGATGCATAACACACTGCTATTATTGGTCTTTTTATATAAATATAAATATATATATACAGATATATAATTTGAATTTTTTGAAACTTTACCTGTGCTGTCAACTTTCGAAAAAAGTATCCCCGTTTACTGCGTTGAGTTGGCACTGTACAGAAATTAACAGCCATATTGGTCTAGAAATGTTGAACTTAAGTTTTTTCCATTTGTACAGGGGTAACACACTGTATTAAATATGTAAGGTCTTATATACGTGGGTTTGATTACAAAAACTAATAAAGTATTCTCTAAATAAAAAAAAAAAGAAAAGAATAAGGTACAGTGTGGTCAGGTAGAAAGTATTTATCACTAAGATTTGAAGAAATATGGTTAAATGGGAATGGCGCCATAGTCATGTATTTGAATGCTTGTTTCTATAGTTGGTGGAATTGTTTGGGAAGAAGTATGGTGTTTTGAAGGTGTGTTATGGAAGTGGGCCTTGAGACCTCAAATGCCTCTGACCATGCAGTGTGCCCTTTACTTCTTGCTTGAGGTTCACAATGTTCTCATAGTTTCCTCCTGCCATGTGATTACTTGACCATCATGGACTCTAACCCTTTGGAACTGTAAAACTTGTTCAATGCTTTCTTTTTTTTTTTTTTTCAGCATTAATTTTTTTATTAACTTGAGTATTTCTTTTTTTTTTTTTATTAACTTGAGTATTTCTTATATACATTTCAAGTGTTATTCCCTTTCCCGGTTTCCGGACAAACATCCCCCTCCCCCCTCCCCTTCCTTATGGGTGTTCCCCTCCCAAACCTCCCCCCATTGCCACCCTCCCCGCATAGTCTAGTTCACTGGGGGTTCAGTCTTAGCAGGACCCAGGGCTTCCCCTTCCACTGGTGCTCTTACTAGGATATTCATTGCTACCTATGGGGACAGAGTCCAGGGTCAGTCCATGTATAGTCTTTAGGTAGTGGCTTAGTCCCTGGAAGCTCTGGTTGCTTGACGTTGTACTTTTGGGGTCTCGAGCACCTTCAAGCTCTTCCAGTTCTTTCTCTGATTCCTTCAACGGGGGACCTATTCTCAGTTCAGTGGTTTGCTGCTGGCATTCGCCTCTGTATTTGCTGTATTCTGGCTGTGTCTCTCAGGAGCGATCTACATCCGGCTCCTGTCGGTCTGCACTTCTTTGCTTCATCCATCTTGTCTAATTGGGTGGCTGTATATGTATGGGGCACCTGTGGGGCAGGCTCTGAATGGGTGTTCCTTCAGTCTCTGTTTTAATCTTTGCCTCTCCCTTCCCTGCCAAGGGTATTCTTTTTCCTCATTTAAGAAGGAGTGAAGCATTCACATTTTGATCATCCGTCTTGAGTTTCCTTTGTTCTAGGGATCTAGGGTAATTCAAGCATTTGGGCTAATAGCCACTTATCAATGAGTGCATACCATGTATGTCTTTCTGTGAGTGGGTTAGCTCACTCAGGATGATATTTTCCAGTTCCAACCATTTGCCTACGAATTTCATAAACTCGTTGTTTTTGATAGCTGAGTAATATTCCATTGTGTAGATGTACCACATTTTCTGTATCCATTCCTCTGTTGAAGGGCATCTGGGTTCTTTCCAGTTTCTGGCTATTATAAATAAGGCTGCGATGAACATAGTGGAGCACGTGTCTCTTTTATATGTTGAGGCATCTTTTGGGTATATGCCCAAGAGAGGTATGGCTGGATCCTCAGGCAGTTCAATGTCCAATTTTCTGAGGAACCTCCAGACTGATTTCCAGAATGGTTTTACCAGTCTGCAATCCCACCAACAATGGAGGAGTGTTCCTCTTTCTCCACATCCTCGCCAGCATCTGCTGTCACCTGAGTTTTTGATCTTAGCCATTCTCACTGGTGTGAGGTGAAATCTCAGGGTTGTTTTGATTTGCATTTCCCTTATGACTAAAGATGTTGAACATTTCTTTAGGTGTTTCTCAGCCATTCGGCATTCCTCAGCTGTGAATTCTTTGTTTAGCTCTGAACCCCATTTTTTAATAGGGTTATTTGTTTCCCTGCGGTCTAACTTCTTGAGTTCTTTGTATATTTTGGATATAAGTCCTCTATCTGTTATAGGATTGGTAAAGATCTTTTCCCAATCTGTTGGTTGCCGTTTTGTCCTAACCACAGTGTCCTTTGCCTTACAGAAGCTTTGCAGTTTTATGAGATCCCATTTGTCGATTCTTGATCTTAGAGCATAAGCCATTGGTGTTTTGTTCAGGAAATTTTTTCCAGTGCCCATGTGTTCCAGATGCTTCCCTAGTTTTTCTTCTATTAGTTTGAGTGTGTCTGGTTTGATGTGGAGGTCCTTGATCCACTTGGACTTAAGCTTTGTACAGGGTGATAAGCATGGATCGATCTGCATTCTTCTACATGTTGCCCTCCAGTTGAACCAGCACCATTTGCTGAAAATGCTATCTTTTTTCCATTGGATGGTTTTGGCTCCTTTGTCAAAAATCAAGTGACCATAGGTGTGTGGGTTCATTTCTGGGTCTTCAATTCTATTCCATTGGTCTATCTGTCTGTCTCTGTACCAATACCATGCAGTTTTTATCACTATTGCTCTGTAATACTGCTTGAGTTCAGGGATAGTGATTCCCCCTGAAGTCCTCTTATTGTTGAGGATAGCTTTAGCTATCCTGGGTTTTTTGTTATTCCAGATGAATTTGCAAATTGTTCTGTCTAACTCTTTGAAGAATTGGATTGGTATTTTGATGGGGATTGCATTGAATCTGTAGATTGCTTTTGGTAAAATGGCCATTTTTACTATATTAATCCTGCCAATCCATGAGCATGGGAGATCTTTCCATCTTCTGAGGTCTTCTTCAATTTCTTTCCTCAGTGTCTTGAAGTTCTTATTGTACAGATCTTTTACTTGCTTGGTTAAAGTCACACTGAGGTACTTTATATTATTTGGGTCTATTATGAAGGGTGTCGTTTCCCTAATTTCTTTCTCCGCTTGTTTCTCTTTTGTATAGAGGAAGGCAACTGATTTATTTGAGTTAATTTTATACCCAGCCACTTTGCTGAAGTTGTTTATCAGCTTTAGTAGTTCTCTGGTGGAACTTTTGGGATCACTTAAATATACTATCATGTCGTCTGCAAATAGTGATATTTTGACCTCTTCTTTTCCGATCTGTATCCCCTTGATCTCCTTTTGTTGTCTGATTGCTCTGGCTAGAACTTCAAGAACTATATTGAATAAGTAGGGAGAGAGTGGGCAGCCTTGTCTAGTCCCTGATTTTAGTGGGATTGCTTCAAGTTTCTCTCCATTTAGTTTAATGTTAGCAACTGGTTTGCTGTATATGGCTTTTACTATGTTTAGGTATGGGCCTTGAATACCTATTCTTTCCAGGACTTTTATCATGAAGGGGTGTTGAATTTTGTCAAATGCTTTCTCAGCATCTAATGAAATGATCATGTGGTTCTGTTCTTTCAGTTTGTTTATATGATGGATCACGTTGATGGTTTTCCTTATATTAAACCATCCCTGCATGCCTGGGATGAAGCCTACTTGATCATGGTGGATGATTGTTTTGATGTGCTCTTGAATTCGGTTTGCCAGAATTTTATTGAGTATTTTTGCGTCGATATTCATAAGAGAAATTGGTCTGAAGTTCTCTTTCTTTGTTGGGTCTTTGTGTGGTTTAGGTATAAGAGTAATTGTGGCTTCATAGAAGGAATTCGGTAGGGCTCCATCTGTTTCAATTTTGTGGAATAGTTTGGATAATATTGGTATAAGGTCTTCTATGAAGGTTTGATAGAATTCTGCACTAAACCCGTCTGGACCTGGGCTCTTTTTGGTTGGGAGACCTTTAATGACTGCTTCTATTTCCTTAGGAGTTATGGGGTTGTTTAACTGGTTTATCTGTTCCTGATTTAACTTCGATACCTGGTATCTGTCTAGGAAATTGTCCATTTCCTGAAGATTTTCAAATTTTGTTGAATATAGGTTTTTATAGTAAGATCTGATGATTTTTTGAATTTCCTCTGAATCTGTAGTTATGTCTCCCTTTTCATTTCTGATTTTGTTAATTTGGACGCACTCTCTGTGTCCTCTCGTTAGTCTGGCTAAGGGTTTATCTATCTTGTTGATTTTCTCAAAGAACCAACTTTTGGTTCTGTTGATTCTTTCTATGGTCCTTTTTGTTTCTACTTGGTTGATTTCAGCTCTGAGTTTGATTATTTCCTGCCTTCTACTCCTCCTGGGTGTATTTGCTTCTTTTTGTTCTAGAGCTTTTAGGTGTGCTGTCAAGCTGCTGACATATGCTCTTTCCTGTTTCTTTCTGCAGGCACTCAGCGCTATGAGTTTTCCTCTTAGCACAGCTTTCATTGTGTCCCATAAGTTTGGGTATGTTGTACCTTCATTTTCATTAAATTCTAAAAAGTTTTTAATTTCTTTCTTTATTTCTTCCTTGACCAGGTTATCATTGAGTAGAGCATTGTTCAATTTCCACGTATATGTGGGCATTCTTCCCTTATTGTTATTGAAGACCAGTTTTAGGCCGTGGTGGTCCGATAGCACGCATGGGATTATTTCTATCTTTCTGTACCTGTTGAGGCCCGTTTTTTGACCAATTATATGGTCAATTTTGGAGAAAGTACCATGAGGAGCTGAGAAGAAGTTATATCCTTTTGCTTTAGGATAGAATGTTCTATAAATATCCGTTAAGTCCATTTGGCTCATGACTTCTCTTAGTCTGTCTACATCTCTGTTTAATTTCTGTTTCCATGATCTGTCCATTGATGAGAGTGGGGTGTTGAAATCTCCCACTATTATTGTGTGAGGTGCAATGTGTGTTTTGAGCTTTAGTAAGGTTTCTTTTACATATGTAGGTGCCCTTGTATTTGGGGCATAGATATTTAGGATTGAGACTTCATCTTGGTGGATTTTTCCTTTGATGAATATGAAGTGTCCTTCCTTATCTTTTTTGATGACTTTTAGTTGAAAATTGATTTTATTTGATATTAGAATGGCTACTCCAGCTTGCTTCTTCTGACCATTTGCTTGGAAAATTGTTTTCCAGCCTTTCACTCTGAGGTAATGTCTGTCTTTGTCTCTGAGGTGTGTTTCCTGTAGGCAGCAGAATGCAGGGTCCTCGTTGCGTATCCAGTTTGTTAATCTATGTCTTTTTATTGGGGAGTTGAGGCCATTGATATTGAGAGATATTAAGGAATAGTGATTATTGCTTCCCGTTATATTCATATTTGGAAGTGAGGTTATGTTTGTGTGCTTTCATTCTCTTTGTTTTGTTGCCAAGATGATTAGTTTCTTGCTTCTAGGGTATAGCTTGCCTCCTTATGTTGGGCATTACCCTTTATTATCCTTTGTAGTGCTGGACTTGTAGAAAGATATTGTGTAAATTTGGTTTTGTCATGGAATATCTTGGTTTCTCCATCTATGTTAATTGAGAGTTTTGCAGGATACAGTAACCTGGGCTGGCATTTGTGTTCTCTTAGGGTCTGTATGACATCTGTCCAGGATCTTCTGGCCTTCATAGTTTCTGGCGAAAAGTCTGGTGTGATTCTGATAGGTCTGCCTTTATATGTTACTTGACCTTTTTCCCTTACTGCTTTTAATATTCTTTCTTTATTTTGTGCGTTTGGTGTTTTGACAATTATGTGACGGGAGGTGTTTCTTTTCTGGTCCAATCTATTTGGAGTTCTGTAGGCTTCTTGTATGCCTATGGGTATCTCTTTTTTTAGGTTAGGGAAGTTTTCTTCTATGATTTTGTTGAAGATATTTACTGGTCCTTTGAGCTGGGAGTCTTCACTCTCTTCTATACCTATTATCCTTAGGTTTGATCTTCTCATTGAGTCCTGGATTTCCTGTATGTTTTGGACCAGTAGCTTTTTCCGCTTTACATTATCTTTGACAGTTGAGTCAATGATTTCTATGGAATCTTCTGCTCCCGAGATTCTCTCTTCCATCTCTTGAATTCTGTTGGTGAAGCTTGTATCTACAGCTCCTTGTCTTTTCTTTTGATTTTCTATGTCCAGGGTTGTTTCCATGTGTTCTTTCTTGATTGCTTCCATTTCCATTTTTAAATCCTTCAACTGTTTGATTGTGTTTTCCTGGAATTCTTTCAGGGATTTTTGCGATTCCTCTCTGTAGGCTTCTACTTGTTCTCTAAGGGAGTTCTTTATGTCTTTCTTGAAGTCCTCCAGCATCATGATCAAATATGATTTTGAAACTAGGTCTTGCTTTTCTGGTGTGTTTGGATATTCCGTGTTTGCTTTGGTGGGAGAATTGGGCTCCGATGATGCCATGTAGTCTTGGTTTCTGTTGCTTGGGTTCCTGTGCTTGCCTCTCGCCATCAGATTATCTCTAGTGTTACTTTGTTCTGCTATTTCTGACAGTGGCTAGACTGTCCTATAACCTGTGTGTCAGGAGTGCTGTAGACCTGTTTTCCTGTTTTCTTTCAGCCAGTTATGGGGACAGAGTGTTCTGCTTTCGGGCGTGTAGTTTTTCCTCTCTACAGGTCTTCAGCTGTTCCTGTGGGCCTGTGTCTTAAGTTCACCAGGCAGGTTTCTTGCAGGGGAAAAATTGGTCCTACCTGTGGTTCCAAGGCTCAAGTTTGCTCGTGGGGTACTGCCTAAGTCCTCTCCCCTGTGGCAGCAACCGGGAAAATCTGTGCCGCTCCTTCCGGGAGCCTCCGTGCACCAGGGTTTCAGATGACGTTTGGTGTTTTCCTCTGGTGCCTGGATGTGCACAGAGTGCAGTCTCTTCTGGTTTCCCAGGCGTGTCCGCCTCTCTGACGGTTCAGCTCTCCCTCCCACGGGATTTGGGTGCAGAGAACTGTTTATCCGGTCTGTTTCCTTCAGGTTCCGGCAGTGTCTCAGGCGCAGGGGTCCTGCCGCTCCCGGGCCCTCCCCCACGGGAGCCCAGAGGCCTTATACAGTTGCCTCTTGGGCCAGGGATGTGGGCAGGGGTGGGCAGTGTTGGTGGTCTCCTCCGCTCTGCAGCCTCAGGAGTGCCCACCTGATCAGGCGGTGGGGTCTCTCTCCCACGGGGTTTGGGAGCAGAGAGCTGCTGCGGTCCGGGATCCGCCGGTCCAATGCTTTCTTTTTTATAAATTGCCTTGGACAGTGTAGATTTCATCACAACAATAGAAGGGCAACTATATAGAAGTGTTCTGTGAAAGATCTGATTGCAGAAAAGTCTTCCTTTTCAACTGCACAAACCAGCCAGTTTGTCCTCACTTTAGCTCTAGAGCAGGTAGTATAAGTCCCATGTGTTTGAGGATGGACTTCCATGAAGAAACAACCTTGTTAATAACCCTCTTCTTTATTTCTAACCATACCAATACCAAATTATTTGTAAGCTTTCTCTTCTGTAAAAGACTGACATGATAGGAATGTTGGTACAAAGGTATAGGATTAAATATATGTATAGGTATTTACTACAGACACAGTATGTATTATCCATTGTAGTATACTTAGTAAATCCATGCCAACTGGAGTTTCAAAAATGACCCTGTCTTAAAGAAAAAAAATGAAAGTTATATATACCCTTTTCAATGTTTAGGACTTTTGAGATGGGTCTTAGGAAGTCACTATGTCAATTAGCATGGCCTCAAATTCATGAATATCAGACTACCTTTGCCCCCCAATAGTTGAAATTAATGACATGTGTTACCATGCTTGGAAATACTAATTTTTGAAAATGATTGTATAGGCACCAGTAGCAGCAGACACTTGAACTGACTTTAAGAGGTATTATATTGTCTCAATTCTCTAATACTCCATTTCCTATAATTCAGTGCACATGCACTGACTATACAGCACAAGTTCTAAAACTCACAGAGATAGTCCTGCCTCTGTCCGGAGTGTTGGTATTAAAAAATGCACTGACAGCCAGCTTGCAAAGTAAGTTTTAAGGTTCAAATTCTCTCATTCTTTTATTATTTATTTATTTATTTATTTATTTATTTATTTATTTTACAGATTTTAGTCCTTGTTTTATGTGTATGGTGTTTTCTTTCTTGCATCCCTTTGTGTCCCATTCAGGCATGTTAGTCAGAAGATGGTGTTAGAACCCTTGGAACAGGAGTCAGATAGTAGTGAGCTTTCATATTTACTCAGAATAGAACCTGGGTGCTCTGGAAAAAATTTCAGTCTTCTTAACTTCTAAAGTATTTTCCACCAAAAGTTTTCTGTTTTTGATGTTTCCCGTATAAGGCAGCCTAGTTGAAGTTCAGACATCTGTTGCTTATTAAAAAGTGGAATTGCTCTCCAGGTGAGAGAATTCGCCTCAGGCAGGGATGAGTTCCCTAAATTATTTATCCAATACAAATGTGGTCAGCCACGAAACCATATACATACAACCAACAAAGATGGACTTAGCAGGTTATATTTATATATCTCAGCGTATTTATTCATGTTTTTAACAAGGAAGACATTGGAAGCAAAGTTTTTGGGAAGGGGTGGATGGAGGACAATAGAAAGGGGAAGTAATGTATTATCTTTTAACTAAAATGTCTATGGTAGTGGCTTGGCCTGATACTGTTTGTATTCTGATGTTAAATGATGAGCAGTCCATCACGTACTCAGGTGATAAATATGAACCTTCTCTCCGTTTTAACTGGTCAATAAAGGCTAGAGCATGATTGGGCAGTGGAAGGGAAAGGTGGGACTGAAGGTTTGAGAGTGTAGGGCAGGTAGAGAGAGGGAGAAGAATGAGAGGACAGAGGAAGAGGAGAAGCCATGATGGACCAGAACCATGTGGAGAAGTCTTTAAGTAGCAAAGGGTCTTATAGCTGGGGAATAAGATCTGACCAATCTAGGCATATAGCTTATAATTACAATAACTGGGTTGTGTGTTTTTCAATATGGGCTTATTCATTGGTGCACCTTACATTGGGCTTAGAACCAAACTAACCTGAGATAAAAACCTATCCCCCTCGCCCCCCAATATAAACAACCAGGGCTGAGCTCTAAAGTTGCAGCAGGATGGAAATTAAACACAGAGCAGGTCTAAGGGGTGCCACAACACAGTTGGGGGACCAAGGACCCTGGGACATGATTGCCTTCACAGCTAAGAACCAACAGTTGGGGAAAACCAGCAGCTAACTTTCCAAGGCCCTCTCACAGGCACAGCAGGCTGATCCAGGCATCTCCACCCAAGCGATCCCTCCCATGCTCACTTTTCCGTTTCTCCCGAGTCTTAACAGAACACAGAACTGTCAGACTCACTCTCACAACTACTTGCACTGTAGGCTGCCTGAGATCAATGCACAGGCTGCCAGCTGCAAGACAGATGGCTCAGAAGCACAGGAGCCTCAGGTCTTTCTTCAGTAAGAATTGTAGTGTCATTAATCGAACAGCAGAGGGAGACAAAGGTATAAGAAGCTCCAGGTCAGGTAGACTTATAAACTGATAGTAAAAAAATTTGTTAGATACCTAAAGATGAGAAACAATAAATATCTTTTGGCTTTTATGGGATGCTATTTGGACTTGTTTGAAAGGGATAGATTTAAAGGAGACTGACACTTTGCCAGTTATTACAATGTTAAGTATGGTTTACTATGCCTTCTCAAAAGGCAGGGCCCTAGATAAAAAAAATTACTAACCTTAGAAAAGGGATTAGAAGATCTTATAGGACGAAATGCAGGAAAATGAAGGTTGTAGAAAGGAGCTGGAAAAGATGCTAGAACAAAAGATGCACAACTTCACAGATGAGACTGAACAACAGAGAAAGAAATTTAAGACATGGCAACATGGCCTAGAGGAAACACTAGAACTAAAGGTACAGGAATTTATAGGTCAAGATGAAAAACAGAGAGGAAAATGAAGGCTGGAGATAGGAGCTAGAGGGCACTAGAGCAAGAAATGCAACAGCTCACATATCAGACTGGGCAGGAGAGAGAAAATAATAATGAGAATCAACACTTGGAGGAGAATCTTTTAATTAATCAAAATAAACATCAGAATATTAGAATTACAATATAAAGAAAAATTAAAATGTGGAAGCATAACCTTGGAGGATATGGGAACTTATGAATGAACAACAAAAGCAGAGGTGTGAAATACAAGCACAGACCTTAAGGGAGGATCTTAAAATATTAGAGAAAATACTCAAGTAGAGACAGAAGATTAACATTAGAGAAAGCCAACCAAAGGCTGTCAGAAAACAAATTTTAATTTATCTGGTTAGTATATAACAAAGACCAGCAGATGATGATCATCCACAAAATTATCAGGAATTTGAATGGCAACCTGTGGATGTGTTAGAACTGAGAAAATTTAAGGAAAGTGTCACTTTGGAATGCATCTGTTGCCTGTAAAACAAATCCTGACTTCTTGGGCTATTATAGAATAATCCCCCAGGACTGGAAGGATATGGCAAAAGCAGTATTAGAACGTGGGTCGCATTTACAATGGTTCTCATGGTAGAGAGAAGTAGCAAAGGAGAAGAAGCACAACAAAATAAAGTCAGAGGTATAAATATTTCTACAGATCTGCTGCTTGGCAAGGGTCCTTTTGCTGAGGTAGAGGTGCAGGCTGAATATGATGAAGAAACTTTGACATTATGTCACTTGGCAGCCATAAAGTCCTGGGACAATGTTGTGGAGACAGGGAAAAGACTTGAACCATTTTCTCAGGTCATGCAAGGTCCAAAAGAAACATTCCTTGCCTTTTGCAAAGGTTGACTTCCAGTGTAGAAAGGAGTATACTGGATCCATTAGCGAGAAAGGCACTAATTGAGTCTTAGCTTTTGAAAATTCAAATCCTGAATGCAAAGAAGTAATCAGTCCATTGAAGGGAAGGTCAGCCATCAAGAGATGGGTGGGTCAGACATACAGTTGATGTTAGAACTCGGTCACCTGATATGACCTTAGTAGAAGCCATCACTAGAGGCCTTGAGACAATCCAAAATCTCAAGTGTCTTAATTGTTGTGTGTAGGGTCATTTCAAAAGAAACTGCAGAGAAAACCCAAAGGGAGCCAAAGCTGCCTGGAATATGCAAGAGATGTGGCAAAGGCCAACCTTGGACTGGGGAATGTAAATCAACAACAGACAAATGGGGCAACACTTTACCAAAAGACTCCCAGGGGGACCTCTCACAGGCCCCAATGTCAAACAGGGAATGTTCTCTTTCTCAGGACAATTAAACACCACTACTCTGAAAAACATGGGGTCTGCCCCCATCTTCACTCCATATCATTAAGGATCCAGAGATAGGCAGGGGACCAGGTCCTCCAAGGCACAGGCCTGTATGCTGCAAATCCCATGTTTTTACTGTGTCCTGTAGGAGCCACTTGGTGTAGCTCTGACAGTCAACTTTGTTCCCATGGCTAAGAACCGACAGCGTTTGGGTTCAAAAGCAGATGGTCTATAAGAGTTCTGCTGGCCTCCTTATGTTCTGCCTACCAGAGTTGGGTCATGTGATGTCAGTTCTAGATATGGTCAGTATGTGGGCCAGATTTGGGCAGGGTGGAACTGGCTTGAGAAAAGGTTAATGGAGGGTCACAGCAGACAGTGTGGGCATTTTTCAGGCAACTGTCATACAGAAAGAGGTCAGTGCCTCCACAGAAGGAAAGAATTGCAATGTCATGATCATTAAGGAATTTATTTCTCTATAAAATAACAGTGGTTGTGGCTAGACAAGGCGGCACTGTGACATAGTGAACGGAACATGAGAGGTTTAGAGCAGGTTTACAACAAAAGCTGTAATCATTGACAGTAACCTCCAAGATGGAACCGTATTCATTTATTAATGCTAAAATCTCCTGGAAAATAGTTATAATAATATAACAATGCCAGTAGCCACAATGCCCTTCTAATGGACAACATTTACTTGTGATCTACTATAGGATGGTGTGTCAATGAACTGGAAAAATGCCCAGCATCTTCTTGTAGGATAAAGGATACTTCTCTCCTAGGGTGAGCTAGTTTGTCATAGATTAAATCATTGTCCTGAGTCGAGACTTTTCAGAGGAGGCACCACATGTGCCTATGCAGGATCTAGCCTACATGCCTGTCAATTTCGATAGCTGGGTGGCTGGTTGTATAAATAGGTACAGAAGGTGGTCCAAGGGTAGGCATACCAATTGTAGTCTGAAGGAAGAGGCTTTATACTGTTTTTCCATAGCAAAATCTAAGCAGCAATAAGGTTTTATCTCAGGGTACTGGGTTATGAAAACTGGAGACCCTTGGAAAGGGTAGAGCGAGAAAAGCAAGCACACAATAGCTCACGAGAAGAGTCCAGTGTTGAGTCTTTTTTTCTCTTCATCTCTTGTAAACTCTAGTTGTCCAAAGAAGCTGCCACCATTTCCTTTATCAAGGCTTAGAATGCGAGGCTACAGGAGGCTGCAATGCCTGCCCTATGTTGAGGTTAGTAGCTCCGTGAATTTGATAGAAAGTAGAGCCAGGTTTTCAAGAAAGTACATGGTTCAAAAGAAAAGAATGAACTTCAACAGCGGGGCCAAGTTCCACGGAAACTTTCTGACCTCAGCTTTCTTAGGGGCTGGCCTCAGCTATGATCTTATTTGCTCCTCTACTGCAAAGATGTGCTGTGCACATGCCCCCATGCATGTGGACTCATCAGAAACATCATGAGTCAGCAACTGTGAGGCATGCCTGTTACTGTAGCTACCTGTCTTGTGTCTGTGTGGCAAGCCTCTTGCTGCCTGCCCCTCTAAGAGGACAACACATTTTAGAGACCAGCCCTGCAGCTGCAGCCAGACTCAGCCCCTAGACAGTTGGGTGAGCATAGAACCTTGTGGTTCAGGCTCAAGTAGAGGACAGACACCATCCTCCTGGAAGATAGGGATCAGGTCTTCTTGATATTCTGGAATGATATTCTGAGGCCTCTCCTAAAGGTTTTAATGGACATTGTAAATCAGAATGATCATAGCAAAAGGCCTATCTCCCAAACAGCAAAAGCAGAGAAGCTTCTCAGTCCAAGTCAGTGGAAATTTTGTGGAAAAAAAAATGCCACACTCGAAGAAAGGCTCTTTTGCAAAAAGCTCAAATGCACAACAGAGTGTCATCTGTTCACTTATCTACACATACTTTCTCCTGGACAGGTGAAAGAGCAGAGGGCTTGTTTCCATTAAACAAAAGAAAAAAACCTTCTCAAAAGGCAGCTATAGAAACAGGCAGGAGAGCCAGTTCTCTTGTTATGAGGCCATGAGTTAAAGACTGACACATGACTATCCTTACCTCCCACAGGCCTCTCAGGACCTCATGATGGCTCTTGGTAGCCAGACTTGCATTCACTTTTTAGCTTACTGGGGATTCTCTGCTGCAAATGGACATTGCTTTGACTTGGAGGCCTAAGGAAAAACTGCTTCCTAAGAGTTACCTACTAGGCAAGAGTTAAACGGCCATGGATGGGGAAATGGAACGAACCTGTAAGGAGGAGGCAGAGGTTGTGTGTGGCTGGGGCTGATGACCATCCCAGGAAGATGATAATTCTTCTTTTCCTCAAGGAAGAAGTGTCAGCAAGGGCTCGATTATCTGGAGGTACTGAGTGTCCTGCGCCCCAGTAGAGCCTGGATATGGTCGTTAGCATTTGCTTCATGTTCAGCCCAAGAAAAGTTCAGAAGTAGCCTGGAAGCCTGGCTTGAAGTTAATCTTGCACCACGGAGCCTGGCTGTTTCTTCTCTCATGGTTAAATGATTTCAGGGTGATCATTCCCAAAGGCTCTTCTCTAGCAGTGAGCCCTGGGAGAGCTTGGAATCAAAGATATGAGACTGGCATGCTCGGGATTTTCCTCCTGACAGACCCAAGCCCCAAAGTTGTAGGTCCCTCAAAAAGACACATTTGGAATGGCCTGGGGGACGGTTCTCAACACTATAGTATGGGGCAAGGGGGCAAGGGGATATGCACCTAGGTCTGAGATGCTTAGTAAAGATAGTTTCCATGATAGTATGCACTTGTAATCTTAGAACTCCAGAGGCTGAAGCAGGAGGATTTTGTGTTTGAAACCAGCCTGAACTACAAAATGAGGATCATCACATAGTAAGCTTGGGGTATAGACCAGGAGTCCGCATTGTAACAGGGGCTGATTCAGGTAGCACCTCTCTCACCCTGTTAAAAAAAAAACAACCCAGTAATTGGTGGCTGAGACCAGTTTTGAGACAGTCATACTCAGAGTTTCAGCTTCCCAGGGAGCAATGAGTCTAGCTGCTTACCCTGTCCTGGTGGGAAGGTGAGATCAAATGTGTACCTTGTCACCTCCAAGGACTTCAGGGGCTAGGTGACAACTCCCCAGGGATAGAAAGGTAAGCTCAGCAAGTCTTACAGGAGTGACTTTTGCCTGTGACTTTGAGGTGCCCAATTAGAACCAGCCTCTGGTCCACATCTCCTGGGGAAGTGATAATGAGATTGTCTTATATTCAACTGGTGCCTGGGTTTGCTCTCAGGCATCCTATTCCTGGTGAGATGACTTCCTTCACAGAAGCCAACAAATATGTGGGGTTGCATGAAGGTTCATGGTCTGGTGACCAGTTTGCTGACCAGCCAAGGACTAAACAAACCTGGAGGTAGTCACTCAGGATGGATCCTAATTCATACTTTTCCATAGTCCCACAATTGAGAACACTTGGGTTTCCATGACTAGTCATTTTCATCAGTACAAACTCCTACAAAGAATATATAACAGAAGTCCCCAAACACAACAGAAAACCACTGGTTTTAGCAGCCAAGATCTCTATTCCAATGATTTAGGATTCCTTACCCTCCATGTGGATGCCCTATAGAACGAGGCCAATGAAGCTGCAATGTCAAAAGCTTGCCCATCTTACCAATGATGTCATAGCTCATAAAGAATGTTTGGGTTGGGAGATGGCCCAAGTGCATTCTGTCATTTCATTTAGCTTGTTACAAGTCAACAGGAGAGTGATTAGCTACAAGGAGGGGAAAACAGCTAGAGAGGTGGATGTAGGTAGATGTAATCAGGTCTTTAAAGGTAAAAGGTGAAATAGTTTCTATATTTAATAAAAACATTTTCTCTTTTGAGGCTCTGGAAATCTAGAGTCACATTTTTGTACCCCCCCCCATCTAAAATGTCTTAAAACACATGGCTTAACAGTGGCTGCACAGAAAATATACACCCTCGAAGTCTGACTTTCATTTAAATACAAATATACAAAATGTAAACAGAGACAATAGAGAAATTTACAAAACTTTCCTTTAAAAATAATAAAGACAAAATTCAGTTCTAGTTGGGATGCTATTAAAATCCGTGCAAGCTGTCATATCCCATTGTGTTTCTATTGCAATGTTCAACAAGGAAAATTCTAGTCCACCCCAGCTTGGGGCCACCTTGGAAAACAGACCTGAGTGGAAATTTCTTTGAGAAACTTGGAGGTTTGTTATTGGGGGAACAGTATCCTATCCTGGTTCCCAGTGGAGCTTTCCTGGCCACTGAGCCACAGTGGGAGCTCCCCTGGTTACAAGTTCTGCTTCCAAGTAGAAGGCTCTGAGCTGGTTCCACTTTTGACTTCAAGGCCAGAGCTGAAACTAGCTGCTTCCAGTGGAGTTTGAATTGATGTGGTTTGAATTTATGCGGTGGTTACAACTGGTCTTAGGAGTAGGTGAACTCTTGGAATTGTTTTGATGCTGAGGAGAAGAAAGGAGAGAGTCAGTTCTTGGTAAACTCAAAGTCTATGGATGACTCATTAGTGGTAGCTATGGAAGCAGGGGAAGTAGAAGCCAGAATGTTCCAGCCTGCCTCTCTTTGCTTTTGTGCATTCTCCCCAGCAGACCCAAGTCTACTGGCTGCTCCTTGAACAGAGGATTTTATCTGGTACCTGGGAAGATCCATGATCTATAAGCAGAGGGAAAGAATAATTTCTTTCTAGAACTTGTAGTTTTACTTGATGGAAACGTTTAAACATTTCATTGTATTATAAAACCATGACTATATTACAGAGTAGGATGTGAAACTTACATGAACTTCTTATTGAAAACACACAAACTTGGCAGGGGGCAGAGCTAAGACTGAACTTACCATAAGCCTGAAGATGCTTCCTGCCATTTCCCAGATAACAAATATCCTATGTGACTTAGGGTTAAGTTCTTTGACTTCTCTCAGCCTCAGTTTATGTAACTGAAACAGGTCAACGGAGCCCATAGGCATGTTCATACCTCACAAGGACACCCAAAGGTAGTGAGTCCGCTGCTCTCCTGGTACACAGGAGGTGACTAACACACAGTGGTAGGATGAATGAGTTGTTGGATGGAAGCTGGATACAAGTGTCTCATATAGTGCATCTCTGTAAATAACTACCTTCATCCCTGTTACCTGAGGTAGAGACCTAAGATTTCAGGTCAAGGGACCACAGGCACACCCTTGTGTAGAAGACAAGTAGAGAGGGGCTCCCTAGCTCTAAGATGAGAATCACGGGGCTCCAGCATCTTGAATGGCCAGGACAAAAGGGGTGCAACTGCACCTTTGTAGCTGTGGAGTGGGGCTCCTGGGTTATCTTCCCCAGAGTTGTTCTTCCGTTTGGTCCATATCAATCCTTCCTTTAGGCATAAGCTTTGAGGGAAAAAAGTCTATTCCAATGGGAAAATTCCTTAGGCTGCTAGCAAGTACCAGGGTTGAACAACAGGACAGTGTTCCTAGTCTGAGGTGGTTTTGCTATGCAAGGGGCACTTAGTGGTGACTATTGGAGAAGAGGAGCTGGGTTTACCTGTGTCTAGTGGGCAGAGGTTGGTAATGTTCAGCATCCTTCAGTATACAATACAGCCCTGTGACAAGAACCAACTTCCCTGTGCCAGCAGTATTGATGTGGGTCCCGGTCCCTTCCGTCTGCAGGGGTCCCATCACCAACAAGGGTATTGGGGCTTTGGACAAACTAACAATTCCAAGCTACCAAGCCACCCAGGCAGGAAGCATTCTGAAGCTCTGGGGTATGGAAGGGGGCTGAAGCCCCCACGCTAAGGCCAGGCTGGCTCTCTCACCTGACGCCTGAAGAGTCTGTGGAACAGCCCTTTCTTTGGTGGTTCTGGAGGCTGACTTCTGTTCAGGTCTGGTGAGAGGGTACCGTTGGGTCCGAACACATTCAGCTCCTTGAAACATTCTGTTTCTATCATCTGGAAAAGCAAAACAGAAATACCGTGCTCCCCCTGTAGCGCCTCCCTCTGGGATACATTCTCTCCCGCACTGCTGGCTCCTCTGTAACTTACTAGAGAATTCTACCCTAAGAAGAGAATCTACCAGAGGTACACTCTTCCCCCTCCAAACCAAATTCTACAGCTTACTTGACTATCATCCCTATAGCATTCAGATCAGTTGACTTCCTCAATTTAATATTTGTGCCTCCAGAAAATACTCCATTTTCCCTTCCATTTCCAGTAGACCTTCTGGGAAGAAACCTTGCTGTTTTCAGCACCTGTTCTCTCTCAGCTACGCTGTTAGCTTCCACACCCACCCCAGCCAGCCCCTCTACCCTACCCAGTGACCCTTCTATGCACTTGCACTTCCATTTTCTCTGAACATCTACCCTTCTTGGAGAAAAGCTGGTGGTATGCCTTGCCTACCTCGTTTTGCCATGGGATTGGCACAGAGCCTGTGGAGAACTTTGAGTAGAAGTCATCGTCCGTATGGTCCAAGTTGACACCTTTCACAGTGGAGAACTGCTCTATGTCCAGCACATCCTTGCAGTATACAGCCCGGGGCTATAAGAGACAGAGGGCTCCATCACATGGGCCCTCTCTGGGGCTGTCAGGTCCTCAAGCCTGGCCCTTAGGATTTTGATGGAGAACAGTGGGGACATGTTCCTAGGCTTCCTCATTTGGGTCCTCAGACTGAGCTTCCCTCTCTCAGATCCAGCAAGGGGACCAGGTTCTAGTGAAATGAGAGCTAGAGGTACCCAGCTGCCCAGTCCAGAGTTCCTTCTTACTACAGCTTATACACATAGATCACAGACCTGTGGTCTCCTTCTAGGTAAGTCCAAGTAGATGAGAGGTTACCTCTGTGTCTAAATTCACACTCTCTGTGATTCCAGAGAGTGTGAAATCTCTGGGCACCTCAATCATCAGCTGTCTTGGCCACCGAGAAGCTCAGAGCATCAGGAAGGAAGCACTATTTCGAATACCTCCTCTTTTAGAAGAGGGGTTGTACTTATTACATTTTGGGAATCTGTGGTTCATTCTTCTACAGAGAGAATGGATGCTTTGGACCTAGCATCAGAGCAAAAGCACAAGAGGGACTCTGCTTCAAAACATGCCAGAGAGAGAAGACAGCCAGAGTATGTTCCAATTCCTTCAAATGCAGGGCAGTAAGCCATGTGTTCAATACAGACTCTGAAGCAGGTAGTCTCCACTGTGAAATTTAGGGGCCTTGGGAAAAGCCATCTGTGTCTTCAGAGCCTTAGTTTTCTTCCTGGAAATCGCAATAATGGAACACCTGGGCCATAGTGCTGCTCGAATGTTGCTGCTGTGCTGAGTATGAGCTGCTGTGACAATGTGGCTCTGCCCTGGTGGGACAGGATGTGCCTGCTGGAACTAAATACCCCAGAGAAGGGCGGTTGCCCAGGGGGAGCTCCCTTTATCTGGGGAGCGATTTGTAAGGGTGGGACTGGGAAGAGAAGAGGGAGGGGGCTGTGATTAGGATATAAGTGAATACAAAATTAAAAATAAATAAATTGAGTCAACTAGGGCCAGGATCACTACACATGCTAAGCTCATGTAGCTGGCCCTGGTATGCATTCAGGAACTTGGGAGTTGTGATTGCCCTCTCTGAGATATACAGATAAATTTTTTTTATTGATAAAAATGTTTGTATTGATAAAAATTTATCTCAACAAGCCAAAGCCTACCAGGCTATTATATTCCTGGTTTTCTTTTTAGATACATTTATTTTGGCTTTGAAAAAAGTCAAGTGAAGTGAAAAAGATTAAGCCAGTAATAGTGCCTATGAATTATGAATGTGGCTACTACCTGAAGGTCAGGAGAACTATGAATGGGTGGTTGTGGGCAGAGGATAGACAAGATGGGGGTGGTCATCATCTTCTTCTGGGGCCCACAATTTTCCTTCACCACCTACTCCAATGATATGTTAAGGGCTTTGGCTGTCCAGAGCAAGGGCCATGTGCCATGTGGACCATTTACTATGGGTCAGGGAAAGGGAATATTGACTTCTATACAGTACACTGAGGAGCCCTGAAACCTAGTTGTGGGGGGGGGGGTGCTGTCACACCCAGGGTGAACAACTATGCCTGTTTGTTCAGTACCTCAGACTTCTGGCAATAAAACAAGGACAGTCCCAGATGGCTAGCTGCATTGATTATCAGAGATGCTCCCTCCCATGCAACACTCCATATCCTGGGGAACACTTTTTCAGCTCTGTTGCCCCCACTACCTCCCCTCCCCTCTCCTCCCATTCTTTTCCTGTGACTCCTAGTCCCGATTTTATTTAAGGGGTGTTTGCTGACATTTCACTTCTTCAGACTGAGATTTCCATGGAAGAAATAATCCAGTATCCCTTGGAGCCTGGCACAAAGCTTGGAGCATGTGGAGAGGCTTTGAAATATATCCTATGTCATGAGTGATCTCACCCCATCACCATAGCAATAGGTAATCCAAGGACAGGAGGAGGTTGCGAAGCCCCAGCCTACAACTGTTGTGTCCTTGCTGTTACTCTAGACATTGTCTAGGGATGTTAGTGGCTCTACCACAGCTCTCAACAAACTTAAAAATACCTACCAAACAACAAAATTTGAAAAATTCTGGACAAAGCTTGGTCCAAGACCATTTGGGACCTAAGTATAAGATTAGTATTTCTTGGGGTGGGGCAATTTCGGGTGCCATTCTTAGGAACACCATACCCTTCCTTTGAGACAGGGCCTCTTGGTTTGGAGTTCCCAATTCTGCACGACTGGCTGGCCAGTAAGCCCCAGAGAGCCTCATGTGGGTGTTGAGGATTGAACTCAAGTCCTCGTACTAGCAAGGCAAACAAGCGTGTTATTAACAAGACATCTCAGCTGCTCTACCCATTTTTGAGATAGGGTCTCATGTAGTCCAGGCTGACCTTTCAAACAGGCTGTACAGCTAAGGATGATTTTGAATTTCTGATCCTTCTGCTTCCACTTCCTCAGTGCTGGGATCACAAGTGTGATTCCGCCACACCTGGTTAGTATGGTGCTGGTTGGACCTATGATGTGGATGCCACATCTGGCTACAGAGGTCTCCAGTGGGTGACCATGGACACTGTTCAGCATCCAGTAGCTAGTCCTGGCTCCTCGCATCTGCTACTGCCCTCCTCCCTGGATGATCAGGGAACCTTCACTTACAAGAGAATACCAAAGATGCAAAGATTGTTCCTTACTTCCTCACTGCTGTGCAAACAAATGGTTAACAGCTGGTTTTGGGAGAGGGGTCTGAGAAAGCTCTGATTTGTATTATTCACCAGCTGCTAAGGTGTCAACATCCCCATCCTGGTCTACTGCAGGCTCTTGTCCTGAGGTGACTGAGAAGAGGGCTGGGAAGATATTCCTACCACATCCGTCAACTTTCATGAGCTAACACAAGCTAAGTTCCCATCCCCAACGTTTCTATAGCATCCATAGTTCTTGGCTCCATCCCCAAGGCCCCAACAAGGAACCTTAATCTACTGGGACTTTGAAAGTTTACAACCACAAAAAGTCCTTGCTGGGTGGGGCTCCTTTGTGAATGTGAACCTGATGCTATGCAGACCTAGTACAGTATCTTCCAGGAGAATCTTAATTGAACCGGACAGTGGATGTTCAGTTAAACTGGGATGGTCCTCAATACTCATTTTCCATTTTGGTCTCATTTCAACCTTCAATATATCTGGCAGATTCAGAAACAGGAGGTGTCTTGGATTTCATTGGATTTTCTAGGACCTGAAGGTTGTCTAGGCACCTGAACAACCAGTAAGGGGGCTCCAGGGTTCACATGCCATCTGTACATTCTGACATCGAGATCTGTAACATGGCCACAAAGTAGCCAGAGTGTAGGAAGGGGCAGTGAGCGATCTTTGGTACTCTAGGAGGGCAGATGGGTTAGCCGATTTGAAGTGCTGTGTAAGGCACACTCAGGATACAATAGGAAGCATGGCTTGCAGAAATGACTTTAGAGCTCCTGGGAGCAACAGTGGCTACTTACATCTGGAACGAAGGGAGGGTCCAACATCCCAGCCTCCAGGCGTTTAAAGTTCATGTTCCTGAAGAAGGGGTGCCTCTTGACCTCGGCAGCCCCCTCCTCCTGGCAGCCCAGCCTCTGCTTCGAGTCTTTGGTGAGCAGCTGTGACAAGAGAGTCCTGTGAGGCCATACGATGGGCCTTTCCATGTGCCCAGAGGCCAGAAGGACAAAGGGGCATCTGTGACTGTAGCTCTAGCCTCCCCTGGAGTCTGCAGCTCGGGGGGGGGGGGGGAGATATCTCCGCAGTCAGAAGAACTGACGTATCAGCAGAGAAAGCACCAGATCATACCTTTGTCATGCTTTCAGTTGCCTTCTATACCCTATCAGGTTAGTGTCTACATCTGGGCTTCTTTTCTATTTTATTTTGTTTTATAATGTTTACTTCTTATTGTGTGTGGATGTATGTGCCACAGCGTGTGTATGGGGATCAGAGAACAGCTTTGTGGAGACAGTTTTGTCCCTCTACCTGTCAAAGGGGTTCCAGCCTTAAAATCAGGTCACCAGGCTTGCATCAAAAAAAAAAAAATGCTTCACCTGCTGAGCCACCTCTCTGGCTCCAAGTTTCTCTATTCTAGATGTAAGTAACTGGGCTATGCTCTATCCATTCCAAGACACACCAAAGAAGCAAGGCTGTGCAGTGGCTGAGCCTGTCAATGCAGCCCCTAGAGCCCACAGTGCTGGCAGATTGGACATCATCTAGGATAAGAAGATTGAAAAACGGATGAGAGCCGGGGTTGGGTTGCTTCTCAGCTTCTACCAGGAAGGAATGGCAGCTAAACAAGACTTCTGCTTTCCAAAAGAAGTGCTAGAAAATCAGGTTTTTAGTATGAAATCTCTTCATTTGAAAGCTTGGTTGTTAAGTTAACATTTGTCTATATCTAAATTATGCCACCCAGGTAGAACAAACCATCCACCTATATAGTGTCAAGGATGATATCAGGTGTACATTAGCAAGAGAGAAGGTGTGAGTGAGGTGGGAGAAGGCAGAGTAGGTTCCCTGTATGTGGAGGGAATTACTCCCTCCAGAGTATGATCTGGAATGACTAGGAGATTCAAATGGTAAAGAACTCAAGGGAGTGTGGGGAAGGTACACGGACGGGACTCAGCAGGGGCCTCAGTTTCAGGATTTGACCCAAGGGACAGGGAAGTTGGATGTGTGGACTTCTCTATCTCAAGGGGCATGTCGGACAAGACAGAATGGAGAACACCTTCCCTGCTGTTTGTGCTGCCTCTATGGTCTACAGGTCAGGCATTGCAGTAGCCTGAATAAATAAAGGAATAAGAGCAGAGTAGCCAGACTGAGATTCTGTTGGATTATAAGAGGATAAAGTCCAGACCAGAATCCAAGACCCCAAGAGTAAGGCTTGAGGTTTCTGGTGGCACCCATGTAGCAAAGATCATTTGGCACTTTTCAGCCAACACCTTTCCCCCAGTGGCCACAAGGGGGCAGGAGAGGGACAGCTTTGGTCCTCCTTACAGCAAGCGCTCCAGCTTACAAAACCTAGGGTTGAAATGGAGGTTTATGGGGAAATGGAGTGTTGGTGATAGGGGTAGTGGTTAGAAGTAGAGGTCATGCTTGCCTCATTCTCTCAGTATGTTCATGTCCCTGTTGATGTTTCTTGAGATTGGCTTCCTGGAACTCCTAACCCTGACCTAAGACTTGTTATACCACATAGATAGCTGACCGTGACATAACAAGTATTACTGGCCGCCATTTCTCCCCATCCCTAACCTCTGCTGCCTATTCCTTCACTACCTTATCCTGACTGCACTGCTCTGACAGTTTGCTGCAGTGCTTCTTTGAGACTTGTTAGCAGGTTATGGGGTTGGGGTCTATATGTTACATGCGTTTCTTCATCATGTCTTTTACACGTCAGTGGCAGAGGGACACTTCCTGTAGATATGATCAGAGGACAGATCTAGCCCCAAATCCTTACCATAGCTTTATGACACAGAAGTAGCCAAGGCAAGGGCGGTTGCAGAAAAGGGATTACCTGGGAGTGGGGTAGCTAAGCCCCCAGGGTTCCCTGGTCCTCTGAATATAGAAGCTTAGTTACTTCCCTTCAAGTTTCCAGTCCTGATCTCTTCTAAGCTCCATCCTGGGCTACTGGTGTGTGTGCACTTGAACTTTCCCCAGGGCTACTTGAGGACTCAGGAAAGAGGCCCCTTTCAGGTTAGGCTTCTCTGCTGCTCAGGGTACATACAGTGTGGCTCTAGAGGAAGGTACTTTGCCACATAAGCTTGTAAGTATGTGGATCTAGGCAGTCAGGTCCTTTCTGTTCCCATATGGTTGGCATCAGAGGGCATCTTCCTGTGGTGAGTCTTAGGAGACTGAGAGCCAGGCAGGAGCAGGAAGTAGCTGACTTCATACCAAATCCAAGGAAGGGCCTAAGGACCAGAGTTCACCTTGGCTGAGGGGGAGATCTTATAGCCCCCACCACTACTTCCTCTCTCTAGCTGTCCAGTATCCACAACTGGACCCAACACACCCAAGTCATTCTAACCTCTTCACTTGAAGGTCCTGCCCATCCGTAGATGCTGTTATACCACCTTGAGCTGAGACCACCTTTCTGCTGAGGGGACAGGAGGCCAAGTTCCAGGGCAGGAACTTGCTTGGGAACCAACTTTGGCCATTATCTTTATTCTTTGCTGACTTTCAACAAGGCTACATACCTTCATGGGTGCTCACCTAAACCCCCATTCCTTGATTCACGGGGTATCCTGTCCGATATGTCAGGTGTTCTAAGCAGAGGTGGAGCCACCGCTGGGCAGCAGCCTCTGGGCAGCATCTGGCTTACCAGGAGCTTACCATGTTGCAGATGGACTTGGCCTCTTCAGAGAACTTGGGGGAATACACTTCCTCAGTCTCCAGCACCCGGCGATCCACCTCTTCCCGCTTCACCTTCTCCTTGCGGCCTCGGAATGGTGACTGGCCCTCGATCATCTCATAGATGAGGCAGCCCAGGCCCCAGTAGTCAGGGCTCAGGCCATATCGCTGGTTGTTCAGAACTTCTGGGGCTGAGACAGAAGGAGGGGAGAGAGTAATGGACGACTGGCAACAGAATGCAGCCTAAGCACACAGTCCAATGCTGCTCTTCATCTCAGCAGTGCCCCAGGGCGTAGCACTCTCACAGAAATACTGGAGTTTTAAGCTGAGGCTGCTTCCTTCCAACCTCCAACTGCAACCCAGCAGGTGTGTAAACACCAGTTTGTCCAGAGAAAGCCTTCCCTAATGTGCTTCACTGTGCCCAATTCTGGCAGTAGCTTCAGAACTCTGATTATGGTGGATGGAAATGTCTCCTCAGACAGAACACACAATATAGTTTTCACTGCTTTGTCCCCAGTGACAGGCATGACACATTGCATACATATTAATTTCAATGAAGAAGAGTGCCCATCTAAAGATTAAATTCAATCTACTTGAACGTTGGGTCATCTTTTGGGGGGCGAGGTGTAAGAGAAGGCTCAGTGGTTAGCAGCATAAACTGACTGCTATTGTACAGGACCTGGGTTTGATTCCCAGCTCCCATGTGGCAGGTGACTCCAGTTTCAGGGGACCCAACACTCTCTTCTGGCCAGTGTGGGCACTAAATACACACAGGGTATACAGACACACATGCAAGCACAACGTCCAAACACATAAAACAAAATCTCTTATTGTATCTTCACTACCACTTTGACAAAATGATTCATAGGTTAACCATAGATATACAAAAGAGACCACTACATCTTGAGGCCATCCAGAATGAAAATCAGAGTCCATATATAGACCAATCATTTAGCACTGTGTCCAAAAGGAGAGCAATGCAAATGTGTAAGCATGTTTCCACATGGGTACATGGGTAGGTGTATCTGTATTTATACGTCTGCCCATCTGTCCTTCCACGATGCATATATCCACCATCCATTTATCCATCCCCCATCTGAGAAGCTCCTTACAGGTGTCATAAGGGAAGTGAACCATGTTTTCAGATAAGAATGAAAACCTTGTATAGATGGACTTCATCAACCTGGATCAGATTTATTCCCGATGTATTTATTTTGAAAAAAAAAAAAGTTTCCTGGTGGAATACAATCAGTGCACAAGAAAGCACAATTACATTGAAATTCAAGTTATGGTAGTGTAATTCCTTCCAAGGAAACAGGTTCTAGAGATAGGCTACCTGTTCTAGCGTAAGGGCCTAAGGGTCTGGCCTGGTCTCAGTCAAAGAGATAACATAGAGGTCATTTGGGCTTATTAGCCCCCTCTGATCCTGGCTATGGGAGCTTTTGGGGAGCTTCTGGCAATAGGAGTCATTTAGATTTCTAGCTACCTCCAGTCCTGGTTGTAGGAACTTGATATGGCCTGGCTCAGCAGATAACACCAGGCTCTTAACCACTTCCAATTCTCAGCTTTCTGGATGGAAGAACAGGTTTTTCATCTTTCCCACTGGAAAGACGATCCCATTTGTCTAACATTCCTGGTTTCTCTGCAGATTTGTGGGTACAAGAACCTTTGTGCTATGAACCCAACACCTATCCATCTACTCTCTATATAGCTCTCAGATCTACCAGAATTCTCACCGTCACACACAAACATATCCCAGTTTGCCAAGTGTTTTGTTGTCTGGGACCTCAAGAACCAGAGATAATATACTGAATGCTGTATATCATCTGCGGGTGCAGGCCTGGGCAGAGGGCAATTGGGGCTGGGTCTAGAACTTTCAGGGGACTCTGACACCCGCTAGGGTCTTCTCAGGAGTCTCTTCAAAAAGTATCTCTATTGGACACTTCATCCAAGTAGATCCTACTTCAATAAGGGCTCCCCTAGAAATGCTGGTGTTAGGCTCTGGTCACCAAACTCCTAGGATGGCTTGTTTTTGAGACCTAGGTTGGCCTGTGGTTAGGGACTACCGAGAACTCAGTTTAGGTCATACCTTTAGTCCTAGTGTACCACCCTACCAGGTATTTCTGTGGAAGACCAGCATAGCAAATCTGACCAGCAAAACAAAAACTGGGGGATTTGGGAACGGATGCCCTTGGGGAGGCTCAGTGTGTGATAGGCACAAGGTATTACTCACCCATGTAGCCAACAGTGCCTACCCGGCCACGGATAAGGTCCCCCTCAGGGATCTTCACAGCCAGTCCTAGGTCTGAGATCCTGATGTGGCCTGTTGGGGACAGCAGGGTTAAATGGGTTCCTGAGGTCATGTGGACACCCTGGTCAGGGCCACAGACTTTCTAGGCTTCTGTCCAATGAAGATGTGACATCGGTCTGTTCTCTCAGGGTAACTGTTTAACGAGTATAAGTAAGATGTGTAGAAACTGCACACGATGAGGGGAATATTAATAAAGATTCAGAAAGACGCTTAGACAAGGCTGGCCACTGGCCGACCTGACACATTTAATGCCCCAATGAGCTTCCGGAAAGGCTGAGGTCACAGAGTTTAAAATGTCCTGGCTGATTCAGTGGTTGCTTCACAGGAAAAATATGAGGTTCTTGACATTTTGCAACAATTTGCTTAAGGGGAAAAAATTGTAAAGCAATTTGGGAAGCCACTCCCTGCCTTCCTGATTGGTCTTTGGAGGTGGTTTGTTTGTTCCCCTTCAAAGAGATGGAGAAATGAGAAGGGTGGTGCCTGGCCTGGAATCTGAGTTCAGAGTCTACTCCCAAGACCCAGGCAGCATCACACTGAGAGTTCTATTTCTATCTCTGTCACACCTTCTAGGCAGGGTTATGGCTACATTTCATATTCATGATGGAAAACATGCCTTTGTCCATAAATGCCTGTCGGGCCTGAGTGGCTCAGATGGCCTGTGAGTACCAGCAGTGGACTGCCCCTTGTGGGGCTTCAGTGTGAGTAGATAATAGAACACATGTAGCCTGGACCTCTCAGAGGACCCTGTGCTCCCCAGTCCTCCTCACATAGCTCTCTCCAGGTCACCAATTGTGGGTGAACATGCTGTGTGTCCCAAGAATATGCAGAAGACTAGGTGTTACTGTCAAGGTCAAGCTAGTTCCTCTGAGCCCTCAGGCCTATTATACACAAGATAGACACTTGGATGCCACCTCTCCTGTGGAGATGGGAAGAGCTAGTCAGGTACACGGGAAAAGTACTCTGTAGGCATGAGAGACTGAATGTGTGAGGAGCTGCTTCCCACATGCTAGCACCCAAGAGCAAGTAATAATGATAGTGCACAAATAATGACATATTTACAGCTGGTTAGTGTCAACAGCTGTTTTCATTGGGCCATCATGAAGTACCCTCACCATGTACGTATGCATGTGTGTGTGTGTGTGTGTATGTATGTATGTATCTATGTATCTATGTATGTATGCATGTACACATGTATCCTCTCCATAGTGGTCAGGATAGTCCTGAGGACTCTACCTCACAAACTGAACAAGGAGCAAGTCAAATAGCATGGGTGCTCAGTGATGACACTGGCTCTGATGTCACAGTAAACTGAGCTACTCTGCTTCATGAAGTAGGAGCCTCCCTCAGGCCGAAGAGTAAGGTACAGGAGTGAGGTCCTCTGTCCCATGGACCTTCCCATGGTCCTGGCCCCACCCCTCCACTCCTAAGAGCCTCCGCAATCCCTGGCTCTGAGTATCTTGTAACACTAGTCTCAGATATTGAAACAGAAAAGACCCCCCAACCCCACGTTTTCCAGTCCCCGACTTACCATAATCATCCAGCAAGATGTTTTCTGGTTTTAGATCTCTGCAGGATGAAAACAACAGGCATCTGAACATGGCCATTGCAGGCAGTAGGCCTAGGTATCAAAAGTTATCTGCCTCCTATCTCTGGACTGAGGTAGTCTGGTTTCTCTAAGTCAAGACCATTATGGGCTCATTTTTCTCCTCCAAGTAATTTAACATAAATGTTGGGGTTTGCCATTGGCTAGGAGGTTAGTAAAGGCCAATTCTGGTGCTTGTCCTTTACACAAGTGGTTCAGGGGGCAGAGGATACTGGCTAGTATGGTCAGAGACTCCCTGGAGGAAGAGGCTTCCCTGGGAAGACTGGACGTCACAGAATAGCCTGTGGTCAGAGCAGGTCCTGGAAATAAGTCACAAAGCCCAGAGCATCAGCTCTACCACTGGGAAGAAAGCTGTAAGGTGGAGATAGACTAGAGCAAACATTCCTCCTATAGATGGAGTCCCAGGGAGCTGGCATATCTAAGTCCAGCTGTATCAAAGCCTGGAAAGCAGCTCACGCAGAAAACACAGCTGCCAGTGCAATTGGGCCGCTTCACCTTATCCCCAATATCTCCTTTCCTCAGAGACAGGATCTTACTCATAAAGGGGAACCTCTGTCTTACTAGAGAGAACAGGCAGAAGACGCTGGATTTCCCAGTAAACGCTGGGTAAAAGAGCAGCTTAGATGGGGGTATGTAACACGTTGTTACATCCCAGGAGTGATAATACTGGCATCTGGATGGAGGCTCCAGTTCTGTACCAGCCAGCTTCGTTTACTTAATGGCAGGTGTCCTTGTGGGTGGTTCATGTATCCTAATCCTGGGCATTCTCACCAAATGAGGTGGGTATTTTACATATCCTTTTTTAATTATAAACTGCCTTTGCTGATTTAGATCATTTACATGGGTTTCTTTTGATATGCTAGTAATTCTAAATAAGGACAAGAACTCTCACCTCAAGATACCAGTGGCCATGTGCTGGAAACCACAGCTTGTCAGAAACCACCAGACAGGATCAAATTCACAGACAATCCAGAGTAGGAGGTCAGGACAAGGAGAGATACCTCAGGCCAGTGGTTCTCAACCTGTTATTCTCAACCCCCTTTGGGGCAGGGGTTAAGTGGCCCTTTCACAGGGGTTGCCTAATACCATCAGAAAACGCAGTGCTTATCTTACAATTCGTAACAGTGGCAAAATTAGTTTTGAGGTAGCAATGAAAGTAAGTTTGGCTGGGGTCACTACACGAAGAACAGTATTAAGGGTAAAAGCGATAGGAAGGTTGAGAACCACTGCCTTAGGTCTTAGTGCTGCCCTAGAAGAAAGGAATGTGGAACTCCAGGGTTGCCCACCCAACTCCAACACATTTTCTTTTAAATAAAGACAATCACGGAGGCTCTTTGTTTTCAGCCCTTAGCGGGAATCTTCTAACTTCTTACTTCAATTAAAAAAATAAAAAACAAATCCCAGAAACAGAGGGACTAGAGCCATGGAGAACATTCATTTGTAAAAACCTCTTGGAGTACCAAGATAATCTTTACCCAGAAATCCATGTAACGTCAACAGACCCTGTGGGTGCCTGAGGGTCTGTGAGGACTGCAGGGTCCCTATGCTGACAGTGCCCAGTGACTAATAATATCACTCAGTCCCTACCTTTCAGGCACTTATCATAGTTTTTTATTTTTTTATTTAAATTTATTTTTTTAAAGATTTTATTTTATTGTATATGAGTACACTGTAGCTGCCTTCAGACACACCAGAAGAGGGCATCAGATCTCATTACAGATGGTCGTGAGCCACCATGTGGTTGCTGGGATTTGAACTCAGGACCTCAGGAAGAGCAGTCGGTGCTCTTAACCACTGAGCCATCTCTCCAGCCCATCATAGTTTTTTAAACAGTGGTGGAATTTAATTTGCTACAACAATTGTATTCCCGTAGATCCCTTGAAAAATGTGATGTAACAACCAATATCAAAACATCAGTCCCTTCTCCTGAACACATAAGGGAGTAAGACAATATTTATTCAAAATGCAGTAGGGGAGGCAGGAGAGATGATTCAGCGGTTAAGAGTATTTAATATTCTTCTAGAGGACCAGAGTTTGGTTCCCAGCACCATATAAGGTAGCTTACAATTATCTGTAATTCCAGCTCCAGGGGAGCCACTGCCCCTTCTAGACTTAGCAGGTATGGATGCAGACAAACCCACAAACACATACATGTGTAAGTTTAAAAAAATAAATAAATAAAAATAAAGTATTGGGTGTGGTGGCACATGCCTTTAATACCAGCTCTCTAGAAGCAGAGGCAGACAGACCTCTCTGAGTTCGAGAACAGCCTGGTCTACATAATGAGCTCCAGGCCAGTTCCAGGTCTACACAATGAGACCCTGTTATCAAAAATATAAAATAAAAAAAAAAGTTCAGGAGAGGCAACAAAGCTTTAAAAAATCCTCTGCACTCTAAGGATACCATGAAGCCCTGCTCACTGTGAGAATCATTTTGATATGGGGTTCTATAGAGTCCAAGCCATGGCGGTATTGAGAGGGAAGGAAGGTGAAGGTTAGAGCGGGTTCAGGATTGGGTATGGCAGAATATGTGATGTCCTTGGACAGTGACCCTCCACACATCTCCCTGAGACTGATTCCAGATAGTAGTTACCAGGATCCTCTGAGTGGGAAAAGGATGACAGAGTGGCAGTGATCACAACCTCTCCTTGGAGGAGGAATTTGGAGAATATAATTTTACAAGGTTGATTTCTCTACTCATTAGAGACCAGAGACACCATAAGGAGAGTGGTCCATCTCACTAGCTGAGTTCCTGGGGACCATGGGACACTGCTGGAGGGATGCAGGGGCCCAGCCAGAGTCTGGGAACACTGCTCACCTATAGACAGTGTTCTCACGGTGTAAGTCTTCCAGGCCACAGAGGATCTCAGCTGCATAAAACAAGGCTCGTTCTTCCTCAAAGCCAGGATTTCCCATGTTGTAGATGTGAAACTTCAGGTCACCTCCATTCATAATGGTCAGAACCAAGCACAGTGCATCTTTGGTCTCGTAGGCATAGGCCAGGTTGACCTGAGAACACAAGAGCAGCATTACAGTGGGGTCACAGCAACTGTCATCAACTGATACCTCCTTCACTGGGATCAATAAAGCTGGGAGGTAGGGAAGTGGAGGGTACAAAGCAGCTCATACCCTGTGCCTACACCTCCTCTTGGTTATCCTGCCTGCTTTCTCTCATACCCAGTGAAGAACCTGTGCACTGATCTTCTGATAATTGGCTTAAAGTAAAGGGCTGAAGGGGACATGGGCCGGTAGAACCCTGTCCTTCCAGAAAATCTACCAGGGTGATGACAGCTCCCATACCAGAAAAGCATGTGAGTGCATAAGTTTGTTAAAACTAGATGTTGCCTAGTTGGCTAGTCAGAAAAGCAAAGCAGAGTGGGGTGGCCCTTCATGCTGAAGGACGGGCAGTGAGGATTTTGGGAAGAGAACACAGCTTTGCAAAAATCTGTGTAGGACATGTCAACAGACACGTAACTGGTAGATTCCTGATTCCCAAGGTGCAGTGGATGAGGCAGGTGATGCTGGACTGAGGTGACTTAAACTGTGCTGTAGTCTCCACTTTGGGAGTTTGCACAAATGAAAGCTGGCCACCAGTGGCCAGGACAGGGACAGGCCAGGCCATAAAATTTGGATGTAAACATCAGGAAGAACAGGATTTATTTCTGAAGAAAAGAGACAAATTGGCAGCAGAGGTGGCATGAGCTCACAGGCACTGGGTTCCACGACCAACTGTTGGAGCTGAAACTCTTCCTTCTACACCTGCCCACGTGAGCCCCGGGAAGGGTCCAGAACGTGTGTCATGGTTTATATGAGTGTCCTCTGAAGGTCCACTGGTACTCAGGGTGGTGCTACTGGGAGGTGAGATGACTTTTTGGAGGACTGTAGGTCACTGGGAGCGTCCTAGAAGGTGACTATGAGACCACACTACCTCTTTTCTCTTTATTCTGCTTGTTTTGATTTCTGGTAAATAGTTCAACAATGAGGTTACTTGATGTTGGATGGGAGCCTCCAGAATTGGAAGCCAAAAAAAAAAAAATCTGTCCTTTCTATTAGTTAAATGTCACAGATATTTTCTTATAGTGACAAAAGCTGACACCAAGTGGCAAAAGTTGATACCAAGTGTTACTGTGGGAACTCTCTTGCCAACGGTAGTGGATAGACCCCACTTAAGGAAAGTCTGGCTATCAAAATCAACAGACCTTGAAGATGTGCCAGCCCAGGCTTGTCAGACATACGATGCTTTTCTTAGTACGACCCACCAGCACTCCCTTCACAGATGAGGCCTTAGTGGGCAGCATCAAAGTGACAACCCAAAGTCAAAATAGCCCAGGTCAAACCAGGCCGATATTAGTTTTGTCCAAGTCTTCCTTTGAGGTAACACTGAATTCTCTACTCCTCCCTAAAGACAGAATGGCAGATGAGATAGCCTAGAATCCTCCCCAGAGACCAAAACTTCGGTCCTGTTTGAGCATCACTTCATAAAACCATCCTCCTCTGAGGAATGACCACAATGATGGCATCCTTCCTTTGTCACACAGTTTAACTAGGGCAAGCTAGTTGGGAACAACTTTCAGAGAGTGTGCATAGCTCTTACTAAAGAGATTCCTCTGCTATGAATCTATACCATGGCTACATTCACAGAAGCACTCCAGGGAATGTTTGAAAGTAGACATCACAGTGTGGTTGGTTGAGGTTCACAAATGAGAAACAATTTCAGTTTGTGGGGTTGGGCTATACTGAGAAGTTATGTCTAGCTTTTTTTTCTTTTCTTTTTTTTATGTCTAGCTTTTTTTAAAAATGGGAAGAACTAAGCTGTAGGTCTAAACAGAGGAGGAAAAAAATCAACAACTGCGGGGTAAAAATCATCATAGCGTAAGATGTATAGGATGGTCCTAAAATACATAAAAATAATACATAAAAATAATAAAGTACATAAAAATAATAAAGTATGACTGGAGTAACTACTCAAAGAAGAAGGTGTTTGTTTTTACTGTGTATCTTCCTATGTCATTTGAATTTTACCTTTCATATACATTAATTTTTATAAGACTAGAGAGATGGCTCAGTAGTTAAGACCATTGGCTGTTCTTTCAAAGCACCTAGGTCCCATTCCCTGCACCAACACAGCAGTTCACGACTTTGTGTAACTTCAGCATCTGGGGATCTAACGTCCTGTTCTGGTCTCTACATGTATGTGGTACACACACATATACATGCAGGTAAAGATTCATACTCTGAAAATAAAAATATTAGTTTTTATAACAACATGTGGAAGAAACATATAGAATTTACCAAATATACATTCACCTCCACGCTCCCCAACCTCCTCTGCAGGGAGCGTGTCCCTGAGATGACTAAATGTGACCAGTGAACTACTATAGAAGCATGGAATGCCAGTCCGGCTGAGGCCATGAGAAGTTCCTGTGGAGACCCACCAACATTCTTTCCTGACTCTGATTGGGGTAGCCAGTAAGTGAAGAGGGGAGTTCAATCTGACTAGACTTGATGTGGCTTTTTTCTGTGTGTAGCTACATAAAATTGGGGCTAATTTGTTACTTGGGCAGTGCCTAGTCTACACTGACCAGGAGGTACATAAAATATCATCCCAGAGATCCTGTCGGTACCTAGAATTGCTTGTTCAGTTCACTGGGGAGTCCATAAGGTGGCCATAGAAGAAGAGATCTCAGAAGTGGGGAGGAGTTATATTGGAGGGCCATTACTACTTACAAGGCAAGAAAGTCCCAGGAAAGTACCGGAAGAATGGGCCTGTGGATGGACCCTGGACACTCACCACAAACTGGCTGTTGACTTTCTCAAGAATCTGCTTTTCATTGAGTGCCATGGACTCTCCTTTCCTTTTTTTGATCCTCTTCTTCTCTAAGCGTTTGCAAGCATACATTTTACCAGTGGCCCGAACCTGGCAGGCACAAACCTGCAGTAGGAGAGAGATAATCAGGTCATAGTACATTCTACAGTGGTCTACCTAACTTCAAGGCCAGGATGTCAGGTTTCTAGAGCTGAATTGGTGGGGTCAAAGCCAACAGGTCTGCCCTGTGGTTGCTGCAGTTCAGGATATCTAGCTCTATACGCAGTGCTGCTTGGACTCTGTCCTTAAGAACCAGCTGAAGGACTCCTCCTTCCCTGAGAAGACTCCTAGCCTTGAAAGTACTAAACTGGCCATGGCATAAAGTCAGGTGACTAGTTAGAGGCATCAGGTGCTACCTACCCCCCATCAAGTATAACTGAAATTTTTGCTGACAGCTAAAATAATTTGTTTGGGGGGGATAGTGAAGGAAGAGCCTTATGAATCCTAACTTTATAGTAAAGGAATGGGAGGAGGCATTGAGAGTTTAACACTAGTTCTGCTCTTTACTGGCTTGTGACCTTGCCTAAAACACCAATCTTTTCTGAACAGTTTTCCTTGGTTCTAAAATGAAAACAAGGCTGGCCTCAAATATTGAGTGTTTACTAAATCTCAATTCCTATAAGTAAGATACACCAACGGTATCACCTGAACTCCTCATTGGCCAAGGTTTTTCAGTACCCTCATGCCCTTGAGTTTCCCTCCTCAAACACAACCCAGGTAATGACCTATCGTTCCCTTCAAGTCCCTACTTGAAGCTGGCAGGAGAGAATCTCCACTTCATCTGCCTGTTCAGGGCAGCAAAGGTTCTGTTACCCTCTTTTCTCCCTCAATAGTGTGTCAGTACCCAGGCCAAACCCTTCACCCTCTCTCTTTACTACAGAGGGGCAGGACAGAGCAAGATCCTTCTGAAAGCACTACTGCTCTTACAGGGTGTTGAAGGGAGCCCTTCAATGCTCACTCACCTCTCCAAAGCCCCCTTTGCCCAGCACTCGGTACTGCCGGAAAGTGTTTTTGGTCACTGGTTGTCTGGAAAAATATCAAGAATCTGATATTTATCTCCTGAAGTTAAGTTTTAAGACCCATAAGAAACAGACAGTGTTGGCAAGGAACAAGCCCAGGGCATGTAATGTCTTCCTCTGAGGCTGTGCTAGAGACCCAAACTCTGGCTCTGTTTACTAGGAAGCTTGCTAAGAAGAGCAGGAAGAAGGTTTGGAAGAATAAATCCACAGTGCTTAACTCTATTGAGTCAGGACAGTCCCTCTGCAGGAGCTCAGCTAAACCCAGGCAACTAAAGGCTCCCTTCCTCCTGACAACATCCCTTTGTTCTCAAATTCACAGCCTGTGGCCAGACTCATAAGGACACCTTGCCTTGGGTGGGTGAGGTTTGGTGATCAGAGACTACATAGGCACACATAGCCTTCTCAACACCTCTAGGGCTCAGCCTACTTATCAGGGGACCACACTCACTGCTCTGGGCATCCATTAGTGAGTGCACCTTGCTTAAAGCAAACTTTGCTGGTACGAGCCCAAGTACTCTGTGATCATCAGCTCTAAACCCCTTTTTCACAGGGACTGCTTTGCTGTATTTATCCATGGATGTCCAGGACACTAGAAGACCCTGAATGGCCAAAGAGGTGGTGATAAAATATCCATCATTTTCTGTCTCCCTTTTTCCAGTTATGCTGGCATAAACATGTACAATACACTGACAATAAACAGTCACTACTAGTGCAGAGCTCCTCTACTAGAAAAATGATTTCCTGCAACTTCTTAGGAAATTCTTAGTTAACACTGGGAGGGGAAAATCCCCTTAACGTTTCAATAGCATGGTGTGAATCGGTCATGAATGAGGAGGAAAAACTGGAGAGATGGGGTATCATCAGTGATATGGGGAATTCCTAAACTAGAATCTTACCTTACTGGCTCTAAGAAGTTAGTACCTTCCAAAGGCTACTTTGCCCATGAGAGACTTTGAAGAGACTGAGTCAGCAAATAAACGCCAGATAGAGGCCCAATCTCACTCATGATGGGGTGGAAATAAAGGGTAAGAATATCCCACTGCTCACTAGTGGGGAGGAAAACACGAGACCAATATAGAGCAGAAGGAGGAGAAGGGCTCAAGCTGGCAGGGCTGGAATCTGGAGGTGGCCACTTTGGAAAACGATTGAATAGTCCCTCACAGGTTACAATCAGGTGCCTGTAGAGAGAATCTCTTATAAACATCGCCTTTCAATAAAAAAAGCTCATGGCCAGTGAGCTGAGGCAGAAAGTAGAAGGTGGGAAATTGGCAGGGATAGAGAAAGTTCTGAGAAATAGAGACAAGAGAGATTTTCCCCAGAACACTTAGGAGTCAGCTATAAACCACTTTCAACCACATAGCTGAAGTCAGGTTAAAATAAAGGGGACATTTGCCCCAGGAACTCTGAGGAGATAGACCTAAGAAGACAAAAGAGGAAACCATCAACACAGTAGAACTCAGGTAAGAATAAAAAGGATAAGAAGTCAAGAGCGGGCTAGAGAGATGGCTCAGTGGTTAAGAGCACTGACTGCTCTTCCAGAGGTTCTGAGTTCAAATCCCAGCAACCATATGGTGGCTCACAACCATCTGTAATGAGATCTGATGCCCTCTTCTGGTGTGTCTGAAGACAGCTGCAGTGTACTTATATATAAAAAATAAATAAATCTTAAAAAAAAAAAGAGGTCAAGAGCAAGTCATGGAGCAAGCCAAAGCTTACAGCGTAGGCTTTATTAATTAATAATCAGTCTCAGAGTTGTTATTGCTGGGACTTAAGTAGATGGGAGGAAAACTCATTTTTTACAGGGGCCTTGGATACTGCCAAAAGTATACAGACTTTGATGTACAAAGCCATTCATTCCTTAGGGAAAGTTGCAAATATATAAAACTAAGGGCTGGGTGTATAGCCAACATAGATTTACCAGGTGTCGTGTCTGATATCAGAACAGGAGGGGAGGGAGGGAGGGACAGAGGGACAGAGGGACAGAAGAGGAGGAGGAGGAAGAGGAGGAAGAGGAAGAAGAGGAAGAGGAGGCGGAGAAAGAAGAAGAGGAGGAGGAGGAGGAAGAGGAGGAAGAAGAGGAAGAAGAGGAGGAAGAAGAGGAAGAAGAGGAGGAAGAGGAGGAAGAGGAGGATGAAGGGGAGGAAGAAGAGGAGGAAGAGGAGGAGAAGAGGAAGAGGAGGAAGAGGAAGAAGAAGAGGATGAAGAAGAGGAGGAAGAGGAGGAGGAAGAGGAGGAGAAGAGGAAGAGGAGGAAGAGGAAGAAGAGGAGGAAGAAGAGGAGGAAGAGGAGGAGGAAGAGGAGGAGAAGAGGAAGAGGAGGAAGAGGAAGAAGAAGAGGAGGAGGAGGAGGAAGAGGAGGAGGAGCTTATAGAGAAAAACAGAAAACCAAAGAAGCATGGATATGTATGTAGGCACAACCCAGAGCCTGCTTTCATAAGCACACACCATTTCTAGAATACCCAAAAACTTAGTTAGTAGGAGGAGGATAATCAATTTGATTGTTGCCAGGGGCCCATGGAAGGTATCTAATCTCTATATGAATATGAACTCTGTACTCTACCTCACACTTGCACACACTCATGTGAGGAGTGCATAGTACTCACCTTTCTAACCATTTCCACTGCAGAAAACGGTCAAAATACATGCTGTCCAGGTACTCGTGGAAGGGGTCTCCCTTCAAGTAGTCATGGACAGACCTAGTTCAGAGTGACAGAAAGATGAACATGTTATAATTCCTATCTTGAAGGAGCTGGACAGAGTCTACTAGGTTACTGCTTTCAGACTGCAGAGAAGCAAGGCTTACAACAGATATCCCACATCTGGCCAGAGGCCTGTTTGTTCTGCAATGGTTGCTTAAATTGGATTGACCTTGCAAGTATTCGCAATGCCTTGTCATGGGCCAACATGTCTTTCTCGTCCTGTAGTAGAGCAGAGAGTATGGAGTGGATACTAAAATGAGGACATAAATCAGTAAATCACAAAGATTAAGTCAATAATCCCAGAAATGAGCTATACTAAATTAGAACTCAGGAATAATTCTCTGAAGATACCACTGGCCTTGCTGAGTTAGAGGAGGGGCTAGGATTGAGAGGTGGTAAAGGATAGAATGAGATACAGTTCCCCAAACCTAGGCTTTGGGTTTGGTCTGGAACCAGCTGAACCACTCTCTTTCAAAGAAGATAGGAATCTGCCCAAGTAGCCATGATTTGCTTATGTCGGTGAGAGCCTGTCCAGGCAGGTAAGGGTCAGCTCAGGCAGTCAGAAGCCTGCCCAAATAGAGCCCCAGGCTCTTGCCCAGGTGGGCAAAGCGTGAAGTAGAACACTTACTGAGCACAAGCAGAGAAGAGTTCTTTGCAGGGGCTCTGCAGGAGCTTCTTCTCTGTCTGGGAGACCAGGTCCTGTCCAACTTGGGCAATGAAGACTGGGGACTGGAAGAAGGAAAGGATTGTTATCAGTGAGAGGGAAGGAACAGGGTGGCTGGAGTTGCTCCATAGATGCAGGGTAAAAGACAAAGATACCAGGTGATGGTAGAAAGATGCAGCTACCTGTCCTTGCATGTGGTCACCTGCCCTGTCTGCCCCTGCATCACCCCTACACGACTGGCATAGGATACATGGACATTGTTCAGTGTGGTGGTAGAGGGGTTATTAGACTAGACAGCAGTGAATGAACCCAGACTTAGTGTAAGATTTCTGGCCATGGGACTTCATGGAAGTCACTTAGCATCTCAAAGTCTAGTTTCCCCATCTCCTCCCTGCTGCTCACTCTTGACAGCTGCTCCCAGGACTCGACTCACCCGGTGGATGTCAAGACGGGATTTTAATAAATTAGAAGGAAATTTTGAGAATACGGCAGGGAGTGGAATCCAAAAGGTGTAATGTGAATTATGAAATTATGCTTTCTCTTCGTGCTACAGAAATGTAGCTATAGGGCTGGGAGACTTGCTAAGGTCCATTAGGCAGATGATCCTGGGGAAAGTGGGAGGGGCAGTAGCAGCTGGCGAATCACTATTGAATAAAGGTTATGGTTCACTTTCTTTTTTTTTTTTGGTTCTTTTTTTCGGAGCTGGGGACCGAACCCAGGGCCTTGCGCTTCCAAGGTAAGCGCTCTACCACTGAGCTAAATCCCCAGCCCTATGGTTCACTTTCTATTCCTCATGGTTTCAAATTCTAAAATCCATTCCTTCTTTCTCAGCCCTGCCATCTGTGTGGGCTCATCCTCCTTGAGGGTTGCCTCCTCAGTTGGCTGGAGAGGCTCTAACTCTGGTGGAGATGGCCTGTGGTGTTGTCTGCATTTTCACCAAGCTCCAGCTGGAGCACATTTTCCACCATGAACTGTCTCAGGTGGTGGCAGTTTCCTCTGCCTTATGTGCACCCTGCCTGGTCCATTTCTGTCCTCTTCTCTGTCTTAAGAACCTACAACCATGTCCTGCAGCAATGTTTAGTCTCCTGCTGGAACTTATACCACAGCCAGGGGACTGTGCTGCTTTTAATCTCTGACCTTGCCATCCCGTGGCTCCATCTCTTTCTCTGGAAGGAGAGAGGTGCTCCAGAGATGCTAAAGTCTGTTTTGAACTTTGAGCATTGATGAATTTTTAAAAGTTTCCCCCTAAGAAGCCCATAAATTAGGTTAGAGGCTTCTGACAGTTTAGTCTCTTCAGAGCCAGTAACTGTAGGCAATGAGACCAGAGGACAAGCCATTATCTGTAGGCAAATCAGCCTCAGGAGGCAGACAGTTGGCTGGTAGGCCACTTGTAATGGGAGGTTAGGGGGGCTAGGGTGTGGAGTTATGCCTGGAAGATGGCTGCATAAGTGTCAATCACTGAGGCAACAGAATGCCTTATGACAGGATATGGTCTTGATCCAGTGTGAGTCAGCAGAGAGATGCTGAGTGTGGGAACTGTGGGAAAGAAGGAAGCCATTTTTTAGCTTCAATCAGGAGGGGCCCACGTTGCCAAACTGTCTGTATTAGGTGTGCACTTCTGCCAGGTCCATTTGTTTTTCACCCACACAAGACCCAGCTTACTTCTTATCACCTCAACTGACAGCTGGCATGAGAAGGGCGGAGAGAAAAGATAAATAAAGCCAGTGTGGTCTTGACCTCAAGTGTTGTTATCTAGGTAGACATACAATTGCCATACCATAAGGTGACACCCTATCAGAAAAGTCCCAGTGTCCTTAGGTTAAATATGATATACAAAATGAACTAAAACCAGAACCTGATAGCCTTTAAATTTTCTTAGCCCCTGACTTTTCTTTACTTACAAATGGAAATTTACTTATAGAGCTAACATTGGAAAGGAATAAAAATAAAATCAAAAAACCCTATAACAATGTTTTATGTACACTAAAGTCCAACCCGAGTCAATAAATAAATAATGGAACCTCTGACACACATTACTTTATTTAATCTATACTGTGGCTTTGTGAGGTAGGAACTATTATGTAATCTACCTTGCAGAATATGAAAATTCAGAAAGGTTAAATAATTTTGCCACAATCATCCAGCCAAGAAATGGTAGAGAAGGGATTTGAACCCAGGATGGACTACGCTTGGTTGAGATCTGTAAGGTCTGCTATCAGCCTGTAAGTTCATTTGGGAAAATTTGAGAAGATGAAGTCAGAGACAAAATAGTACCTAGCCTGAAGCCTCATTACCCCTCTTCAGCCTTTACCTGTAGATAAGGAAAATAGGCAGGGTCATCAGGGACAAAAGGACCATTGTAAGTTTGGAGGTGACCCATCTGTGCACCTATCAGGCAGTCCTCATACTTGGGGTTAGCTACAAGCAAAGGACCCTGGAAGGAAAGCCGTAGAATAATGACTTTGAATGAGAAAGATAATAGAAATACTCCCATGCATCCGTATCAGATTACCACAGACTAAGGTCTTCAATAACAACAAAAACAACAGAAAGTCCACACACACACACACACACACACACACACACACACACACACACACACACACACACACATGGAAGTTAGACAACGATCTATGCAATGACAACTTGGTCATTGAAATAAAGAAATTAAAGACTTTTTAGAGTTTAATGAAAATGAAGGCACAACATACCCAAACTTATGGGACACAATGAAAGCTGTGCTACGAGGAAAACTCATAGCTCTGAGTGCCTGCAGAAAGAAACTGGAGAGAGCACACATTAGCAGCTTGACAGCACACCTAAAAGCTCTAGAACAAAAAAGGGCAAATACATCTAAGAGGAGTAGAAGGCAGGAAATAATCAAAGTCAGGGCTCAAATAAACCAAGTAGAAACAAAAAGAACTATACAAAGAATCAACAAAACAAGGAGCTGGTTCTTTGAGAAAATCAACAAGATAGATAAACCCTTAGCCACACTAACCAGAGGGCACAGGCAGAGTATCCAAATTAACAAAGTCAGAAATGAAAAGGGAGACATAAAAACAGAATCTGAGGAAATTTAAAAAAAATCATAAGATCCTACCTACAAAAGCCTATATTCAACAAAACTGGAAAATATAGATGACATGGACAATTTTCTAGACAGATACCAGGTACAAAGTTAAATCAGGATCTGATAAACCATCTAAACAGTCCCATAACTCCTAAAGAAATAGAAGCAGTTATTAAAAGTCTCCTAACCAAAAAAAGTCAGGACCAGATGGGTTTAGTGGAGAATTCTACCAGACCTTCATAAAAGACCTCATACCAGTACTGTCCAAGCTATTCCACTAATAGAAACAGAAGGAACACTACCCAATTCCTTCTATGAAGACACAATTACGCTTATAACTAAGTCACACAAAGACCCAATGAAGAAAGAGAACTTCAGACCAATTCCCCTTATAAATATCAACCCAAAAATACTCAATCAAATTCTCACAAACCAAATCAAAATGATCATCTATCATGATCAAGTAGGCTTCACCCTAGGGATGCAGGGATGGTTTGATATATGGAAATTCATTAATGTAATCCACTATATAAACAAACTCAAAGAAAAAAACCACATGATCATCTCATTAGAAGCTGAGAAGGCATTTGACAAAATTCAACACCCCTTCATTTTAAAAGTCTTGGAAAGATCAGAAATTCAAGGCCCATACCTAAACACAGTAAAAGCAATACACAGCAAACCAGTAGCCAACATCAAATTAAACGGAGAGAAAATTGAAGCAATCCCACTAAAATCGGGGACTAGACAAGGTTGTCTACTCTCTCCCTACTTATTCAATATAGTACTCAAAATCCTAGCCAGAGCAATCAGACAACAAAAGGAGATCAAAGGGATACAAATTGGAAAGGGAGAAGTCAAAATATCACTATTTGCAGATGATGTGATAGTATACCTAAGTAACCCCAAAAGTTCCACCAAAGAACTACTAAGCCTGATAAACAACTTCAGCAAACTGGCTGGGTATAAAATTAACTCAAACAAATCAGTAGCCTTCTTCTACTCAAAGGATAAACAGTCTGAGAAAGAAATTAGGGAAATGACACCCTTTATAATAGTTATAAATAATATAAAATACCTCAGTGTGACTCTAACCAAGCAAGTGAAAGATCTGTATGACAAGAACTTCAAGTCTCTGAAGAAAGAAACTGAAGACCTCAGAAGATGGAAAGACCTCCCCATGCTCATGGATTCTCAGAATTAATATAGAAAAAATGGCCATTTTGCCAAAAGCAATCTACAGATTCAATGCAATCCCCATCAAAATTCCAATTCAATTCTTCATAGAGTTAGAAAGAACAATTTGCAAATTCGTTTGGAATAACAAAAAACCCAGGATAGTGAAAACTATCCTCAACAATAAAAGAACTTCTGGGGGAATCACCATCCCTGACCCCAAGCAGGATTACAGAGCAATAGTGATAAAAAAAAAAAAAAACAAACAACTGTATGATATTGGTACAGGGACAGGCAGGTAGATCAGTGGAATAGAATTGAAGACCGAGAAATGAACCAACATACCTATGGTCACTTGATTTTTGACAAAGAAGCTAAAACCATCCAGTGGAAAAAAATACCATTTTCAACAAATGGTGCTGGTTCAACTGGAGAACAGCATGCAGAAGAATGCAAATCGATCCATTCTTATCACCCTGTACAAAACTCAAGTCCAAGTGGATCAAGGACATCCACATAAAAATCGGATACACTCAAACTTATAGAAAAAAAAGTGGGGAAGAGCCTCAAACACATGGGCACTGAAGAAAATTTCCTGAACAGAACACCAATGGCTTAAGCTTTAAGATCAAGAATCTACAAATGGGACCTCATAAAGCTACAAAGCTTCTGTAAGGCAAAGGACACTGTCATTAGGACAAAATGGCAACCAACAGATTGGGAAAAGATCTTTACCAATCCTACATTGGATAGAGGGCTAATATCCAATATATACAAAGAAGTTAGATTCCAGAGAGTCAAATAACCCTATTAAAAGATGGGGTACAGAGCTAAACAAAGAATTCTCAGCTGAGAAATATCGAATGGCTGAGAAGTACCTAAAGAAATGTTCAACATCCTTAGTCATCAGGGAACTGCAAATCAAAACAACACTGAGATTTTACCTCACACCAGTCAGAATGGCTAAGATCAAAAACTCAGGTGACAACAGATGCTGGCCAGGATGTGGAGAAAGAAGAACACTCCTCCATTGTTGGTGGGATTGCAAGCTGGTACAATCACTCTGGAAATCAGTCTGGAGGTTCCTCAGAAAATTGGACATAGTACTACCTGAGGACCCAGCTATACCTCTCCTGGGAATATACCCCAAAGATTCTCTAACATACAACAAAGACACATGCTCCACTATGTTCATAGCAGCCTTATTTATAATAGCCAGAAGCTGAAAAGAACCCAGATATGCTTCAACAGAGGAGTAGATACAGAAAATATGGTACACCTACTCAATGGAGTACTACTCAGCTATCAAAAACAATGACTTCATGAAATTCATGGGCAAATGAAATGAACTAGAAAATATCCTGGCTGAGGTAACCCCATCACAAAAAAACACACATGGTATGCACTCCCTGATAAGTGGATATTAGCCCAAAAGCTCGAATTACCCAAGATACAATCCACAAACTACATGAAGCTCAAGAAGAAAGACAACCAAAGTGCAGATACTTTAGACCTTCTTAAAAGGGGGAATACAAATATTCATGGGAGGAGATATGGAGACAAAGTTTGGAGCAGAGACTGAAGGAATGGCCATTCAGAGCCTGTCCCACCTAGGGATCCAGCCACCAAACCCAGACAATATTGCTGATGCCAAGAAGTGCATGCTGACAGGAGCCTGATATAGCTGTCTCCTGAGAGGCTCTGCCAAAGCGTGACAAATATAGAGGCAAATGCTAGCAGCCAACCATTGAACTGAGAACAGGGTCTCCATTGGAGAAGTTAGAGAAGGGATTGAAGGCGCTGAAGGGGCTTGCAACCCCATAAGAACAACTATACCAACCAACCAGAGCTCCCAGGGACTAAACCACTACCCAAAGAGACAGACCCATGGCTCCAGCTGCATATGTAGCAGAAGATGGCCTTGTTGGGCACCAATAGGAGAAGCCTTTGGTCCTGACAATGCTAGATCCCCCAGTGTAGGGAAATGTCAGGGCAGGAGGCATGAGGGGGTGGGTATTTGGGGAGGGGGAACAACCTCATAAAAGAAAGGGGAGGGGTGGGATAGGAGGTTTATGGATGGGAAACAGGGAAAGGGGATAACATTTGAAATGTAAATAAAAAATGTCCAATAAAAAGGGAAGGAAAGAAAGAGAAAGAAAGAAAGAGAGAAAGAGAGAAAGAGAAAGAGAGAAAGAGAAAGAGAGGAAGAGAGAAAGAAAGAAAGAAAGAAAGAAAGAAAGAAAGAAAGAAAGAAAGAAAGAAAGAAAGAAAGAAACAAACAAACAAACCATGGCTTTAAATTTAGCTCTTGGTTCAACATGAAGAGTTTAAGTGATTCAGACCAATCCCTCTTTCCCGTGACTCCAAGGAATGAGTTTTGCCAATAAGAAAGGACAGGTGCAGAATGTCAGACAGAGGATGTCAGGTCTGTGTACCGCTCTTCTGAGCACAGTGCTGTGTGCTCCTCCCTGACTTTTCTTCTCTGTCCATTACTCTTCCTGAGTTTCCTCTACTTGTTCTTGGGGATCCTATCAGCTCCCAAAGCCCAAGTTTACCAGAACTCTCCAGAAAGAGAAAAAAAAATCATGTAAGAGTTTTCCTGGGCACTGCCATACAGAGAAAAACCATTCCTTTCTGAAGCAGGGCAGGCCCCTAACAATGGATGGCCTTGTACCTTCATTTATGTCTAAGCCTCTTTCCATCCTTTTGTTCTTACCTCCTATGATATCTACTCTGTGCCCCTGAGCTTCAACATGCCAACTAGGAACACAGCCAATACAATGCTTAAGTGTGGCACTCGTGGTCAGTCATGCATAATGCAGGGACAACTGGCCTTGGAATGTGCAGAGGAAATGGTTGAGGTAGGGGTTTGATTGGATGGAAGAATTGGGGAACCCTGAAGTTGTGTAGGTAAAGTAACAGATCTGGAATGAGTATATGCTTGGTTGGGGGTGGGGTGGAGGTTGAGTGTATGTGGAAAGTTCGAACTTCTCCCCATCCCAGTGTCCTGAGATCAGCACTGTAATGCTTGGCTCTTCAGAGTCCTGCCTGTGATATCATGGAGACTTCAGTGCTTAACTCATAACCGAAGTAAGCCTAGGAATTGTGGGCCTGAGGCAGGCCCATGAGGAGAGTAGAGAGGGAGGCATAGGACTGTTCTGGGATAAGGCTACCATGTAGCCTTTACTCAGCACTTAATCCAAGAAACGTGTAGATCACCCCCACACACACACCTAAGGCCTCTGCTGACACTTACATGCACAATGTTGGTGACCTTACAGAGAGACAGATCCAAATCCAAGGGCACCTAGTAGTCAAGCCCAGCATCACTTTTTGCCCATTTGGCCAAGGCCAGCAGTCTAACAGTTGATACACGAGGTGGTGCTATTGAGCCCCTCTAGTACTGCTTCCCAATAAAAGGGAGAGATCACAGGGCCAGCTTTCTATCCTCAAGGGTAGGGAGGCCTGAGAAGCACACTTGAAATAATCATTATAGATCACTTTCACCCCAGTAGTGTGGTCTTTACTGTAACAGTGAAGGGGAAAAAATACCTGACCTGTTGGGGAGTGAACATTGAGTGGTTAAGATAAAAGCTAGACACACACACACACACACACACACACACACACACACACACACACAGAGAGAGAGAGAGAGAGAGAGAGAGAGAGAGAGAGAGAGAGAGAGAGAGAGATTGATTGATTTACTGAAGAGGTGAAATCCTGAGGTTACACAGTGAGACCAGTCTAGAAAACAGACATAGACAAGGAATCATGGACAGGTGGAGACTGCAGTCTTTAGCCTACAGAGGACAGCCTTAAAATGATTACCTCAATTGGGTCATGTTCTCCTGGGAACTATCCCTAGAGACTACAAGTGAAAAATAAAGAAAAAAAGAAAGAAAGAGAGGGAGAGGAAGGAAGGAAGGAAACTGTGCAGCAGAGAAGACCCAAATGTCTAGGGCTCTCATCACCAAAACCTTGTCTTTCCATCAAAATCTGTTTCAATAATTCAAAGTGGAAAGATCATACAGAAACAGGTGTACTGGTATCTTCTGACACCTCCACTTCCATATATCCTCAGGAGTTATCAATAGTCCTCTGCCCTACTCTGAGCCATCTTGGAAATACACACCCTACAAATGGGGTGAGAAGTTTAGAAAGAACCCTTGAAGGAGAAACCCTTGGAGCTCACTGTTAAATCCACCATGACAAATTGGTATAGAAAAACAGAGAAAAGACCTCCAGGGTCCTAATGGTTGCTTGTGGTAGAGCTAAGGGGCATCTAAGTAGGCTGTGGACTTGAACCTCATAGGATCTGATCTAGTTCCATGGGAAAGACACAATTTTGACCTTATGATCTCCACTCAAAACCAGGTTGTCTACATTCTACATCCCCAGCCACCTTGGTCCTTGAGTCTCTCCACCTCTACCTTGCCACTCTGCTTTCAAGAAGTCCTTCCCTAGGAGGCCCCTCTTAGATTCCACTTGTCCTAAGTTTGACATCAAAGCCCTCAAAGGAGTTTTCTTAAACACCAAAATATCTATGTAGGCTAGAGACTGCAGTCTCCACCTGTCCATGACTCCTTTTCTATATCTGTTTTCTAGACTGGTCACTGCCTTCAGGACCAAAGAATGAACCTTCTTGGAGTTGTCCCTAAAATACCCTTTAGACGCGCTTCCCCTTTTTGGCCTCTCTCCCAGTGCCTTGGTCATTTCCTGAGTAAGCACTGGATTTCAAGCCATTGGGCCCTTGCTTGTTCCCATGGACAGAACTCTTCTCACCCAACCTGGTACTGATGACCCAAGAGAAGCTTCAGAACCCACAACCAAAAAAATCATGAGCAGCTAGGGCCTTTCCACTTAACCCTGCCTCCCAAAGGTAGCTGCCATAATCATTGTCCTTATGGTGGCTGCATGATGAACACGTCCTTAACATGCCAGATATAGGGGCTAGGCACAGTGTGCTCTTGTATAACTCTCTCAAGGCAAGTTTTATTGTTGGCATCTCCAGTGTACAGATGCAAAAACAGCTCAGAAGTTAAGTGACTTGCCCAAGGTAACACAACTGAGATTTAAAAACTAAATTTTAAAACCTGGCATTTTGGCCAGAGAACCCTATCCCTAATCAGCAGCATGATATGAGAGATGCCAAGCTCCTTCCTAGGTAGTATGTAAGAATGTGACTGGGGCCTTGAAGAACAAGCCCTGTTACGGGGCCCATGGACATTAGAAAAGGTGCATGCTGTTTGTATGGTATATCACATCACATGTAGTACATGCATGAGCATATGAACAGATATATATGCAAACAAAAATGCTAATATCCAGCATCTGTTTTGCTTCAACATATGGAAACATCCCCTGAGGGTCTCAGTGCTCATTAGCAGTGGTTTTGTTAGTAGACAAAAGGTCAGCCCAGGAGACTGTCCACTCTATTTCCAGACACAAGTACTTAGGTCTTAATGATGTGTATATTTTCATATGTGGGCAGCTGACATTCCAAATGTAAACTATTTGCAATAATCTTCCAGTTTTCTCAGGATAAGCGGAGCAGCAGAGAGGCAAGACTCTGAAACAAAGGGGTCCCTAAGGGTTGCCTTCCTTCTAAACAAGAGTAGTTTGGTCTTCTGGACAAGAACGGAGGCAGCTGTTTTGGGGGGCTCCTCATTTCTCCTCAGGGAGGGGAACAAGAAAAAGACAGTCCCACAACTGTATCCTGAATATGCCCCTTGACATGAGGAGATCTGCATTAGCTATAGAAAGACTGGCTGCAGGAGTGGGGAAGGAGTGGGAGTCAGGCACCTAAGCAAGAGCCAGGGTTGGAGGCAGTGATTGTGGGCACCAGCAGGGAGGGCCGGCTTGGCAGCTGTTGGCTGAGCAGAGGCCACCATGTGCTGAGCCCTCCCTGTGAGTTTCCTACCCATTATACTTCTGCTGCTCTTGGGAAGGACAATGTATAAATCAGAATCCATGGTTCCAGGGTCAGAGACAAGTATGCTGACACTTAGAGAGCTGGGGGGAAAGCAGCTTAGTGTTTCACTCTAGTCTCCCAAAATGGCATATTACATAAGTTTAATAAGATACCAAATATTCAGGAAATGGTGGACTTGACACTTGATTCAAGGTGGACCTCAATTCCAAACCTGAAATCTATCCACTCGACTTGCTGAAACAAATGGATGAGGTTCAGAACAGGGGAGGTGCTCAACATGCTTGTTAAATAATGGTATGTACACATACATGTTAGGGTTAGGAGTCCCTCGGAGGAAGAGTACTTGCCTAGCACTACAAGTCCTAGGTTTCAAGTCTGACACCACATTTTTGGAAAAACAATCCCCGCTTGGGACACCAGAAGTATCCTCATGGGGTCATCTCGTCATCTGCCTTAATAACAAACTGAGTCTATTTTGTCAGTCAGAACTAAATGGAAGGTCAGGGTGAATTTCAGGCAGATACTTGGGGGTGAAGATTAGGGGGTACTGATCTGCTCTTTAGGAGACATTTCTTAGGTCCAGATACTTTCCAACCCAGACCAAGTTCCACTTACGGGTTCATTTGATGATATGGGAGGGGAGTGGGTGTCTCTGTCTCCAGCTTTCTAATAATTTCCCCCATTGAGCAGCTGGAAGATAACACCTTGTCACTTTCTATAGATCTCAAGAATTGAGTGAGGAGAGCAGAAAGTCATAGGAGCATAAGATGAGGAATTATTCCAACCTGGCTCCTGGCTCAAAACTGCACATGCTGTCCAACCACAACCAGAAGACAAAGGGAAAGTCACTGGACTGCAGCCCACAGGGAGCATTTCCTTGCTTGAGGGCTGATTTAAGGCCTGGCTGACAGGAAGAAAATACAGCATTCTTTCACCTTTTTAATCAAAACCTTAGAGCCATGTGTTAGAGCTGCTGCCGCCTGCCCTCAAGCCCGTCTGGGGCAGTTCCTCTCTGTCTGTGGCCAGGCAGGAGATACAATCCACAAGCCCCAAACAAGAACAGATCAAAGGAGAATGAAAGGTTTTATTTTCTAGGTCACTGAAGAGAAAAATCAGTACAGCTCATGAGCAAAGCACCCTCCACACTGGGTTTAAAGTTCATATCCAGTAGTTCATGGCAGGAACAATTCCTCTCCTTAAGCAGGGTCCCTAAGGCCAACCCAGCAGGTCAGCTATAGGCCCTGAGCACTGTCATGGTGTTTTTTGTTTGTTTGTTTGTTTTTTGTTTTGTTTTTCTTTTTTTCGGAGCTGGGGACCGAACCCAGGGCCTTGCGTTTGCTAGGCAAGCGCTCTACCATTGAGCTAAATCCCCAACCCCTGTCATGGTGTTTTAGAACCATGCAGGGGAAGCCCAGAGAGGTAAGTTTCCTCCATTAGGTAACTCATCGTTCCTTTGACCTTTTCTGATCTCCAGACAGGATTAGAAGCATCTGTAGTAGAGAAAGTTTAAGCTTGGGGATCTCTACTTGATATTCTGAGGCAGCAATATTACAAAATATGTGGTAATAATGCAGAATATTACAGATGGAGAAGCAAAGTCACTTTCAATGGACAAAAGATTTCTTTAAAAACAATAAAAAGGCAAAACAATTTCAGTAAACAGAGATGATTTCAGGAATTTTATGATTTCTTGTTTTATTTTCAGTATTCACTTTTGTCCACAAAGTATTCTTTTTTTAAAATAAATATTTATTTTTATTTTACGAATGCTTTACCTACAGTATGCATGTATACCATGTGCATTCCTGGTACCTGTGGAGCAGAGGAGAGTGATAGATGTTCTGGAACTGGAGTTACAGATGGCTGTAAGCTGCCATATATGCATTGGGAACCCAACCCAGGTCCTCTGCTCTTAAACAAGAAGCCATCTTTCTAGCCCCATAGAAAGATGTTCTTTTTCTTCCTTCCTTTTTTCTTTCCTTCCTTCCTTCCTTCCTTCCTTCCTTCCTTCCTTCCTTCCTTCCTTCCTCCCTCTTAGGCATAATTTTTAAGATTTATTTTATGTGTATGAATGTTTTGCCTGCTTGTATGTATGTGTGTCATGTGAATGTATGGTGTGCTAATCAGAAGAAGGCATCCAGATTCCATGGAACTAGAGTTAGGATGGTGTGAGCCAATTGTGGGTGCTGGGAATCAAACTTGGGACCTCTGCAATAGCAGCAAGTGCTTTTAACAGTTTAGTCATCACTCTAGCTCCGTAAGAAAGGCTCTTGCTTATAGCTCAGGCTGACCTCAAACTAATGGTCCTGCTGCCTTAGCCTCCATGGTGCTAAGGTACGCAACACCACACACAGCTCTATCCTTTTCTTAAAGAGGACACTTCCCACATTCTTGAAACTTCAGCCCTGACAAAACCAGCACTTTTACTCACCTATGCTACAAAGTGCTCAAGTGCAGTATCACAGGTTCTTCTCCAGAGGTCTGTCCAGGCCCTAGCTCATGCCTCAGCAGCCTCCAATCCTCTAGGAAGATGTACCCAACCTGCCATCTTTCTGTTTCATGAAGATCTCAAAGACCCAGAGTCTGAACCTATCAAGTATCATGTGGCTGTGTGTGAGCAACTAGAAGATAATACCTTGCTACTTTCCATCTGAAAATGTGCTAGGTTTTTCTCCAGTGAATTTTTGTTTTGTTTTTGTTTTTTTGAGACGGGGTTTTTCTGTATAGCCCTGGCTGTCCTGGAACTTGCTCTGTAGATCATATCTGCAGACACAATGTGTTTCTGCAGTAAAGATTATCCTTGTATTATTGAAGTACTGATTTCTCTGCCCCCATATCTTGTTGCAATCCTGACTTGGCACTGTTTATTCCAAGTACCTCCTGTTTCAAGTTTGTGTAAACATTGCTCCCCATTTATTCTCTGACTTGACAATAAAATCTGATCAGCCAATGGCCAAGAAAAAGAGATGATGGGGCAGGACTTCCACTAGCCAGAGGAGGGGAAGAGAGAAAGAGGGGGGAAGTGGGGATTGCCACAGGAATACCTCAAGCACTGAAAGCCATAAAATGCAAGTATATCAGGGGTTTGGCTGAAAGGTTGCCAGATTAGCTTAGAGGAATAAAATAGAGTAATACTCAGTTGTGGTGTCCTTAAAGCTTGTAAAATTAATATAATAGTCCAGTCTCAATTATTTCGGAGTTAGATGGGTTAAGAGAAAAACTGCAAAACATGTATTAAAATAGCCTCAACAGAGATTTGCCTGGCTCTGGGCTGGGATAAAAGACATGTGCCACCATGCCCAGCAACTCCAGTGAAGATTTTAATCTGTGAGCACTGATGATGAATGAGGAGTAGCAGTCTTCTAAGATGAAAGGAATTCAACCAGAACTCACCCCATCAGTCACACCTGTGCCCATGGCACACAGGTGGGAGTGGCACACAGGAAACTCTGACTCTGGTTGGAAAGTAACAACATCCTATTTGAGACCCACAATTCCATCAAAACACAAGCCTATAGCCACCACTCTGGTAACTAACTCTCTGAGTGGTGAACTCTTGATGGTGACTCTAAGGACAGCTGAAGATCCTGTTAGGCCAAGAGTAAGCAGAGGTAAAGGACACTGTGTGATCATTGAGACACTCTTCCAGCTGGGGTCTAAGCCGAGTCTGTCCTGAGTGTCATCCTGAGTCCATGCCACAGGACTTGGCACAATAACTTAAAGATCAACTCGACTGGCCAGCACGAGTAGTTACAAACCCATGAGGACTGTGGGTGGCCAACTGCAGGCAGCCTCTTGGTCTCCAGAAAGAACTACAGATATGGCCTCATCAGACACAGGTGCTGCACAGCTGAGGCAAGGTACAACCATGGCTAAAGATGAAAGGACTCACTAGGTAACAAAGAGGTTCCTTCTTTCCATTTCTAGTGTTTGTGTTCTGGGAAGTATTCGAAGAAAACTGAAAGAAAAATTCTGGAAGAATTCAATTTTCTCTTACAGCAAAATTGATATATTTCCGGACAACTTTCAGAGGATAAGACAGTCTACAAGAACCCTGACTGACAGCAGGTGATAAAGTGGAGGCAAGGAAGAGCCTGGAGCAAGCCCCACTGAGTTGGCTACAGGGACCCAGGAGTCCCTTTGGGTCAGCAAAGTAGAATCACAGAACCCTTGAGAAATAGCTATGGTCTCAGAGGGAGAACACTCACCGGGCTCAAGAGATCACATTTTCTTGGCTTTTCAAGTGGCTTCACAGAAATCAGGATGAAAGACTCTTGAGCAATGGGAAGAGAGACAGAGAACATTTTAAACAGCATTGGAATTTAACAATTGGCGCTGGGAGCTGGATAGCTCTAATGAGAAGAAAAGGAAATCACAGTGACTCTGACCCAGACCTTGACCCTTTACGTCAGAAGCAAAAGAGGATAATTAATGAAAATGCAGTGTGCCCAGACGTGGAATAAGAGGCCAGCTGAGCTCTGTCAATTTGAGAATCCCCAGTTGTGACCTGTGAACCAAAGTGTGCAACCAGAGATGTTTACACAGGCTTTGCATGTGGGGCCTGCAGCCCCAGAGAAGTTGCTGGAGCAGAAGGGGTTCTTCCTTGTAGTTTACATCCAGCCAGCTTTGTTCTGCATGAGTCAATGCCACCAGAAGCAGGTTCTTGGCAATTGGCACTCTGGTCCCGAGGTGCTGAAGTGCAGAATGTTCCTACAGGAGAGTCCCTTAGGCTTTGTGTGTGAGAGGTGAGAACACAGCCAGCTGGTTTTATTATGTCTTCTAGAATATTCACTGCTGTCGTGTTCCATAGCTCGCAATCTAGCCTCCATCTAAAAGTGGGCTAGAATCTTCTCTAGTAAAGATCTTAATCTATAGCTGTTAGAGACAAAGGAGGGATGAGAATTCCTATACCTATTAGATGTCATGTCTGTGCCCAAGGCCTAAAGATGGGGCTGGGAAGATTGGATATACAGGGAGTCAGCCAAACACAAGGACTCCTGAGACTAGTATCCTGCCCACTCAAGACAGCAGGGGCAGGGATGCCCAGAAAGCCTATGGCTAGACTCTGACTGCAGACACCCAAAATAGAATTCTGAGCAGGAAAAACACAGAGGAAAAAAAGGAGTTCAGAGGCAGGGCTGGCTCTATAGGTATCAAAGGGATGTCTAATTTTCTGACCTGACAGGTCACAAGAAAGGAAAAAGGGCTCAAGGGACCTGCATCATCTTGCTGTGAGAAACTGAAATGAAATGGCTGCAGACAAAGACAATTTTGTTTCCAGGAAAAAAAAACTGTTCAGGAATCAGTAATACATGGGTGAGGGACAACGGCATAGCGACTCTAAAGGGCTGTGCAGGAAGCCTGTGACATGAAAAAATTATACATGATTGAGTCTAACCAGCATGGACATGCTACAGGCACCAGCCCCACCCCACTTTAAGAGTTGATGATTCGTTGCCTCATCACTCCAGTTACACCCAGGAAACTGATTCAGGAGACAATTTTATCCTAAGCTGAATTCTGAGAAGACTACAAAGTGGAGAGACCAGACTCTAGACAGGAGTGAGTGAGACCATGCCAATCTCACTCTTACTTTTTCACCCTTTCATTCTTACACGGCAGAGCATAAACATGACGCTTTAATCATTTTAAGTGTACCGTTCAGGGTTATCGAGTTCACCTCCTCAATCATGTTTTGCTAAAAAAAAAAAAAAATTGTCACTCTAAGCATAAACTTTACCCATTTAGTATCCATTATTCCACTCTCCATTCTTTCTATCAGGCCCTGGAAATTTTGAATCTACTCTTCGTAAGTTTGACTATCCTGGGCTGGCCAGATGGTTCAGCAGTTAAGGACACTGCCACCAAACCTGCAAGTTAAATTCAATCCTTGGGAACACACACACACATACACACACACACACACACACACCTTTAAAACGTATTTATCCCAGGAAACTCATGAGGTATATCTGCCTTCTTTCACTTAGCTCAATGTTAAATTTCATCCTTGCACGTATCAGAACTTGGGGGAATTAAATATGCCACTGGGTATATATATGCAGTGTTTTGCCTATTCATTCAGAAGTTGATGGACGCTTGGGTTCTAGTCTAATTATAAATAATGCTGCATGAAATTTTCAGACACATATCTATTTGAGTCCCTGCTTAAAGGTTTCTCTTCTTCATTTTTACTAAAAAGTGCGGCCCAAGCTAAAATTGAGACAATTATCATTTTTCATCTAGAATTATAAGGATGTTGGAATGAGCTAAAAGCAAAAACTCCCATGTAGTGTACAATAATTAATGCTTCCCCTCCCACCTCCAACACGAAAACCTGCTTTTGGTAAGGAAGTATAAGAGATAATAATTTTACTTGCAAGTGAGGATGGTTTGGCACCAGCTGCCTTCTCTAATAAGTTCAGATACTACCCATAGGTCAGCATTTAGACACTTCTGGCCCAAATAAGAGCAGCCTGGGAGGAATCTGGGCCCAGCTGCAGGCCAGCTATGGTGGAAGATGAAAACAAAGTCAAGGAGTGTATCTTTTGATGTTATCTATCTATGTCTAGCCCAGGGTCTTAGAAAGGTCATTCTAGTCTCCTCTTTCAAGTTATGTGACCAAGGAAGTACAGTCCTTCACTGGGCCTCAGTTTCTTCATGTAGGAAATGAATAACCTGGCTTAACTCAGTAATTTTCAAACTGAGTTCCACAAAACCCTATTATTGCAGTCAGGGCCTGGGGAGTGGGACAAAGATCTTCTTTGTCTGTACACTAGAAATCAGGAGATGGAATACTGCTATGACCCTGCTCAATAGGCCCTCAGGTTCCTTGAGGAAGTGTGACCCATCCTGGGTAACCTATTTCTCTTCACTTCAGAGAATTATCCTGAATTATCAGAAAAATTTGGAATGTGAGGATCTGGACATGCAGTACTTGTCCAGTAAATAATCTTAGCCCCTTCCTTTAGTCTCGGGATATCTAATGGATACAAATATGGCTTAATGCCTTCTAACTTCCTCTCTGTTGCCCCCAAAATGGAAGAGGAAGAGGTCTACCCACACTGGGACTTCCTGAAGAACTCTAGCTGTCTGAGATCTCTTAACTCATAAAATGCCCAATCCCATCTGGTCCTGGAAATTAAGCAGAACTTAGCCTGCTTGGCACTTGGGTAGAAAAGGACCTCAAAAGTCCCACCTTCAACCATTCTTTCTAATCATTTCACCCTCAAGTTTCCTCCAGTACTGCAGCAAGAAGCTGAAAAGCATAGCATATGGCTCCCCAATCTTTCCACCCTATGCATTCACCTGGACAGGCAAAGGTGGACTCTGAGCTCATTACATTCATTCATTGACAACAGCATGAAGATCCATTCCTGTTGCTGGGAGACAAGAACCAATGATCTCAGTGGAGTAAAAAATTCAGGTTTAGAGGTGGTAGTTAGAATCCAAGGTCTACAAAGAGGATGGGCATAGTACTTTTGTGGGAGTAATTTCTATGCCCTTGGTTGCCCTGGAGACCACAGGTTGGTTATATAGTGTGATAGCTAATCTTGAAGGCCAACTTGACAAGATTGAGAAGTGCATAAAAAAATCATTAAAGCACACTTCTGGGTGCTTTGTGAGGGTTTTTTCAAAAACAATTGGACCACGAGGGCTCTAACCTAAAGATTCATCAGTTGGTGGATTAAGTATTTAAACAGGCTACCAGGAGGTGGGGGAACTGTAAGAGGGTGGGCCTAATCAGATGAAGTTGGATGCTAAAAGTATTTTTCTTGCAGGCTCTAACTTTCTCTGGTCCCTTCCTGTTGCTTCCTGTCCACCATGAGGTGAGGGGAAGAGCTACATACTCCTACCACCATGATGCTCTTGCCCCAACACACGTAGCTGAGCAAGCACAGACCCAACCCTCTAAAACAGTGAGCTGAAATAAATATTTCCTTCATGAAGTTGTTTCTACCAGGAACTGATCACAATAACAGGAAACATATCTAATACAAATGGGTCAATGGATTCTATACTACCTCCACCAGGGCTGTGTCATGTGGTCTAGGAATCCTTGCTACAGGCCACACTATTTTCATTACCATCAAACCAGCATCCCCATAGTGCATCACTAGCTAGGAAGCAGAGAGCATTTCCAGAGATGATTAATGGTCTTAGGAGAACCAAAATGACAAATGACATTGAGGCACTCAGGGAAACGTTTATCCTGTTCAATTCTCTTTCAAGCCTCATACAAGCAAGTATGTCACTAGCTCACCTCTGACACATACTGATCTCCACACAGTAAGAAAGGTTCATTCAACTCGGAGCTTTACTTTCCAGTTATCTCTGTGACGTATGCACAATGGTTTGCCTTATCACTCATTCAGTTAAAATAAGACTTAACTCAAAAGAAAAATGCTTATTATTGTGCTCATGGTCTGCAAACATGACGGGATCTATGAAAGCTGATACTACTGAGTCTAGTGCTGCACCCACTCCCTTCATTCCATACGTAGATGACTAAAGAAGACGATGCTCTGGTTTGAATCTGAAATGTCCTCAAAGGTTTGATGTCTTGAATGCTTGGTTTGTAGCTTGTGAAGTATTCTGGAAGCTGGGGAAGTTTTAGAGGGTAGAGCCTGGATAAAGACAGTAGGTCATAAGAGCCTTTGAAGGTTATACCTATGCCCTGGTGCCAGCCTGCACTCCCTGTTTTCTGGTCTTCCACCACATGAGGAATTTTTTAACTGTTATTTGATATAGGAGGGCCTACCCACTTTGGGCACTGAGTTCCGTTCCCTGGTCTTGCTTAAGTATCCTGGGTTGTCTAAGGAAGCTACCTGAACATGAGTCTAAGTAAACCAAATAGAAAGCCAGCAAGCAGCATTCCTCCATGGTTTCTGATTCAGAGTTCTCTTTGAGTCCCTACCCCAACTTCCCTCAATGATGGGACCTCAAAATATAAACCTAAGAAACCCTTTCTTCCCCTAAGTTGCTTTTGGTAAGAGTATTCTATCAAGAAACAGAAAAGAAACTAGAATATACCTCAAGGTTCCGCTACTACAGATGGAGCTGCTCTGCTATGCTTTCCCTACTGTGTAAATTTTGAAACTCCCTAAAATCATGAGCCAAAAGAAACCTTTCTCTCTGAAGTTGTCTCTGCCGTGCATTTGACAACAGGGACGCAAAAGTTACTAATACTGGCTGCAGGGCTTGGAAGTTAGTAGGGCTTGTCTTCTATGCTTCCTGACAACAAATGAAGCTAGCAGACTGCCCTAAGACCAGGGCTGAGAACCAGCCTGAGGTGCCTTGCTCAACATCCTGGTGCAATGTGTAGGGTAGAAAAAGGTACCACTGAGATGGTGCAATGAATAAGAAAGAAATGAAGAAAGAAAACATGGATTCACTGTTTCTTTTCATATAATTCCTTTTCTTTTTTCAAGGGTGGCTGTGTTCTCAAAGAGCCAAACAAACATTAGGGATAGATTTCTTTTGTGAAAAAGTAGGCTGATAGGTTGCTTCCCCCATAACAGGAACAAACTTCTCTGTTTTACCCTGTCATTGTTTATGGAAACAAAGAGGCAGCCCTATGTCTGCATAGGGCACTGAGAACAACATCCTGCCTGAGGACCTCTGGCCAAAAATAAACTCAAAATACCACCTGGGCTGGGCATTCCCAGCAAGGAGGAATACTCCAGTAGTTCATGTCAATCTGTTCATCCCACCTGTCCACCCTTCCTGTCTAGGAAGGGCCCCATACAGGCCTTAAGTTCCTGCTCTAACTTCCCTCAGTGATAGACTGTGATCGGGAAGTATAAACCAAAAGAACACTTTCCTCTAAGCTGCTTTTGGTCAGTGATTGTATGTGTGCTGGCAGTTTGGGGGAAGGGGGCATCAATGCCCCAGCATTGAACTTCATATAGATCCAAATTTTAGCAAAATTACAACTTAAGTGGGAACCACCTGCCAATCTTTAGTCATTAAGATTTCAATAATGCAAACCTAGCACAATGATTTGTGAGCCCAATTAAAATGAGCCACAGTAAAATATCCTACAGATAACCCTGCTTAGGCAAGTTACTCAGGGCCCACCCTGAGCTAGCTTCTCTTTTTAGAAGGTCTGCCAGGTCTGCAAAGTGGATGCATGAATGCCCTCTTTGAGAGTTGCTGGGAAGATCCATAGAAATGTAAGAAGTCAGTGCAGTGAAGTGTGTACTCCAAGGAACCTAAAGGCTGTTGTGAAGAGCCAGGCCTGGTCCTGATCTTTCGGACAGACAACAGGGCTTTGGTGCTCCAGAAGAAGAATGGCTTATGAGACATCAGATGCACCATGATTTGTTCATTTTGTCTCTACACACATCCTGTTTCCAGAGGAACACAGGACTTCTCAGAAAGACATCTAAGACAAGGCAACTGCAAGCCATTTGAAAATCAGTAGCAGGAATGAAGTATGAATTTCTTCAAAACGTCATAAATATCTCAAAGACTCCATCAAGAAAGTGAAAAGATGGGGCTCATAGTGGAGAAAATGGTTTCGAATCATATATTTGAGACAAGATTTATATTTGGAAGATATTATTAGGAGGTAGCTTTCTGAGTTGAGCCATCTCAGGTATGAGTTCCACCTTGCCGGCAGGGTCAAAATGGAGTTCACATTCCCATGCCCTGGAACTCAACTCCTATCTTGCTTCTTCAGATGTTTCATATTTGTCTGTTAACCAGTAAAGGATGCAAACAGAAAAAAGATGCTGTTATCCCATTATCTAAACTAGGGCACACAAGTCATAAATGAATTGCTTTTTCTGACTTAATTGACTAAATGCAGCTTGCATGCTCCTTTGTTTCCTTATCATTCTAAAATTCTAGGCCAGAGTCCAGGAGGGGACCTGGCTGCAAAAGCTGACTCAAGGACCCTGAAACCAGGTGACCCAGATAGGATCCAGTCACCAGTGTTAACTACCTTACTTAACCCCTTGTATCAAAAAATGATTGGTCAATGCAACAGCCTGCCCCATTGGCCCCTGCTTTGTGTTCCCATCCTATAAAAATGTTGTACAAGCTACCTATGGAGATGCAGTTCAGATCCTGAACTGGCTGTCTCCCTGAGTGTTCAGAAAAATCTAGTTTTCATTTTTAAGCTTCCGTATCTAAAGTGAATTTTCTTGGCCTCCACCCTGAATCTAACAAAACAAAGAACTCTTACAAGTCAACAGCAAAAAGACAAACAACTAGCTTTTAAAACGGGCAGAGGATTTGAATAGACCCTTTCAAAGAAAATATACAGATGACCAATAAGCACAGGAAAAGGTGAAACATTATTAGTGACGACGGAAATGCAAATCAAAATCATACCAAGAAACCACCTCATACCCACTAAGATTGAAAAAAATCAGACAAAACACTGAAGACTGAGGAGATGGACCAGGGGTAAAGTACTTACTGCAACTGCATAAGCATCAGGACTTGAGTTCAGATCCCCAGGACCTACATAAAATCTGGGTACGATGGTGATCTTGTAACTCCAGAACTGAGGAAGCAGAGACAGGAAGAGCTCAGGGCTTGTTAGCCAGCCAATCTAGCCAAAACGGTGAACTCCACATTCAATGAGAGACTCTGCCTCAAAATAAAGGTGGAGAGCAATATTGGAAGACACCAAAAATCGACCTCTGGAATCCAATGTACCCACACAGATCTGTCTCATTAGTCCTCTCAGCTCATCTGCTCACCCCAACCTCCCCACACACACAGAGTGAGGAGGAAGAGGGATTAAAAAGGAAAGGGGAAGAAAGAACTATGATGAAGATATACATAAATCAGAACTTTCAAGGGATGGTGACATGGCCTAGTATAATTTATTTTATTTTCATTTTAAATGTATGAGTGGTTTGCCCACATCTATACCTGTGCACCACTTATGTGTCTGGTGTTCACAGAAGCCATGAAACATACTTTTCCTTTCCCTTCTTTGGCACCAGGTTTCCTCCTCCTCCTTTCTTTTTTTTTTCTTTTTTTCTTTTTCTTTTTTCTTTCTTTCTTTCTTTTTTCTTCCGGAGCTGGGGACCGAACCCAGGACCTTGCGCTTGTCTACCACTGAGTTAAATCCCCAACCCCCCTCCTCCTCCTTTCAGATCTGCTTTGGTAGCATGCCCTCCTAGAAGTTTTCCTGGTTCACTGGCTGGGCTCACAGCTTCTTGAGACAAACTTCTTTGTATGAGCTCTAACATTACTGCCATCGTAAACATCTAATTGATTTTCGACTGGGCTCTAGAACTTTCTATACAGTATTGACTTGTATCAGACAACTGATCATCCAACTGGGCTTCTTAGAATCTCACATGGAGGCAGAGAGGCCCAACCAAAGAATAGGTTACCAGGTCAGAGCAATTAGAACCAAACAAATGTAGACACAACGGTGACAGAGATGGAACAGAGAGCAGCATTCTTAAAATAGCAGAGACAAAGACCAATGAGGCTGCACATTAAGATGGTCTGTAAAGGATGGGAATAGCACCTGAGTTGCATCTCGAGTAAAGCCCTAGGGTAAGGGTGATTTAGTGTGAGTGGCACTAGCTCTGTGCTTCATTGAAGCGATCAGCTTCTAGCTCAGGCCCTCACCCAGCCCTTTGTCCTGAACCAGGTTCTCTGCACCACTGAGAAGTGAAGCAGGTTTTTAAAAAAACTCCTTCAGGAAAGGCCAAGAAGGCAGTTCAAAATTTAGTGTAGGAAAACACTCAACCCAGGGATGGCCTTCCCCAGGCCCCCGAACTGCAACAGATGGTGTGGTTTAAATTTCAGAAACTGAGGAGTACTTAAGGAAAAAATGTTGGCAGGCATCAAGGCACTTACAAAACCATCTGAGCTGATGAGGGAATCTAGGCCTCATGCCTCTAGGAGACAAGGCAGCAGGAACAGAGGGAAGGAACCTAAAGGGCTCAGATGAGTCTTCTGACAGTCTCTGTATTGAGGGACGAGAAAGGGCAGCAAAGTGAGAGAGAGAGGAGCAGTTGCAGTGTTCTTTGACCCCATACACTGAGACAGGCCACAGAGCCAATTCCCTTTTGGGTAAAGCAAGCACTCTACCCTCGCCAGGTGATTAGGCTGAGGCATTCTGAATGGGAGGACTGATGAATGATGCTCCAAGTGAAAGGTCTAGAACTCCAGGATCACCCAGACTGGGCTCAAGTGCTGGACTTGATACTTTCTAGTTGTGTGGCCTGGGAGGTGACAGCTGGCAAGCCTCCCCTTCCTCAGCCGCAGGATGGAGTATCTATAGCAATAACAAAAACTCTGAACTAATGCCTGATATAGCAAATAAAATTATTCATCAGCTTTCATTGTTTTAAACTGCCACATGTAGGCAGCAGCCTCACTGGTAATACAGATGGAGAACTTGACCAGGCCTAGTACACTTGAAATAGGAAGATGCCTTGATATATAGTGGTAAAAACTCCATGGGCTGGCAGCATGAGGTTTGACGTCAGCAGGCCCTGGCTGCCCTATTAGCAACCTGGAAGACTGGCATACTAGGAGCTCAGCCAGGGAGCTTTGCCACAATCATCCCTCAGGATACTACCTCCCCTTAGAAGCACTGCCTCTAGACTTAAGACATCTGTTCACACTCAGAGTGCTTTCTGTGTTTTACATGGTGGCTAAACCAGAAATGCAGCTACCTTCAGCTGCTTCGCATGCCACGACTGTGGGTCAACAGGATGAATCACTTGCATGCTGACAGGGATAGCATGTGTGGAATGAGACAAGGTAGTGCTAGCTATTCAATGGCTCATAGATGGAAGCACACATTGGCCAGAGCAGGCTGTGCAGGTTTTACTACCTACATTAGTGTAAGGTATACTACCTACATTAATTCTGCCAGTTTTGAAATGCCTACAGGTCCATAAACAGAAGCGTATGATTAGGATGGAAACACAGGGGAAGAGTCAGGACAGAAGCAAGAAAATGAGATCTGTTGTATGTCAGAAGTGCCCAGTTAGTAGGCATTTGGAACAGCAGAATGATAAAGGTCACCCATTTGGCTGGAATGGACACCCATCCAGGAACTGTGCCCAAAGCCTAGGGGCCTGAACAGAATAATCAATGACCCCAGGGTGTTAGAATTGCTCACAAAGATACCTCTCACCGTGTTGATGACATGCACCAGGTGAGTGCAACAGGGAAACTAAAACTGGTGATAGTTTCACATGTCTATAACCCTAAAAAGTCGGATGCTGAGGAGCATTAAATGTTTGAGGGTTAGTGAGATGGTGTAGTGTATAAAGTCACTTCCCGCCAAGCCTGATGCCCTGAGTTTGAGTGCCAGGTTCCACGTGGTGGAGAGAACAAATTCATTAAAGTTCTTCTCTAACCTCTACACATGTCATATAGCACATGTGTGCATGCATGGGTACACACACACACACACACACACACACACACACACACATACACACGATGAATTTAAATAATGTTTGAGGTTAGACTACATGGTAAATTCTTGGCTAGCCTAGAATAGTTGATATTTTTGTCACCAAAAACAAACAAAAAAAGTCATAGAGGTATGGGGGTGGGGGAGAGGGTGTTTCTAAGGCCATCCTCCCCCTTGACCTCACCAAAAGAGTTTCAATAAGGTTGCTTATAGGAACATGGGTGAGGGTGTCTCTCTTTCAACCAACAACTATGAACTGGCTATAGATACTCAGGGAGGGAAGAGTAGGTAAGACTCCATGAGCCCTCTTTCATTCATGATGGTCTCAGTCTTACTGCAGATCTTGTGTAGGTGACTACAGTGCAAATTTGAGTTCAAGAGTCCAAGAACTGCTGGGTACACACTTTTAATCCCAGCACTTGAGAGGCAGAGGCAAGCAGATCTCTGTGAGTTCCGGGCCAGTCTAGTCTACAGAGCAAGTTCCAGGACATCTGGGGCTACACAGAGAACCCTGTCTCAAACAAACAAGTCCAATGACTATGCCAACCATGTCATACCTAGAAGACAGCGCTCTACAATACTCCAATCCTTCCCTTGGATACATTCTTGCCACACTTTCTGCTACAATGTGCCCTGAGCCTAATCCTTCCCTTGGATACATTCTTGCCACACTTTCTGCCACAATGTGCCCTGAGCCTAATCCTTCCTTTGGATACATTCTTGCCACACTTTCTACCACAATGTGCCCTGAGCCTTGATCAGAGCATTAGAGATGAATGCTCTCAACCACCACTCACTCTCAACACTAACCAATTATGAGTCTCAAGACAATGTGTCAAGGGAAGCAGATACTAGAAAATTCAGGTTCCTTGGCTTGTGAGGCAGTGCCATTCTGCTTCCTTCAATAACTGGATGCGTATTAAGATCAAGGTAGACTTTTGTCCTTGAGTATTCTCTAGAATCTCAAAATCCCCCACATTCTCTCAAGTTTTCTACTGATGGCCCAGCTCCAATTTGCTTGATCTATCTCTTCTTCCTGGTCATTCCCAGACATGCTCCTCCTCATTATTATCTTACTAGAACTGTTTCTTACTAAGTCTTTTCTTCTGTGCACTTCCAACTCCAATTTTAGTGAGACACTCACCTTCCTGTCTAAATATGTGGGCAGTGGGCAGTAAGAAGATCCCTAGAAGGGACCAGGTTTCCTACCCTATGCCAGTCCTATCCTGGATCACCACCTTCTGACTCTGTAAGGTCGAAGGATGTCTAAGTGAAAATAGAAACTATGGCATTCAGGAAACCACAGGAAGCCATCAGCCCTGTAAGTCAGGGCTGCCCACATTCCTAGACAGGGCTTCTTATTCTTCCCAAAGAAAAGTTTGGAAGGACTCTTACCTTTGGAGAGAGGTACTTGGTCATTATTTCCTTCCCCTTTGCCCCAAGGTTTTCATCTGGAGTAATTTCATATTCTGCCTAAAACAGAAAGAAAAAAATAACAATTTTGCAGCTGAAGTTGGAATAATTATGAAGCCTTGAAATCTCTTAAGAACCACCTGACCAACCCCCCACCCCCTTCATCAGAATAGGAAACTGTGGTACAGAAAAAGGAAGGCCTGGCCAAGGAGCCCAAAGTCCAACTAAAATATTCTACTCTCCACAGGAATGGATCCAGCCACCCATGAACTGAAACCTTTGAAACCGTGAGCCTAATAGATTTCTGCTGCAAATTTATTTATTTTTAAGGGAAAATGGGCTTATGATTTTAAGTAGTAGGGTTTTTTTAATAGTTCTTGTCATTATTATTAGTATTGGATATTTTTTATTTACACTTCAAATGTTATCCCCTTTCCCCCACCCAACCATGCACCACTTCTCACCTCCCCGCTCTGACATTCCCCTACACTGGGGGAGGGGGATTCCAGTATTGGCAGGACCAAGGACTTCTCCTCCCTTTGGTGCCCAACAAGGCCATCCTCTGCTACATATGCAGCTGGAGCCATGGGTCTGTTCATGTGTACTCTTTGGGTAGTGGTTTAGTCCCTGAGAGCTCTGGTTGGTTGGTATTGTTGTTCTTATGGGGTGGCAAGCCCCTTCAGCTCCTTCAATCCCTTCTCTAACTTCTCCAATGGGGACCCTGTTCTCAGTTCAATGGTTGGCTGCTAGCATTTGCCTCTATATTTGTCACTCTCTGGCAGAGCCTCTCAGGAGACAGTTATATCAGGCTCCTGTCAGCATGCACTTCTTGGCATCAGCAATATTGTCTGGGTTTGGTGGCTCTATGTATATGGCCTGGATCCCCAGGTGGGACAGGCTCTGAATGGCTATTCCTTCAGTCTCTGCTCCAAACTTTATCTCCATATCTCCTCCTATGAATATTTTTGTTCCCCCTTCTAAGAAGGACTGAAGCATCTGCACTTTGGTCATCCTTCTTTAGCTTCATATAGTCTATGGATAGTACCTTGAGTAATTCAAGCTTTTGGGCTAATATCCACTTATCAGGGAGTGCATACCATGTGTTCTTTTGTGACTAGTTTACCTTACTCAGAATGATATTTTCCAGTCCCATCCATTTGCCTTGGCTTTTTCTTTGCCACCCTGTCTGCAACTTTAAGTGTACCCACATGCTTTTCTTCAGCAGTTTTAACATTTTTTCTTATCTTTCTCTTCTTCTTTTTGCTCAGAATTCTTACTATAAATCAAACTAAAAAAAGAGCAAAAACTAGGCCACAATCTGACTATACTGTTTGAAAATTTCTTCCACTAAACATATTAGTCCATTATTTTAGGCTTTAATTTCATACATAGGTAGCATGTAGCAAAATTCTTTGTCAGGATGTAATATGAGTGGCTTCTAGTCCAATTCCCCCTAGAATTTGCTTCTCTTTGAAACCATGAACCTAGCCTTTACTATCTACATTTCTACCAGGATTTGGATCCTATGAACTCCCTCTACAATGGCCCATTAAGCTTTGCTTACATCATTCTACCCTGCAGCTCCAAATTCTTCTATGTGCCTTCTGTTAACTGTATCTGAAGACCTACAAACCACATGGTTAGGTCTATCACAGTAATGATTCCCTTTCTCAGTACTAATATTTTTTTGTTTAGTTACTTTCTTTGTTGCCATAACAAAATTCAGAAGCAAATTAATAAAGGAAAGATGAAAGTTGGAGTTTTCATCATGGGAGGGAAGGCATTGTCAAGTCCATGATAGTAGGAACATGAATCCAAATCCATCAAGTCTTGATAGATCAAGAATCAGAGAGTAAGAAGGTATCATTCTGCACTTTTCAGTAGTGAAAACCACATGTCTAGAGTCATGAAGCCAGAGGTGGCATGTTTGGGGCTCAGACCTTCACACCCAGGACTCTTTCTTGGCACCATTAAAACATTTAGGATACCGGTCAATTCAGGAAATAAGATCCCACCAGTAATTCCTTTACTCACCCAATGCCCTTGCTAAGTAGATGAAATGTCTTATGTCTAACAGGAAGCCCGAGTGAGTTTGCCTTTCTCATTAAGTCAAATCAACTAATTGCAATTGGTACCTAACCACTTCAAAACCAACCATCTGGAAATCTGTCAGGCCTCAACACCAAGGTACAGCCCCAAAATGCAGGGAAATAAATGACCAAGACAGATAGGTCTATTCTTTTACAGGTATTCAATGGCACAGTATATACTAGGCCTCCTTGCCAAATTGAAGGTAGCTCACAGCTCAGGATCTAAGTTCTAGTCCTCTTAGGCCTCCCAAAGACCCTCTTGGACAAACACATAAAAGGGGCCAGGAAGCATGTGAAAGGGCCACAGAGGGAGCAACACATTTCTATCCAAAGCAAGCAAGTTTCCTTGCCTTGTTTGCCCCTCTTCTAATGAAAGAGCCAAGAGTCAAAACTCTCCAGTGTAAAAACATGAAGCCTATGACCATTTGGACTATGGTGTGGTAGGTCTAGAAGGAATTCAGTCATTTATTTTATAGGCTAGAACTGAGGCTCAGAGAGGCAAAGAATTTGCCCAAGTCGCTACAGCCCAAGTAGCAGTAGAGTGAGGACTGGCCCATGAGGCTCTGATTCTCACTCTGCCACCAGGCCACAGCATATCTCCCCTTATCAGCAAAGGGGGGCTTTACCTACTGAAACTTTCATGGTGAATTGATTTGACTTTTTGAGATGCTTTAAGGAGAGGAGTTAGCTCTTTCTTCTTGACTTCTTCCACTTACTTTCTTCTCCTATACACATGTGGTCTCTGTCTCTCTCTATCTTTCTGACGGACCATCCATCCGTCCGTTCGTCTGTTCCTCCCTCCCTCTCTCTCTCTCTCTCCCCATACACAGAGCACTGATGACAGACTTGCCCAACATGGCAGGTATGACTATTCCCAATATACAGAGGAAAGCACTGAGGTTCCAAGTTTCAAATATAGCAAAGCTGGTAAGCAACAAAGATTCGACACTTAAGGCCCCACCCCCACCCCACCCTGCTTTTCCAGGGGGGAGTATCCTGTGTTTCTGGAAGACTCACCCTGTGGTCTGGCACAGAGACATAGCCAGACTGCTTTATGGGGCCAGGTCCTGAGCAAATGGCTGACTACCATTTGTGGTAACTCAATCCCACTCTGAACACTGAATTTGTACTGTCCCAAAATACACCTATGAAGGCAGTTCTATTTAACCAGACGGAGGTCTGGGACTCACTGATCAGGCTCAGTGACCAGCTGAAAATATTATTGCTTTGGGTTCTAAAAGCCATGTTAAAAAAGAAAATAACATCACACTCAGGTCAGCTCTCTCCTAGCAGAGGCCAGATGGGCATAAAGCTCCACAGGGAGGCAGCTGGGAGCACTTGGGGACAGGCCTTCCCACTCCTGGATCAAAAGGCCTTTCTTTGACAAGACTATGGCAGGCCACCATCACTTGAGAAGCATTAGTTTTGGGAGGCAGAAAACCAACAGAAAGATGCTAGCGGTTTTTTCCACACTGATTAAGACACCTAGAGTGATAGGCCTTGTCTCCAGAATGATCCCCATGCTGGCTGGGGCAAAAACTGAGAGGCCACCTAAAGAGAGAAGGAAGGTGTTATGATGAATGGGCTCAAGGGAGATCACGTAACACAACACTGGGAGCAACCCAGAAACCACCTCTCTGCTAAAATCCCTGCAAGTTGTGGGGAAAAGCTTCAGTCAACTTATAATAGCTCATGCCAGAAAACCGAAGCAGCAAACAGAAGTTTGTGTCGACCGTCTAGAATTTCCCAATCAGATCTGGCTCTGAAAATGGCAGGCAGATAATGATTTCAAGGAAGAGAGATAGCTATGTAGTGAGAATAAAGCCATAATTCCACCACTTGGAGGTTGAGCCAAAGGAATCTTTAAGTCAGCCAAGTCTCCAAAGTAAAACCCTGTCTCATAATTTATAAAAGACAAGAAAGGAAACCTAATGCAAGGAATGTCCTTTGAACTCCATTTAAAGATGGTTCCTCCCACCACGATGAGTAGCAGGCCACATCCCCTACCTCAGCAGAAGACATGCTCACCATCCCTTTTCCTATCCACTTGAGTCTTTCCCACTGCCCAGAGTTCAATGCCAGTAGATGCTATTTCTCCTCTTATACTCACCCCAGGTGCAAACAAAGGAGGCATCATTTTACCAGCTCCTCTATGAAATACGATAAATGAAGGATAGCCTTGGGGGAGGGGGGCAGATGCTGCCCTAACACAAGGAGCAATTATCCAACACAGGATTGGTCATTTATCTGTACTGCCAGCGAGCACCAACATCACTGGACATCCCAGCTTACAAACCTGCCAGTTTACGCTCTGATCCTGTTCAAACGGCATCATCAAATCAGAAAATGCCAGAGAAGACAGGTCCTAGCAGGAAAAGCCTCTCTCCCTCAGATGCTTTTTGTAGAACCATGTTCAAAAGGGCCACTCTGTATCAAGAGTAGCATTTAATCCCAGCACTTGGGAGGCAAAGAAACTCTGTGAGTTTGAGGCCATCCTGGTCTACATATTGAACTCCAAACCAGCCAAGGCTACACAGTGTGACCTTCTCTTTAAGGAGGTGGCAGGCAGACATGCCATGAAACTACTACCTGCTGCTTCTGTAATTATTGATGTGGTCAGCTATTCTACAGCCTGTGGTGCAGAGGCCTGTAACACGCCTGGTCAGCAGTGCTACTCCTAGCAGACCTTTCTGGAAAAGCATCAAGGTCCACCCACACTGGCTGTGCTTATTTGCATGTGCTGGTTACAGAGGCTGCCCCTCCATCCCTTCCCACCCAGTCGAGGGAAACGACAGTGTAAAGACGAAGTAGTTGTCCCAATTTCCTCTGGCAGCTCATTCCCAGACCTTTTCCTGAAGACCCAGCTCTCACAGGCCAGCCCTGCACCAGTCCCTTTCCTCATCCTAGCATGTCAGAACATGGTGACAGCACAAGGGAAGCACATCTTCTCACCTTGTACGCACTTTGCAAACTGCCCTGCTCTGAACCACATTTACACTTCAAGTGGTGCCCATTTCCTGGGGAGTCCCAAGTGATAGTCTGCACCATTCTGCAGGGGAGCGGGCCCCAACCTAGCTTCCTTTCTGCTCTATAGCTACAACACTGAGCCGCTGCATGGGGAACGCCCTCAGAGGTACAGGGTCAGATAGATCTGGCCTGACTGCTACATATTCTTCATTTGAACATCCCACTCAGGCCCCCAGGTCAGATATCCACTAGGTTATCTTGGCAAAACATACGGGATGGGATCAGTGAAGGAAGGAAGGAACAAACCCCTATCTACCCTAGGGTGTAGAATGAAACTACCAGGAATGATCTTTGGACCTTAACCTATGGGTAAGGTCTAGTTTAGAACAGGTACTGGACAGGAGGAGTCATTGGCCCTCCCAAGCTGGAGGTGAGTAGACCCATGGACTAGAATGTCTATTATCAGAGTCTCATGGCAGAGGAGCTCTGGTACACCACCTCTGTCTGTCCCACATTCCTCTTTTGAGACTCAGCCCCAGATAGCCTTCCATATGCTCTCCTGCTAGCTGCTTTTCCTTCACCCCTTAAAATGTATTTACCAAGCTCATCAGACCACTACCTAAAAGCTTGTCCCCGTCATTCTTGATTCCAAAGGAAAGGAACCTCAGACTAAACGAGCTCAGATAAAACACTGCTTTCTTGGCTCCTGGGACCAAGGATGTGCTTCTCTGGAACCCTGTCTTCTCCTATGCAAGAGTGCACACATGTGTATGTATGGATGGATTTCACAGTTAGCTTCAGTGCTGACTGGCTGGCTCACTTATAGAAGTGACAGTAGAGACATGACAGTTAATCATTTGCTGAGTTCCCTGTTCTAAGCCTTCTTAAAATTAAAATATATTATCTTCTTTTATTTATGCGCGCACGCACACAATCACACACGCACACACGCACACACACACACACACACACACACACATACACACACACACGCACATGCACACTGCATGCATACAGTCCCATATATACCATAGCATGCATGTGAAGGTCAGAGAACAACTTTTGGGAATTGATTCTCTTCCTCCATAGTGGTAACTAGGGATGAAACTCAGGTCATTGGGCCTGACAACAAGCATTTTTACCTGCGGATCCATCTCAATAGCACCTTTTTTAAGCTTTCTCTATGAGAGAAGGACTTTCCCTCAATCAACTGACTCTACAGAAAGGCTTCCCTCATTTGTCTCAGCTCATAGGCTCAGCTCTGATCTAATAATCAACTGTAGTCTAGGCTGGCACCATTTAGAACATACATATTCTAGCATGGTCATATAATTAGGAAATATAAGTGGGACATCTAGGAGACTGGGCAAGTTTAAAAGCATCCACTAGATGACGTTATTTTAGAAGAAGCATTCTTTTTGAGATGAACTTGAATATAGGGGCTGTCACTGCAAATGGTCTCAGGTTAGGCAGAGTGCTTGATTGGCATGCATAAAGCCCTGGGTTCGATCGCCAGCATCACATAAAACCAGGCTTGGTAGGGTACATCTTTAGTCAGAGCGCTTGGAAGCTAGAGGCAGGAGGATGGAAGCTCAAAATCATCCTCAGTTACATACTATGTTTGAGACCAGCCTGGGCTACATATATCCTGCCCCACCCCCACCCCCACCCCCACCCCCAAAGGGAAAAACAGGACTCACAAGGAAAATCAGAACAGTAACATAAAGTCAAAAAGAAATAGAACACTTAGTGCCCTGATAAAAAAAAAATTATCATTTCACAAAAAAATTCCAAACAATCATGTATAAGGCCACTAATTATGCGTGCTCATTTGTAATTTTAGACCAGTGAAAGGCTTGACTTGACTCTTTAGCAATATTCTGATAGGAAGTTTCATTTGTCATAGCATCATCTTTGTAACTGCAACAAAGAAAATGGGCTTAGTAACCCTTGCCTCCAGTTCTGGATAAGTTTCTCCTCATGATGACTCATGCTAACACATGTATCTGCTGACAGCAGCATGGATACTCTGAAACTGAGTTGTAGCTCCTGTTATGCTATTGTATTTCTTACTCTAGAGAGAGCCAGTCACAGTGTGAAGATGTTCCAGCCATCCCATGGAAAGAGCTGCCAGGAGAATGGCTGAAGCCTTTGCCAAAAGCCAGCACCAACTTGTCAGCAATGTAAATAACCGAGTAGCAGACCAGCCAACATCCTGATGTGACCTTTCCAAATCCGTGAGCCAAGAAGACCTGCTTCACCATCCCAAAATTCCTGACCCACAAGACTAGGAGCTAATAGGTTGATTCTTACTTTTTTTTCTTTTCATGTTTTTTCCTATTATTGAAAATATTATTCTTTTCTCATACCATATATCCTAATGACAGTTTTCTCTCCCTCTACTCCTTCTAGTTCCTACCCACCTACCCTCCCTCGGGATCTACTTGCTTTCTGTCTCACATTAGAAAAGAACAGGCCTCTAGAGATAACCACCGAACATGCAAAATAAAACAGAATGAGATAAAGGAAAGAAAAGCTGTCATATCAAGGCTGGACAAGGCAACCCGACAGAAGGAAAAGAGCCTTGAGGATAGGCACAAGAATCAGATACTCACTCGAATATGTCGATTCCTACTCTTAACAGCTCTTTAAACTTACAGTTGGTGTTGTTTATATCTTTTTTGCTGATTTTCCTATTTGCTGATTTTTTTTAATCCTTTCTTTACTCAAAAAGGGTAAACTACCATATGATAAAGAACTTGCCTTTCCCATTCACTGTGTAGCCCCCAATTACTGAAGACAGCCTTGATCATAAGAGACATCTGATCAACACATACTGCGGGGGGACTTCTTGCCATTCCCTGTGGATATGGCTGTGCCAGCATACCAAAAATCTGACTCAATATCCAACTTTCCCTCACGCACCAAGAAGAGACAATCAAACTCTAGGTGTTATCCAAATGTGGGTTTCACATGAGTAGCCAGCCAGTGGTTAAGGTCTCCAGAGTGAGGGTTTAGGGACTAGCCCATCTTGAAGACTCTCATGGCAAGATCCTCTTGGCCTATGTGGTTAATACCAGCTTGAGCCATCTTCCAGACCTTAGACAGATAACCAAATCTTTCTTTGCCTTTCAGAGATCAGATTTAGATTACTGATTCTTCTTCTCCACGAGTAGACTGTTGTAGGCCCTTGACAGCCCAGACTGGATGATGTAGCTACACTGTCTGATGAGTAATGCACAAGGCCCATTTGAAAACAGCCTCAGCTCGTACTTGACCTGAGAGACAGGGACGATGAGACTGCAGAGAAGAGCACTTCCTAGGCTTTGTCACTCCGTGAGGATAACTCATTTTTAAGAAGCTGTACTTGGTGAACATTTAAGAGAGAGGTAAGAATTTTGAAGATGGCACTGGCTAAGCCACGAAGTATCAGGAGTGGTAATTAACTGCAATGCCAAGGATGCTGTTATTTCCCACCTCCTCCATCTAGTCAGGATCCTGGAAAAATAATAATTTCAGATGAGAAGCTATGCTGGCACTAGAAAACTCATCAAAGTCTTCAAATGTAAAAGAGGGTTCCAGAGGCTGTTCATGACAACAGGTAGCAATGATTCCTAGCTAAACTCCCAACTAATTCCCGGCTAAAAGCACCAAGGAAACAGGTCAGTCTCTCTAAGTGGGGGGTTCTGTCAAGGTGTGTGTAGAGCACTTGGCTCATTAATGCAAGAGCCAGACTCCCATTTCCTTTCTAATAAACAGCTCTTGGTACTGGCCCAGTAAGAAGTGAAGGACTGTGCCACCAGAATGAAAATGGACATCCACTGAGTTTTATTTTTTCGCTTCTTGTGGGCTAAATGCACCTAAGAGAACACATGGTTGGAAAATTCCACCGGCAACTCAGCTCAGCCTGACCCTGCTCTGCCTCAGCAACTCTGCAGACAGATCTGCTGCCTTCTCATCTTTTCCAGATGCCCTCGTCCTGCACTTGGAGACACTGGTCCTCACTGCTCCAGCTCCCTCTACTTGCTGGGTAAGAGAGACCCCACAGCCCGAGGCTTTCTATCTCAGGGGTAGAGTGACAATTCCTGGCTTTCCATTCCCAGGCCAACCCTTCCTCATGAGTTCCAGATATGAATTCCTATCTTTCCTGGAATGTTTTCAAATGCATGTCTATACACTTCTCCACTGAATGTTGAGGCTCAGACTATGAAATGAAACTCTTGGTCTTCCCTCAGCTTGATCTCCCCGCAACCTTAACCTTGCTTCATTCTCCCAGTTGCTCAGATCAGAACTTGGAAAATGCGATGCCTAACATTGTCAATCTGACATTCTTATAAAGATGTCCATGAGGAGCAATTTAGATACGGCTAACTGAAGTGAGAAGAAGACATACCCTAAATATGAATGCCATCTCATGTCCTCCATCCATATAAAAAGGAGAAAATGCGGTTGAAGGGATGGCTCAGGTTGGGAGCCCTGGCTGCTATTCCAGAGGATCTGAATTCAATTCTCAGCACCGATATGGCTATTTGTAACTCCATGTGTCAGGGGATCCAACACCTTCTTCTGGTCTCCAAGGATACTCACTAGGCATGCACATGGTGCAAAGATATTCATGAAGGCAGAACACCCATACACACACAAAAAAACTTAAAGTCAAAGAAAAGTTTTAGTAAGAAGGAGAAAGAGGAGGAGGAGTGAGACACAGAGGCAGTGGCAACCTGTATTTATCACTCTCTGCTTCCTGACTATGGATGAAATATAACCAATTGTCTCAAGCTCCTGATACCAAGACTTCCTTCCCTGCATGATGAACCAAAATGAATCCCTGCTTCCTTATGCTTTTGTCAGTTATTCTGTTGTCCCAAAGCAGCTAATAGAGAAACCATCCTGAGCACTTCTATCTCATCTTCAGTCCATCAGAGAATCTTGGAAATTCCGCCTTCAAGACATATCATCCCCCAATCCAAGCTCCCATTCTTATTTTTTTCCATCCTGGCCCAACACTGTGGCTCTCACCTGGATTGCAGAAAGTGGTTTCTTCTCAGGTCTCCCAGATTTCACCTGTGTCAACCTAGGTCATATCATGCCATCTAGTGCTTTGCTAAAGTCCTCCACTGGTTCCTTCACTTCATGTAACATAAAAGCCCAAGTTCCTCAGAGGTATATGGTCTTGCATAATCAATGCTTCTTCTCCTACTCCTTGTGCTCTAACTGCTTCCTCTCCAACAACCATGGACGCACCTGCCAACAGGCCTTCTCATGGCGGGTTCCCTGTCTGCAATCCTCTTTCTTACCTACGAGCTCTCACTCCTTCTAGTCTTCAGACACATGTTACCTTTGCAAGAATACCTATGCTGACCATTCTTCTCAATACTACAACTAGGCTTCCTTGGTTACTCCCAACACTGGAATCTGTTCCGATTATTTGGGTTTTTTTTTTTACCCCAATTACCACTTTTTAAGGATTTAAAATCACTGTTCTCTTCGCTTATGACATATAGCAAACCCTTTCCTGCTTAGAAGGTAACGTCACAAGTTTAGAGATGTTAGACTATTCTATTACTTTATTCCAAATGTCTAGTGTCAGACCCTTCTGGGTCCCCTGCAGTGTTTGACCCCTGCTGAGCCCTGTTGATGCATGTAGAAGCTTTTGTTCCTAACAAAGGAACGCCCTGGCACGGTAGTGACACACCTGGGTGCACACCTGGGCGATGGTCCTGTTGTTCCTGTCTTTTGTTCTCAGTCTTTGTTCATGGGACTTAGGCTGGTCTTCCTGGATTTCTCCCCAGTAAATTTGGGGCATGTCTTTTGTTACTGAAGCCTTAAGCCGGGTTTTCCCACTGTGCTTCCTAGAATTTTCCACCCGGTCAACTTGGGGTATATATTCGGTGAATAAAGATACAGAATTGGCATCTTTCTTAACACGAATGACCCGAATATG